>NW_028136119.1:0-553769 GCF_964662115.1 Mustela nivalis | reverse complement strand
CCACAGAAGCGGAGCACCTAAAGACATAGTGCCATTCCCCCCGGAAAATCTAGGCATGGAGGTATTCTCTTTAGGCAAATAGGCATCGGACTTCAAGAGGAAAAGCTATACCAGCTCTCGAAGCAGGCCGGATAGCTCAAGCAACAGCAGCCAAGCCAAAATCCTTATCCCCTGCATTTCTGAACAATGACAGAGCAGCAGTTCTGTCTAGAACCAGGAGGTATTCAGAAGTCAATTGTTGGGTCCCGGGTTGTGTCCATCAGTTCAGACGTGGCCTTCAGATCAACTCATGATTCCAGGGCCTTGGCATTGACTCTGTTCTCAGGTTCTCTGCTCAGGGGCAAGTAAGCTTCTCCCTCTCCAGCTCCACCCCCTGATTGGGATCTCTCTGCCTCTCTGTCCAAACGTGCATGTGCACGTTCGATAAGATAACAAAGACAAAAACAGTGCACAATAATTGACTGGGGCCAAAGGATGTTTTATTGAATTTGGACCTAGGTTCCTATGGAGGGCAGCCAGGTATAGAGAACCTCCCACCATCCTAAAATACCCGACCTTCGCTTGGAGCTTCCTTGTTCATTCTCCTGTTCTTTGCCTTCCTGGATCTCCTCACCAACCTGCAGCATCCGCTGTCTGTCGTGCTGTACTGACCCCTTGTTAACACATTGTGCATCCTCTCGGGGCTCCATTGGAACATGCCCATCTTCCTCAAGAGGCACTGTTTGCTTATCGCATGTAACCATTTGGGGGATGGTCATGAGAGGGTGAAGGCAGGCTTGTGCTGCCACATCTCCATGCAGTTCCACAGAGGGTAGCTGATCCACCATGAGGGAGTGCTCAAGGTTCTTCCACATTCGAATCTTCTTCAATGCGTCCTTTTGCACATACAAGTTGTCTTCCTGAAATGGGCACGGAAGTCTTTCAGATGGCTTCACTTGGGCTTGGGTCTCTTCCAACTTGCTCTCCGTTGGCTTCTGTGGACTCCAAGAACATGAGTCCGTCCTGGACCTAAGGTTCTAGGGTGTAGAGTCTGCCTTGGATGAATGGTGTTTTGGAAGATTGGGAGGCCTTGTTGGCACCGTTTCTGGAGATCATCGAGGTACTCGTGTGCTTGCTGTGGAAGATTCCAGACATGTCTTTGGCATGGTTGCGGGGGTTCACTTTGAGCTTCCCTTGGGTGGACCTTTTCCTGTTGAGATGCTCCATGATTTGGTGGGAGGGTCTCACCCTTACGCAGGGCTCGGATTTCCTCCCCTGAGGCTTTGCTTGTGGTCTGTTAGTTTCTTGGCCTGTCGTGGCTAAGATGGAATGAGGGATCCTTGCCTTTCTCCGAGGTCCAGAGGGCTGGTGCTGACACTCACGACCAAATACTATGAATTGGGCCATGGAGAAGGTGACACCGACTCGCTTCGCAAACTGCCTTGGTGAGAGACCCAGGCGGCTCCAGCGGTTTGGGATGGCTTGGGGTCCTCTTGGCCCACCCATGACTACTCCAGTCAAGTGTAGTGATCAGGCCTGGGTTGATGAGGAGTGGTTGCTATGACCTCAAGGCTTTGTGACATCACAGATGCTGGCTTCACTGAAGCAGCTGTCCCTCTCCCATGACCTTGGTGTCCTATGGCTTTAAGTAGGAAGCCCCGGGAAGGACAGAACAAGAGCCCTCTGAACCTGATCAAGAACTCAGGATGTCTTGTGGGTTAATGTCCAACTTCCCCTTTCTGGAGACATAGAGGAAGGAAAATGACATTCAGTATACCTTCCTTTAGGCCAACATATCCCCAGAGACGGCAAGGTGTCCTTTTACACTACAATTTCTAGATATCTCAAGAAAAGGTGAGGCCTCGCGGGTATAAGCAGCTCTCCGTGGGGTTTGTCGTCCTGTGGGTGAGAGCGTACTTTGTCAGCGTCTTTTGCCTATGGGTCAGTGATGACTAAGGTACGGAAAGTCCCTTTCCGAGGTAAAAGGTGAGGGCATCGCTATATGGTGCTGTCTGTGGCCTCGTCTCCTAGTGTTCTGAAACACGCGGCTAAGGGATGTGGCCTCTGTCTACCTGGCTTTCCCTTAAATACCTTTGCAAAGTCTTTGAGGAGAGTGATATTCTGCATCTGAGCTAACTCTCAATGAAGAGGCCTGGACCGAACCCCTTGTTATTATTAGTTAACTGTACTTGTTGTGGTAACGGGTATAAACATGTGGACCAAGACTCTTTAGTCAGAAGGAAAGGGACGGCCTATACCGAAGGCTTGCAAGGCCCATTCGAGCAGAACTTTGGAGTGAGCCGCAATGCCCTTGCAAGGACTAGTGGATCAGGAAGTTTGGGTCCATTTCGGCACCACAGTATTCCTCTGCCGTCGAGTGAATGAACCCCTGGACCTTGCCTTGACATGAATGTCCCATGCCCTGCTGTTGGGAAATGGAAAAGGCAAGCAAACAAAGGGAAATGTCATATGGCTACCCACAATATGTGCCTCGGGAGGAATACCTTGGCCCACTTAAGGAAGGGAATAATAAAGGGCAAGAAGTCAGAGAAGGAGACCCACCAGGAGTGACTCAGGACTCTGAGAATCCAGCTGAGGGCTACCGAAAAGAGAACTGATTAATGGGTGGTCAGGAGTTGTGGCATATATTAGGAGGAGCACTAGGACGTCCATGCAACTAAAGCATCCGTGAATACTCTGTCAAAAATGGATGATGGATGATAGGCAGGCTTTCTCAACAGATAGCAACAACAACATCAATTCATAGGAAAACAATGTGGCCCTCTCAAAACCAAAGGAAGTCACAGGGAGAAAAGGAAAGAATTATATTGTTTATTATCTTTCCTTATTGAAATGACATGGGTGGGTTTCCTAAAATGTCCTTCTTTGAATTGGGTCTTTATCCGTGTAAATTAGAGTTTACCCACCTCTTCCATCTCTGGATTTGATGAGAGGACATGACAATGCCTTCACTAAATACCTAGAAGAGTGGCCCAGGAAAATGATCTTTTAGGCCAACCTTTCTCCAGAGATGGCAAAGTTTTCCTATTTCCTCTGAAATATCTAAAGATATCAGAAACAACAAGTCCTCTGGTATATCATCCCGTCTCTCTGAGGTTTGTCATCCTTTGCATGAGAGAGTGACATTATACATTATAGCTAATCCTTAAGGAGGAGCAATGGACAGCACTCCTTGTTACCATTATTTATCTCTACCTACTGTGTTAATGGGTATAACCCTGTTGACCAAGTCTCTTTAATCAAAGGAAAATTAATGGCTTATATCGATGGTCTGCAAGGCTCACTTGAACAGAACTGAGGATTGAGCTGCTATGTCCTTGCAAAGACTAGTGGATAAAGAAGGTGTGGTCCATATTGGCAACAGAGTATTCCTCAGCAATTAGGGAGGATGAACTCTTGATTCTTGCACTGGCATGAATGCCACAGGACTGGGTTTGTGAAATGAAATGGGCAAGGAGACATAGGGAAATATCATATGGCTTCTCTCATATGTGCCCTAGGACGAATACCACGGCCCTTAGTAGAAAGAAGGAAAAACTGAAGGGGATAAGTCAGAGAAGGAGACAAACCAGGAGTAACTCAGAACTCTGAGGAATCAAGCTGAGAGTCAAGGAAAAAAGAGACATGCAGGGAATGAGGGAACGGGCTAATGGGTGTTGAAGAGTTCTGGCATATCTTAGGCGGAGTACTAGGTCATATATGGAACTGAAGCATCAGTGAATACTCTGTCAAAAATGGATGATGGATGACAGGCTGGCTTCCTCAACAGTACAAAATAATACAAAAACAAGCTGGCCCTTTCAAATGCAGGTGAAGACAGACAGAGAAAAGGAAAGAATTATATTTTTATTATGTTTAATTATTGAAATGGAATATAATTTATTTCCTAAAATGTCATTATTTGAATTGGGTCTTTATACTAGTAAAGTGGAGTTCATCCACCTCCTCCATATGTGGAATTGATGAGAAGAAAATGGCATTGCCTTCTCTAAATGTCTAGAAGAGTTGAACAGGAAATGATTTGCACCTCGCCATCTGTGTGTTGACAGGGGTTTGATTACTGCTTCAAACGCTTTAGTCACTACTACAGAGCTGAGATTTTGTAGGTTTCCTGACCTAATCTTTGGAGTGAATATGTGTCTTGGAATTTATCCTTTTCTCTCAGTTCTTTTCTTTTGGGTTTGCTTCATTAGTGCTATTCTTCACTTCCTCCCCATCTTTTGTGTGTCTTATCTGTGTGTGTGTGTGTGTGTGTGTGTGTGTGTGTGTGTGTGTGCTGAGTGTGTTTCAAATAACAATTATAATTAAATTGATGGAGATAGGAAGTCGGTATTTAATGGATAGCAGTTCCATTTGACATGCCTTGAAAACTCACATTCCCTCTCTTTCAGCCACATTTCCTACAAAGAATGTCATCTTTTGTCCTCTTTGATAAACACATATTTTCTCAAAACTGACCTCAACAAACACCACATTTTGTGTGCCTGGGTAGTGTCGTATTATTTGTCCATTTTTCCCTTGCTTTTTCATATGTCTCTTGACAGTCATGAGAGAGTGAAATTGTATGTTATTTGTCTTTCTGGGACTGATAGATGTGACGTAGGCTAATGCTCTCCACAATTCTGCCACATGAGGCAAGTGGAAAGAATTCATTCTTGCTTATGGCTGGGTAAGATTCTGTGGGGCTTTTTCAGGACAGTGAGATGGTAGTAGTGTCTGGTAACTCCAGACTTGTCTTTATCCAGGAACACAACAGGAAGATTACCACATCAACTTCAACATGGCAGAAATGAACTGGAGCCCACAAAGCAAACTCCATAGCAAAAGAGAGAATAAGTTGCAATCACTATGGGAGAAGATTGGAGACATGGTTTAGGGGAAAAGTGGAAAGTTGGTAATTCAGAAGGCAGTGAGACAATGCAATGGGCAAAGCCACAAGAGATCGGAGCACACTTGGAACCCACAAGGAGTACGTTCTCCAATTCCATTGATTCTGACCATCAGGGGGTCTGAATCATACTAGTTCATGCCAACAAAGGGCCTTGAGGCCTGGAGATTTTAGATCAGCAGCCTTGGCATATCAACTCAAAAGAACACTGTATTTCTCTGTCAGAGAACACCAACAAATAGCCAGGTGAAGACAGCCTGGAAACCACGATTAGAGACAATACCAGGTGACACAGTGGGAAGATGGTGGGTTCTGGCTGTACATTAGTGAGAGGCAGTGTTCTTGGAGATGATTTGATGGGGGCAAAAGAAATTTGGGGCTCTCGCACAGGCAGCATCAAGCCCGAGCTACTGGCCAAAGACAGGTTGGTGAGGGCTTTAATTGCCTCTCCTGCAAACACGAAATTCTAACCATGGAACACATAGGGTACTGTGTTCCTCAGTCCAACTTGCTTCATTTTAAGAGAACAGATTCTCCCATAGGGGACTAGAAGAAAGCCCTGTCCATAGGCTGTCCCCTGACCACAGAATGCTACAGGCATTCATTCTGTTGTGAAGGTTGAATTTCTCCTTTCACAGGCACACCAGATCCCACCAAGCTAAACCTCAGCCTATTCAGCCCAGACCCCAAACACACCAAAAGGCTGGCAAAGAGAGCCTCTGCAGATGACTGGTCTCAAGGACAGGGGGCAGCTATGATACAACAGCAGAGGGCATGCATGCCACACACACATACCTGAGACTCCCTCAAGGGCCAGCCCTTGGGCACTCCATGATATCTTATTTCTAAAGAAATTACCATCAGGATAAAAAACAGAATTGATTTTTCAAATACTGAGAAAGAGTCAGAGACCTATATCCAAGACAAAGATGGAAGAATCAATTGTTGCCAAGGAAGAAGACAAGAAATTATCATGGCCAGGTAATCGGAGTGAAACCTCACATATAACACGCCCAATGGAGGATTGAAAGCAGAAAGATATCAGGGAGTCTCAAAACACATAGATTAAACTGATAGAAATAAAATAAAGTAAAATAAAATAAAATAAAATAAATAAAGAATTTCTAAAGAAAAGATTGGTAGCAGACTGAAGGAAAAGTCCAAAAAAGCTGGCAGAAGCAAAGGACCAAATTTTTGACCTGGCAGAAAAGGAATGGTAAATAAGGAAACAAATCCAAAGAAAGAAGGAAGAATGATGAAACATGACAATGAGCTTAGGAAAGTCATTGACTCCAAGGAATAGAAAGAGGTGCTTATTGTAGGAGAAGTAGGAGTGAGAGAAAAAAAAAGAGGGCTGAACATGGATTTGAGAATTCAGAGCTAAAACTGTCCCTCATCTGGGAGCAGAAACAGAGATCCAGATTCAGAGGCAAGGAGGACTCACATCACCATCCACAGAAGCATGGAACCACAAGACATAGTTTCATTCAATGGAGGAATTCTCTTTACCTAAATATGCGTGGGAGTGTAGTTTGTACATAGCCAAATCACTTACCTCAAGAGGACAAACTATACCAGCTCTCAAAGCAGGTCAGGTAGCTCAAGCAACACCAGCCCAAGCCAAAATCCATTTCCCCTGCATTTGTGAACAATGACAGAGCAGTGGTTCACGTCTAGAACTAGGACGTATTCAGAAGTCAAAGGTTGTGTCATGGATTGTGTCTATCAGTTCAGAGGCGGCCTTCAGCTCAACTCATGATCCCAGGGTCTTGGCATCGACTCTGGTCTCAGGTTCCCTGCTCAGGGGTAAGTCAGCTTTTCCCTCTCCAGCTCTACACCCTGATTGTGATCTCTCTGTCTCTCTGTCAAATATGTGCATGTGCATTGTTTGACAAAAAGACAAAAACACAACCGGGGTACAAGGATTGACTGTGGCCAGGGGATGTTTTCTTTAATTTGGACCTAGATCTCTATGGAAGGCAGCCAGGTTCAGAGAACCTCCCACAATCCTCAAATGCTAGACCTTCGCTCAGAGCTCCAATGTTCATTCTCCAGTTCCTTGTCTTCCTGAATATCCTCACCAACCTGTAGCATACGCTGTCTGTGGCTCTCTAATGGCCCTTTGTTGTCCCACTGTTCATCTTCTGCTGCCTCCATTAGAATACGCCCATCTTCCACAAGAGGCATTGTTTGCTTATCCCATGAAACTATTTGGGGGATGTTCATGAGAGGGTGAAGGCAGGCTTGTGCTGTCACATCTACATGTACTCCTCCAGAGGGTATCTGCACGACCCTGTGGGAATGCTCCAGGTTCTTTGACATTTGAATCCTCTTCAATGCGTCCTTTTGAAGATACAAGTTGTGTTCCTGAAACGGGCACGGAAGTCTTTCAGATGGCTTCACTTGGGCTATGGGTCTTTTCCAACATGCTCCATGCTTGCTCCTGTGGACTCCAAGTACATGAGTCCATTCTGGACCTAAGGTTCTAGGATGTAGAATCTGCTTTTGGTAAATCGTCAGTTTTGAAGATTTGGAAGTCATTTTGGCTCTATTTCTAGGGATGCTACAGCTACTCATTATAAGGTCCGCTAGGCCAGAGGGAGTCATTTTGTGTTTCTGCAGTAAACTTATATTGAACCCATGCTGTAAACAAAATTGACCCTACTCCTCCCAGAGGAGCTTACTCTCAAAGCCTAGATACAAGGGTGAATCAGGCCAGGTGAAGACATCCCATTAGAGGGGCACGCATATATCTACTAGGGTAAATTGAGATCCAATTGTCCACCCATGTGTTACCTAGCATTTTTGTTTTTGTGGTGTAGCAGACTTAGCACGACTGTGCAGTTTTTTCTGTATTGTTATCTCATTGGCCACGTCTGTATAGCCTGGCTAAACTACCGCTATAAATGTTAGTCTCTGAGGCTGGGAGGGGTTGCCTCTTTGCAAGAGAAGGCCCTGACCGGTCAATATGATTCTCGATGCTTTGTGCAAAATTAACGTTTGCTTGACCTTCACTTTGTATCAGTCTCGCTCTTTTGAATAAGGACCCTATCTTTGGAGGGCCACCCGAATTCAAATGATGAGAACTGAAACAGCATTGGAATTTTTGGAAAAGCCTCTGGAGGTAAGATCATGGGATCCTGCATGGAGCTGCAGTGTACAGTCTCCTACCAATCTTCTCTTCAGGAGTTCTTTAGGTGCTTTTATCTTTATCAGTTTTATCTCTGTGGTTCGAGACTCTCTGATATCTCCTATGTTTTCTGACGTACAGCGAGTATCCAGGCCCCTGCTTTCAATCCCGCATCGGGCGTTTTCTATGTAGAGGGTTCACTCTGATTGCCTAGCCATAATCATTCCTTCTTCCTTTACCTGGGCATCAATTGATTTTTTCATCTTTGCATTGGATCTAAGTCTCTGTCACCTCTCTGTATTCGTTAAACTCATTCTGCTTTCTAACCTGAGGGTAATTTATTTAGGAGGAAGAGATCCGGAGTACCCAGGGCTGGCCCTTAAGGTTTGTTGAGTGCGTGCATGTGTGTGTGTTTGTGAGTGTGTATGTGGCATGCATGCCACTGCTGTTTGTGTTGTGGCTGACCCTGTCCTGGAGGCCAGTCATTTGCTGTAGCTCTCCTTTCCGGCCGTTTGTTGTTTTTAGGGTCCGGGTTGAATATGCAGAGGTTTACCTTGGTGGGCTCTGGTGTGCCTGTGAAAGGAGAAATTCGAGCAACTCAGCAGAACGCAGGCCTGCAGAATGCTGTGTTCAGAAGAGAACATGTGGTCAAAGCTTTCTTCTCGTCCCCTATGGGAGAGTCGTTGTCCTTGGACTAAGCATCTTGGACTGAGGAAGGCAGTTTTCCAAGTATTCCACTGTCGGGATTTCAAGTTGGCTGGCTAGGCAGCCTATGTCCTCACATACCTGTCTTGGCCAGTAGCTTTGTCTTGATGCTGCTGTTGCGAGAGCCCAAAATTTATTATGTCCACATTGAGACATCTCCACGAACACTGCCTTTCACGGAATCACTCCCACTACTCACCATCTTCCCAGTGCGTCACTTAGTATTGTCTCTCTCTGATCATTGTCTCCAGGCTGTCTGCTCCTGGTCGCTTGTTGGTGTCATATGCAGGAAAAAGATGGTGTTCCTTCAAGTTGATGTCTGCCAAGCCTGCTGATAGGAAAACTTCAGCCTTCAACACTTGTGTTGTAAAGTACTCGTGCCCTTCAGACCCTCTGCGTCTCACAGTCAACGGCACTGGGAAACAGGTTCCTTGTGGGTTCCCAGTGTGCCCTGCTCTCCTGTGCCTTGGTCCTCTTCATGGACTCCAGCCCTCTGATCCACGAACCAACCAAATCTCCCCTGAGCCATGTCTCCAACCTTCTCCCATCATCTCTGCAACTTCCGTTCTCTTTCGCTGTGGAGTTTATCTTGTAGGCTTCAGGTCAATTTCCACCCCAATGCAGTTGTTGTGTTCATCTTCCTGTTGCCTTCATAGCTGAAGACAAGCATGAGGTTATTAGACACTACTACCATCTCACTCTCCTCCATGTCACCGCAATTCGTACTGAGACATAAGCAAGAAGGAATTCTTCCACTTGTCTCTTATGGCAGTCTTGCGGAGAGCATTGGGCTTTGTCACATCTATCATTCTCAGAACGACATCAGACAGACGATTTCACTAACTCATGACACTCAAGAATCATACGAAAAAGAAAGGGTATTGGTACAAACAGTATGACTCTAATGAGAAATTCAAATGGTGCTGTTCTTTGGAAAGCAGTTTTGTGAGAACACGTGTTACTTGAAGAGGACAAGAGATGACATTCCTTGCAGGAGATTTCCTGAAACTGATGGAATGTGAGATTTCAAGGCATGTCAAATTGAATTGCTACCCACAAGAGACCGAATTCCATTCTCTCGTATTTTAATAATAATTGTGATGTGAAACACACACACACCACACAGCATTAACACATGCACATGCAAAATATGGGAAGGAAGCGAGGAATCGTACCAATGAAGCAACCCCAAGAAAATACCATATAGGTGAAAGGCAAATAGAATCCAAGTCAGAAGCCAACCGAAATGAGAAAGTGAACTATTACCTATCAATAATACATTCAGTATCAGGACTAAAGTCTCCCGTCAATACAAACAGTTTGTAAGAGTGGTTGAAATTCCAAATAAAAAAAAAAAAGGTAGAAAACATCCATAAGAAAACAACAAATATTAAACTAGCTCGTCCTTCTGTTGACCATAGGAGATTTCCTTCGACTATAAAGATACTCATAGCTTGCAAGTGAAGAAACAGGGAAGACATAGGTTATGCTATTCCCAAGGAGAAGAGAGCCAAAGTGTTTGTGCATAAGTCAGCGAGAGTCATTTTATGCCTTCGAGAGACAAAAGATAAGCGGAAGTTGTTTTGTCTTGATGGAGCATCAAAACAACAGAAACCTGGAAGAATTGCCAACATATACACCACGAACAAGGGTGTATCTAAACGTTGGAAGGTATGAACACACAGGAAGGGAGATGGTAAATTTTATCCAATACTGTTGGCAATTATGATATCTACGTTAAGCACAGGACAGATCATCTGGATGGGAAGGTGCTAAGGAATAACAGACGTCCACATGGGCTCTCGAGACCACCTGAACTTTGGGGATCGATGAGAAAGATTGCGTCTCTGAGGACAATAAGATATGTTCTTCCCAGCAGCAGACCTAACTTTGTCTATCGCAGGTCATGAGCTCGAGTCCAAATCCAGTCGTAATTCATGGAAGAGAAGTCAAAACCTATCCTGTGCACTTATGATCACGAAGGTATGAAAACAGGAAGATATCACTTTCAAATTGGAAATACAGCCAGACACTAAAGTGGAAAACACAACACATTCACGAACTGCAATGAATGCAAGAAAGAAAATCCAAAGGAAAAGAAGAGCCATGAACGAAGGAATTCTAAGAAACTTAGAGGAGGATGCCAAAACATTTTATGGGGAAACCATATAGGGTTAAAAGCATGCATTTCCAAAATTTAAAAACACTGAAAAAGAAATCCCCCTATAAGGACGACTGAAGGAACAAGATGAAGAAAAACCGAACTCCAAAGTTAACAGAAAAATTGAAATCATACATGTGATTATCAAAATTAAGGAAATACAAACAAACCAATAGGAAATGAATCAGGAGACCTCACACTTCAGTTTTCACAACACGAACAAACCACAGAAGCCATTACTGGGATAAAACAGGGAGACAAGCACACAGCTGCAAGTATGAAACCACATGACAACTCGGAGAAAGGAAAAAAGAAAAACCGAAGAGGCACATCCACACATTTATGCTAGCAAATCCAAGAACTGAGAGAAAAGGATAAATTCGCAGACACATAGGAACATCCAAGTTAGGTCAGTAATCCTACAAAATCTCAGCTCTAGTAGTGACGGAACCATTTGAAGCAGTAATCCAACCCCAGCCAACACACAGAAGGCCAGGTCAAGACATTTTCTTGAGCCACTCCTCTAGGTATTTAGTGAAGGCATTGTGATGTCCTCTCATCAAATCCAGAGATGGAAGAGGTGGGTAAACTCTAATTCACAAGGATAAAGACCCAATTCAAAAAAGGACATTTTAGGAAACCAATTCCATGTCATTTCAATAAAGGAAAGACAATAAACAATATAATTCTTTCCTTTTCTCCTGTGACTGCCTTTGGTTTAGAGAGGGCCATAATGTTTTCCTCTGAAATTATGTTGTTCTTGTTGCTGTTCTGTTGAGAAAGCCTGCCTATCATCCATCATCCGTTTTTGACAGAGTATTCAGGGATGCTTTAGTTGCATGTACGTCCAGTGCTCCTCTTAATATATTCCACAACTCCTGACTACCCATTAAGCAGTTCTCTTTTTGGTAAACCTCAGCTGGATTCTCAGAGTCCTGAGTCACTCCTGGTGGGTCTCCTTCTCTGACTTCTTGCCCGTCAGTATTCCCTTCCTTTTCCATTTCCCAACAGCAGGGCATGGGACATTCATGTCAAGGCAAGGTCCAGGGGTTCATTCACTTCGACGGCAGAGGAATACTGTGGTGCCGAAATGGACCCAAACTTCCTGATCCACTAGTCCTTGCAAAGGCATTGCGGCTCACTCCAAAAGTCTGCTCGAATGGGCCTTGCAAGCCGTCGGTATAGGCCGTCCCTTTCCTTCTGACTAAAGAGACTTGGTCCACATGTCTATACCCGTTACCACAACAAGTACAGTTAACTAATAATGACAACGGTTTCGGTCCAGGCCTCTTCAATGAGAGTTAGCTCTGATGCAGAAGGTCACTCCCTCGAAGTCTTTGCAAAGGTATTTAAGGGAAAGCCAGGTAGACAGAGGCCTCATCCCTTAGCCGTGTGTTTCAGAACACTAGGAGACTAGGCCCCAGACAGCACCATATATCGATGCCATCACCTTTTACCTCGGAAAGGGACTTTCCGTACCTTAGTCATCACAGACGCATAGGCGAAAGACGCTGACAAAGTACGCTCTCACCCACAGGACGAGAAAACCCACGGAGAGCTATTCATACCTGCGAGGCCTCACCTTTTCTTGAAATATCTAGAAATTGTAGTGGAAAAGGACACCTTGCCATCTCCGGGGATATGTTGGCCTAAAGGAAGGTATACTGAATGTCATTTTCCTTCCTCTATGTCTCCAGAAAGGGGAAGTTGGACATTAAACCACAAGACATCCTGAGTTCTTGATCAGGTTCAGAGGGCTCTTGTTCTGTCCTTCCCGGAGCTTCCTACTTAAAGCCATAGGACACCAAGGTCATGGGAGAGGGACAGCTGCTTCAGTGAAGCCAGCATCTGTGATGTCACAAAGCTTTGAGGTCATAGCAACCACTCCTCATCAACCCAGGCCTGATCACTACACTTGACTGGAGTAGTCATGGGTGGGCCAAGACCCATGGAGCTGCCTGGGTCTCTCACCAAGTCAGTTTGCGAAGCGAGTCGGTGTCACCTTCTCCATGGCCCAATTCATAGAGGAAAAAGGGATATTTTTCAAAATAAAAATTAGCGTATTTTTCAGAATATGATATAGTGTTATTCACTGAACTGAGGGAACAAATGTCAAAGTCTAACACAGTTTACAGAATGTTTTAACATAAATTGAAATTTAAATCTGACCAAATTTCACAGTTTTAAGTAAAATGATAGCACTTTATATCCTTGAAAAGTGGTAAGTGACCCAAAACATGGCTTAGAAAAACAAATTTAACACTACACTAGTCTGAGATGGTTAAGTTATGGTACAACTTGCCATTGTGTATAATCAAATGGTATATATTTTCTTTTGGGCTTGTCATTATATTTTATTTTAGCCATTCTGGTAAGTGTGTAGTGATATCTCAGTGTCATTTTAATTGCATTTCCTTGATGTCTAATTATGTCAAAATATATTACTTTGATGTTTAATGCTCTGAGCTTTCTCAGTTCAAGACCATGAAGCCACCTAGGAAAAATACAGTTGCAGAGGCACTCATAGACCAACTCTTATTTCGAAATAAGAAGAAACATTACTACCCATTCCAACAAAAAATAGATTTGTTATGCAGCAGGGATTTTATAAATTACCTACACAACTTATATAGTAAGATGAAATGGGACAGGCGGCTTCTTGCAGCTATATACAACATCATTTTAATTTCAATTTTCAGTATAATTTTTCCAAGGTATACACAGAATATATATTTAATGTAAATTGTGAACATTTTAAACTCTGTATATGGAAATTAGTCAATTTTAAGTTTATAACAATCAAAATTAACGGAAGTTTATTTTAAATTAGTTAGCTTTCTCTGCATTGCAAGACAGAATAATCAAGAATTGGTAAGAAAAAAGTAATCTCTGTAAAATTACCGGGGGTGCATTATAAAGTGTTCGGTAACCGATCAAACTCACAATTTGGATTGAATGGCAAGTGATTTTTAAAATCTGGAACTCATTGTCAATTTTTTTTCTTCATTGTGTCTTAATAAATTACTATGTTCATTTGCATGGAAGTGAAGAAAAATGCATGACATTTCATCTCAACACTAACACCTTTAACTGGCAACTCTGAATGTACTTTACAGCAGTGTAACAAAGTAAAGATCAATGATGTTTCATGAAATATTTGTTATAATTCTCAAGGAGATAGGGAGTTTGTGCAAAAATGCAAATCACTTTGCGACTAAACACATTGTTTATTTCAGCTAATTTTAAGAAAATATGCTGAGAATCTCTCAAAAAAGGAAGCAATGATTTAGGTTTGCCTTCAAACTCCTTATCTAATCCTGAACCAACAGCACATAGTTCAAAGAGCAACTAATTTGAGTAGCTCCAATTTACACATTTCCTAACAATGCTTAATTTAGTGGAATTTCTGTCCAATTATGGTAATTTGATGTAATGAAAGACAAAAGTTCAAAAAGATCATCCTTAATTTATATAGATGCCAAACTCTGCATTTTCTGAATGACGCCCAGGAACGTATTTTCAAAAACAAACAAACAATGCCAGAACCACTATTAGGTCATCTCTAGGCAGAAAGTGACTCAGAGCTTACATTACTCTCTCCCTGAAAGTATACTGTAGGCACTGAAACTACTACCCTGAGTCTGTGCTATCAAATTCCTTAAGTTAGAAAGTTTTAAAACCCGTCTGTGTGGGAGTATTTCATTTACAGATAGAGATTTGGTTGTTTATACATTTTCATACTTGATTTTTAGGATGTAATAACTATGTTTTAAAATTCATGGTGGTTTTGAATACTGTTGGATAATTGTGCTAAAATGGTATATCCATTCCTCCTAGGAAACAGAAATTATAGAAAGGTAGTGCTTTTCAAATCTGACATCTTTGAGTCATTGCAGTTTCATATAAATGCAATAGGAAAAGTGTCATTCATGTTTATGATATTTTCTATAAATAAATTAGAATGTACTGGAGGCCTGATATAAAGTGGGATGCCTAAACTTCAGTAAGATCTTGTTTTCAATTCAAAATAAATTTTATTTTTTATTTTTTTATAATGTCCCTCAATTTCAGATAAGCACCCCCATAAGGTCCACTCTGTTTTTTTTTAAGAATTTATTTATTTTATTTGACAGATAGAGATCACAAGTAGGCAGAGAGGCAGGCAGAAAGAGAGGAGGAAGCAGGCTCCCTGCTAGGCAAAGAGCCCGATGCGGGGCTCGATCCCAGGACCCTGGGATCATGACCTGAGCCAAAGGCAGAGGCTTTAACCCACTGAGCCACCCAGGGGCCCCAAAATAAATTTTAAATTGAATTATGCACCTCTAAGTTCAGAGACAATAAACATCAACCAACACAATTAATAAGTTCTATTTCTTAAAATTTCGGGAACATTGATAGTCTCATCTCCTGGAAGAACAACAGCTAAAATTTTTGGTCATGGATTCTTGCTAAAATATCACTTTCCCAAAGAAAATTAATGTTATGAATTTTTATTGATTGTTATTGATCATGAAGAATATAACAACCACGATAAAAAGAGTAGGAAAAACATGATATCTCATCTGTAAGGGCATGTGGAAAGTAGGAAATGCTAATAAAAATAACTACCATTATTTCCTAAGTTAACATAATATAACAGAACAAAAATATTTCAAAACAATGTTTTCTTTTTTTTTTTAAGATTTTATTTATTTATTTGACAGAGAGAGATCACAAGTAGGCAGAGAGGCAGGCAGAAAGAGAGGAGGAAGCAGGCACCCTGCTGAGCAGAGAGCCCAATGTGGGACTCTATCCAAGGACTCTGAGATTATGACCTGAGCCGAAGGCAGCGGCTTAACCCACTGAGCCACCCAGGCACCCCCATAACAATATTTTCTAGGCTCATTCTGATAACTCTTTTCTACATTCAAATTTAAAGGTTGAGGCATGTGATATATATTACACAAAAAACATCCCAAGGAATTCGTTAAAAAAAAACTCTTAATAAAGAACAAATCCAAAGGAATTTCTTTTCTAATTTAATTAACAAATTATGAATCGACTTACCTATTTAATACAGCGTATCAGGCACCAATAATATTTTTTAATCGTCACACCTGATGCAATAGTTATCATCTTTCAGACATAGTGATCACGAACAAGCAAATAAACAAGAGCACCGTAGCTTAAGATCTACCTGCATAAATATAGGCTACTTCAGACAATCTCTTCACCACAACATAGAAATGAATAGAAATCATACATGCTCTGTATGGACATACAGATGAGATAGAAGGGGATGGATGTTAATATATGCAGAATCTTTATTAATTACATTGTAAACCATAATATGGAAAAACAGAATACAATTTTAGAAATACCCAGGTCACCATCATTGTTTTATTTTTATATGTGTAGATAAGGAGTTTAATAAACAATCCATGACTATTCAACTCCTTATATTTTGAAAATTTTAGTAAAAGTAACAAACCTAGCACCTAGAAAATTATACTTATCTGCAACATACAGCTTTGCCAGCATGGTAGAGGAAAAGCAAAACAAAATAAGTAAGAAAAGTTTAACATTTCACAAGAGATTTGCTTTTATTTTTTATTTATTATTTTTTATTTTTCATTAATTATTTACTTCTATTTTCTACTTTATTTTAATGAAAATGTCATGACCATAACATAAGAGCAGAATTAAACCAACATGAGAAATTATTTTTTCATAAGTTAAAATAAACTAGCTTGGTGATTAATTCAAAATTATATTACAAACTTCAGTGTTCTTGAAGTAAGTATCACTGCATAAACAAATGAGTCAGGAGTCATAAACTAATGATGATTCTAAATGTTATTTAGAGAGACATTCTGTTCTTAATATATTTCAAATATTCTACACAAGACAAAGTGGATCCAAGTAATCTGTAGGCAAAATAAGATTTTAGAGAAGTATATATTTCCAACAGTATTTATAAAATATTACCTTTATGTAAGGCATCATCCTGGACTTTGTGGAAAACACACAAAGGAGTAAGAAGTGGCCCTTCAAGAAACATATACAATATCAAGGTTTAACATGAAGCAGCATGTCTTCTCTAAGTAAAAAAAAAAAAACAAAACATTGTACCAACTGACTTTACTGAAACTTTATATTTATTGCTCTCATTTTAGGTCATAGTGTCCTTCTGCATGCAGGCTGCTATAACGGACATGATATAGACTTAATAGCTTATAAAGAACAGGAATTTATTTCTCACAGTTCTAGAACGGAGAAGTTCAAGATTAAGGAATGGGCAGATCCAGGGAGAGCCCACTTCCTCATAGATGGCTATCTTCTCACTGTAAACGTACATGATGAATGAATCAAGAGAACTCACTGGGGTCTCCTTTAAAAGGACTGTAATCCCACTTATGACCTAATCACCTCCCAAAGGCCCCTAAGTTTTAATACTATCACTTCCAGAGTTAGATTCCATAATATGATTTTGGGAGACATAAACATTCACACCATAGTATATATAAACAAAAAAAGACACAAAAACAACAAACAAAAAAATTATTTTAACTACCTATTATTTTCAACTACATAAACTTTTAATTTGTTTCTATATAATATTAAATAACTCATTTGAGTGATTCACTTATATCCAATGCATCTGAGTGCAATTAAATTTGCTTACCCAGCATATCCAGAAGCATATTTCTTCAGACTATCCCATTCCCCACCTTACAGGATTTACCACAATTAGAAGACATGGGATAGAGGATAGATAGATAGATGTATACATAAACACACTTGTACATACCCATATGCATATTTTTTCCTGTTAATGATACTCATGCAAATAAAATTTAAGCTCAAGGAAACCTGTCTTGTGTGTTACTTAATATCCAGTTTTTAGTCAACATCCAAAAACAAATAATCCAATAAAACCATGGATAGAAGACATGAACAAGTGTTTCCCCAAAGAACACATTCAAATGTTCAGTAGATACATGATGTGGTATATATGTTCAATGGAATACTATGCAGCCATCAAAAGAAATGAAATCCTGCTATTTGTGATGACGTGGATGGAACTAGAGGGTATTATGCTTGGCGAAATAAATCAATCTGAGAAATACAACTATCATATGATCTCCCTGATATGATGAAGTGGAGATGCAACATAGGCAGTTTCCGGCGTATGAAAAGAAAAATAAAAAAAGATGGTATTAGGAGGGAGACAAACCATAAAAGACTGAATCTCACAAAACAGACTGAGGGTTGCTGGGGGGAGGTGCGTTGGGAGAGGATGGTGGGGGTATGGATATTGGAGAGGGCAGGTGCTATGGTGAGTGATGGTGAGTGCTGTGAAATGTGTAAACCTGGTGATTCACAGACCTGTACCCCTAGGGATTAAAACACATTATATAAAAAATTTTAAAAAATAATTTAAAAAACCCATTAAAGAAAAAACACAGATTGCAAGCCCCGAGCTAATCTCATATTCAATCAAAACTTTTGAAAGTTTTCCCCTTAAAGATCAGAAGAAAGACAAGTGTGTCCATTTTCACTACTCTCATTTGACACAGTAGTGGATGTCCTAGCCAGAGAAACAAGGAACACAAAGAAACAAGAGACTCCAAAAAAAAAAAAAAAAAAAGGAAGAAGTAAAATTTTCTTTTTTTGGATAACATGAACTTACATGTTAAAAAATCCTAAAAAATTCACAAAAAATTTGAATAAACAAATTTAGTAAAATTACCAAATACAAGATCAATATATAAAAGAAAAGAATTTTGTTTTGTTTCTTTTTTTTTTATGGACTGCTTCCCAGTTTGTCATGTCATCCTTGTTCAGTGATCACGCTAATCTTCTCTGCATCATTCCAATTTTAGTATATGTGCTGCCAAAGTAAGCACAAGACAGGAGCATTTTAACATTCTAATGATGAACTATCTGAAAAAATAAAGAAAACAATCTAATTCACAATAGCATCAAAAATAATAAAATACTTAGGAATAGATTTAACTAAGAAGATGAAAGATCTGTACTCCATAAACTATGACATTGATAAAGAAATTGAAGGTGACAGAAATGGAAAGATAGCTCATATTTATGAATGGTAAGAATTAACATTGTTAAAATGTCCATACTACCGTAAACCATCTGTAAATCCAATTCCTATCAAAAATCCAATGTTAGGGGCGCCTGGGTGGCTCAGTGGGTTAAGCCGCTACCTTCAGCTCTGGTCATGATCCCAGGGTCCTGGGATCGAGCCCCGCATCAGGCTCTCTGCTCAGCAGGAAGCCTGCTTCCTCTTCTCTCTCTGCCTGCCTCTCTGCCTGCTTGTCATCTCTCTCTGTCAAATAAATAAATTAAAAATCTTAAAAAAAATCCAATATTATTGTTTTACAGAAGTAAGTAAAGAATCCTAAAGTTTATATGAGACCATGAAAGACAACAAATAATCAAAGCAGTTCTGAGAAAGAATGAAGAAGGGAGATTACACTTCTTGATTTGAAACTATACTACAAAGCCCTCATGCTCAAAACAATAAAGTATACTGGCATAAAAACAGACCAATAAACAAGTAGAACAGAATTGAGAGCCCAGAAATAAATCCTTTCATACAGTCACCTAATATTTGACAGGGGCCAACATATGTAATGGGGAAAGATAGTCTGTTCAATAAATGATATTTAAAACTGAATAGTCACATAAACAGTATGAAAAGGGAACCTTATATCACTCATAAGTCTGAACTTGAAATAGATTAAAGACTTAAAGGTGATGCATGAAACTAAATTTCCTAAAGGAAAACATAGGAAAAATTCTCCTTGACATTGGTCTTGCCAATAGTTTTTTGGATACCAGACCAAAAACACAAGCAAAAAAAGCAAAAATAAATAAATGGTATTACATCAAACTAACGTTTCTGCATTGCCAAAAAAAGGGAGAGAGAATGAAAACACAATCCACAGAATGTAAGAAAATACTTACGAATCTTATATCTGAAAAGAGGTTAATAACCAACAGATACAAATAGAAAAAAATATATGATTAAAAAAATAGCAAAAGGATCTCAATAGACTTTTTTTTCAAAAAAGTTTGATAAATGACCAACAGGAGCATTAAAAAGTGCTCAACGTAAAAATCTCAGGGCAAAGTCCTTATGTTGTTGTTGTTGTTGTTTACCTCTGAAAAACACAGCAAGATATTAGAATATATACTACCAAAAAATTGAAACTAACCAATTTTGGTAAATATTGGGGAAAACGGGGAACTTATGCACTGTAATAGGGATATAAATTTGTATGGAAAACAGTATGGAGATTATTCATATTATTAAAAGTAAAATTACCATATGATTCAGTAATCCCACTTCTAGGTATCTATCTAAAGAAAACGAAGTCACTGTTCAAAGACATATCTGCACTCTTATGTTTATTATAAAATTATTAACTCTAAGCAAGAGATGGAAATAACTTCAGTATCCATTAATGGATGAATGAGTAAAATAAGTATGGTAAATATATACTACGGAATACTACTTAACCATGAAAAATTAAGAAATACTGCCATTTACAACAGCATGGATGGATCTTGAAGGTATTATTCTAAGTGAAATATTTCAAAGATTTTATATATTTTTTAAATTTATGTATTATGATATCCCTTACATACAGAATCTGAGGAAAAGGAAAACTAATGGAAACTTAGAGTTGAGTTGACAAGGGGTGAACCTGGGGTGGAGTAAGATGGTCAAAGGGTGCAAACTTGCAACTATAATATGAAAAAGTTCTGGGGATCTAATGTACAGCATGATGATCATAGTTAATAAGATATACATACTTTTTTTTATTGTGCTTCCCTTTAATAAACTTTGCATATATCACATTCTTACAAGTTGAAAGTTTATAGCAATCTTGTATAAAAGAGGTCTGCTGCCACCATTTTTCTAACAACATTTGTTCATTTTGTGTCTCTTTGTCACATGTTGGTAATTCTTGCAATATATCAAGTTTTTTCATTATTATTGTATTTGTTATGGTGATCTGTGATCAGTAATTATGACCCACTGAAAACTCAGAACTAGTGTACTTAAGGTATATACATTGATTTTCTTTAAAAACATAATGCTTTTGAACAGTGCAGTATAGTTTTTATTTTTTATATGCACTGGGAAACATAATTTTTTATATGCACTGGGAAACCAAAAAATATAATAATTTGACTTAGTTTATTGAGATAATCACTTTATTGAGGCAGTCTGGAACAAAACCCACAAGACCTCTGAAGTTTATCTCTACTATACTATATACATAAAAGTTGCTAAGAGAGTAGATCTTAAAATTCCTTACGATACATGCATAAAAAACAGTGGCAACTATACGAGATAGTAGATGTATTAACATTTTTGTGTAGATTATATTGCAATAAAGATGTATACCAATTTATCAAATTGTACAAAATTTACACAATGTTAAAAGTTTGCAATGTTATAAGAAATCATTTCTTAAATTTACAAATATGTCGATTTTTTTCAATAAAGCTGGAAAAAACTTTTTGTAGAATTAATCTATTTTTCAAAAAAGGAAGTAAGGCAGTAGAAACTGCAACTAACTCTGAAATAATAGAATATAAAATCCATTTTTGGTATATACACTGTGACAAAAACTATTACTTACTTTACAATGGAGGAGTACTTATGAAGCATGAAGGATGGTCTATAAAAAAGGCTGAAAGAGCTCAGTTTTAAGGTTTAAATTTAATATCTTCTTTTGAAATACTAAACTGACCACCCAGTGTTCCAAACATCAATGTCTTAACTGCATGAATTTATTTCATACAACTCTATAATCTAGTTTCATAAGAAAGCAGCATGCAAAGTTTGAATAAGACAGACTTGCTTAAGTTTCTTTATGTTCAACAGTAAAGGATACCTCCTTAAAAACAAATAGAAGAAAAATCAGCATATTTATTATGATAATTATTATTCATAAGGAGATTCATATTGAATTAGGGAATATATATCCTCAGAGGGGGTAAAGTAAAATGAAATTTATGTTGGTAAATGTGTCTAATAATAGTCAATACAATGCCTCAATATAAATGAATATTACCATTTTGAACAATTTAATTACTATTACTAGAATTATTATAAGTATAAAAATAGCTATCATTTTAGCATGGAATATGAGACTCTCATGCTCCATGCTTCATCACATCCACACAACAACGCTGCATAATAAGTATTATCATCACCATTTCATGGGTGAAAAAACTGAGGCTAACACATTTAGATAACTGGTTTATGATTACATGGGTAGCAAAAATGCATCACACTAATTTAGGCTTTATGATTTCAGAATTGTACTCTTTCCACTGCACATTCTATTACTCTGTAAATACTTGGCCTGTTTTCATTTGGTTCTTTAATTTTATTCATGTGGTGATGGCTTAAAGCTTCCTTTAAAGGAAGCTTAAAAATTTCATTTAACCAAAAGCTCCCAAGAATTAAAAATGCCACGGATCTAATGTAGACATGGATATCATTAGTTAATGGGTAACTATATATTTTCCACCCTAGTGAGATAACAATCAGAGTATTTTTCTAAGTTTTAGTCTCTCAGTGTTAAAAAGGACTTTGTTAAAATAGAAATATTTAGACAAAGGTGATCAAAAGTCTGAATCAGGTCACCTTAAGGTAAATATTAGGAACCTGAGGAAACAAATGGAGATTTGAACACTGAGCTATGATATAATGAATGGTTTCAAGTATTTAGTAGAGTATAGAAAAGCCCTTTAAAGCCTGGTCTTAGCCTAGCATTGCAGCTTCTGGGATATCTGTCTATCTATCATCTATCTATCTAGATATAAATTTGAAAACTTTTTTAACTTAAAGATTTTGAGAAATAGAACATAATCAGCACCATAGAAGATCTGTTTCTGATAACAACCTAGCCCCTCCTCCCAGTTTGTTAATATTCTCTCTTATTTAATGTAACATTGTGCAAATAGACCACTACTGAACTGCCGTTATGAATGAAATAGCTATAATCATCTGTTTGCATATCCTGGTGAAAATATTCATTTAGTTCCATGTTGTATTTCTAGGAATGGACCAAATTTTTATTTTTATTTTTAAGTTTTCTAAATATTGTCCAACTTACCTCAAATGTTTTCACTATGGGCACTTTCATTCTTTCACATTCTTGCAAGGCAATTTTACTGTTGCCCAATATGGTAAGTGTGTAATAGTATGTCATTTTAGGTTTTAATTTATTTTTAATTTAATTTAATTTAATTCCAGATTCATAATAAAGATAAACAGTTTTTATATATGAGTGGCCATTTGGATTACCCTTTCTGTAAAGTACATGCTCAAATCTTTTTTTTTTTTTTTAACTTTTTATTTTTTATAAACATATATTTTTATCCCCAGGGGTACAGGTCTGTGAATCACCAGGTTTACACACTTCACAGCACTCACGAAAGCACATACCCTCCCAAATGTCCATAATCCCACCCCCTTCTCCCAAACCCCCTCCCCCCAGCAACCCTCAGTTTGTTTTGTGAGATTAAGAGTCACTTATGGTTTGTCTCCCTCCCAATCCCATCTTGTTTCATTTATTCTTCTCCTACCCACTAAAGCCCCCATGTTGCATCACCACTTCCTCATATCAGGGAGATCATATGATAGTTGTCTTTCTCTGCTTGACTTATTTCGCTAAGCATGATACGCTCTAGTTCCATCCATGTTGTCGCAAATGGCAAGATTTCATTTCTTTTGATATCTTAACACTGTGTCATACTGACTTCTTTAATAGTAGATTTTCTGAATGAACTTTTAGCTGTGTAGGTCTTCTCTATTTTATTTTGAACTTGTTTTCATTTCAAAATCTTTATATTTATTTTCATAATCTGCTTTTATTTTTCTTTGTCTATTATCTATCTATCTATCTATCTATTTATTTGCAAGCAAGAGAGAGTGAGCAAGTGAGAGTGCAGGGAGGGATAGAAAAAGAAGGGAAAAGAATCTTAAGGAGGCTCCAGGCTCAGCACAGAGCCCAACTCTGGGCTCTATTTCACAACCATGACATCATGACCTGAGACAAATTGAAAGAGATAAAATAAAATTAAGGTGTTAAAAAAAAAGGAAAAAGAATTGGAGGTTTAATTAAGTGAGCCACCCAGGCACCCCTGTGGTATCTTAAATTAGCTGTCATATCTTTAAAGTTCTAGAGTATCCATTTGGTTCATTTATAAAACCTTTCTCAATATCATTTTTAGTGTCAGTTTTTTGTTCAATTTGCTTCCCCTTTCATTTCTTTGAGCAGAGTAATCAAGCCATTTTACAATCTTTATTGATCATTTTAACATCATACTTAATCCCATTTTGTCTATCAAATCTTGTTAATGGTTTTTCTTTGTGTGCTTTGTTACATTTTGCTATGTTCAAGACATTATATTTGAAACTCTTATTGAGTAGGGATAATTAAGAGCTATAATAACGGTATGGTCCTCCTTGGTAGGATTTTCTCTTATATCTGAGACTCTACAAGACAATCATACTCCAAATTCAGTGATTGGCTTTCTCAGTTTACACAGAAGGCAAGGTAGGCTATAGTCTTATTTCTGCTTCTCCTTGTGCTTTGGGGATCTCAAGTTAAATTTGGGTTGTACCAAAGTCCTCAAATTTGATTGCTGCTGGATTTGTTTCTCTAGTATCAAGAGTCTATTAACAACACAGCTCAGTGTGTTTTAGCAGTTTCAAATGCTCTCATAGCTAAAATGGCTTCAGGGCATATATCTCTAGGCTCTCATTGTATTTCGTATTTTGGCCCAGTAATCCCTCACTTATTTTTATAATCATTCTGATATTTTTAACTTTAAAAGCTATTTTGTCTGGATTTTTAGTTGTCTTAAGTAGGAGTTTTTAGATCACCATTACTAGAAGCAACAACAAATATACATGAAAATATCTGCAGTAGTTTATCACATCTTTATGGCTTTGAACTTCCATAAGCTGAGGCATCCTTCTCTAATCACTTAGGCAAACTCCAATTTACCCTTTAATACAACCCAAGAATTGCTTCATTTAAGAACATGTTCAGGGATGACTCTTCCCCACTGTTCTTACCAACATTCCCACACACTCTTTGCTACCCACACCTTGTTTATGAACTTTCGTTAGGTATATCAGCGTGACCAGAATTTTGCTCTATTGTATTTTTGTCCTTTAGAGCTTTAATTAAATATGAATTCCATAGAAAGTCTGTCCCTTTTCTTTCAAACCTGGGTTAGTTATTTCTTCTCATTCTTTGTCAGAAGTTACTTTATTAGAGAAACTTATAGCTCTATTGTGACTTTGGAGCCTTTACAGTTTTTCGACTGGAAAAATCACCCATCCCTGAGATTTTTACGCAGCTTCCTAGCTGATATTATTCAGAAATCTGTTCAAAACAGACTTTTTCAGGGAGGCCCTTTCGGACCACTCAGTTAAAAAACCTCTTCTCAATCACTGCTCTTTTTAAAATGTGCTTATTTAGTTCAAATATGCATCTCTATTAACGAAAAAGCAGTACGATTTTTTTTTTAAAGTTGGCTTACCTATTATCTATCTCTCCCATTAAAATGATTCCTCTGGCCTGGGGTTTTGTTGTGCTCATTTTAGACCAGGCACTCAATAAATTGTCTCTGAATGATTGAATTGTTTGACTCCCTTGCTAGATTCTCAACTTCATGAGGCCAAGGATTGTTCTATTCAGTCCTTCTTTATCCTCAATGTCTGTTATATTGCAGTCACTTACGTGACTAATGGGAAAAATCACAGAAAGAAAGAGTTAAAACTACAGAAAAACCCTGTAGGTTCAATAACACAAAGCTTTCTAAAATTATTTAGCCCAGGAATTGAATACTGGCTGCACTTTTGATTTTTTTTAAATGGTATTGAATTTAATTTAAATGGAAATACTGGAATGGTAGAATAATAAAAAAATTATAAAAGCAACTTGCTCCTTAAAGTAAGAATTATATAGGGCATCTCTTCTAGAAGCAAAATTTTCAAATGTCAAACATCTGAAAGCATAGAAGGAGAAGTAAGAGTGTGAATTGTACTTCAATGCTCTTTTCTTTATATTCAGCAAACAGCTTCATTCACACACCTTTCCAATTTTTTCAACTCTTTTGACAAAGCCTTCAGAGGAGTTACTGCTGATGACAACCATCACAGCCTAACAGGAGAAATTTTATAAAGAAAAATAATAGCATGTTTTTCCCAAATTGTTAAGGATATGGTGAAGCTCTGTCGGATTCAAAGGAGGAATGTGCAATTCCATGCTATATATAATAATAACTTGTTTTAATAGTGGCTTTGCAATTTTTCAGATATATCCATTTACTGAAACCACTATCAAATAAACAAAAACAAACAAATGAACAGGGGTTCGAGACAGAAATTATCTAATCTAAAAATAGCACATGTTCACAGAATACACAACACATATCCCAAGTACTACTATAGGATTCAAGTAATAGTCAAAACAATAGTAAACATGATTCAGACCACACCAGTCAAATCATAAATGGGACCTTAACTGTAAATCCTTATCTTTAGATCAAAGCGGGTAATTGGGGGCTGAAGATACATTATAGAACTAATATGTTATAGAACTCCTCTGAAATGAGTCATTTATTCCATCACTTTTCCTGCACAGCTGCTGACCCATGTTTTGGTTCCTGGAAATAGCTGCTACCCTGTCATACTTCTTAAAAGCACATATATTGATAACTCTACTCATTCCTCCATTCCTCTGTGACTGTCACTGTGTTAAAATGTGGAGTCAGCTGACTCACTTGTGATGGTAATAAAGTAGACGAGTTTGCAAAGTATTTTGTTATTTCTAAAAATGCAAAAACCAAATTACATTGAAATCATAAGGGGTGTTTCAGGGAGAGCTGTAGGATGTGGTTTCTTGTGTAATCCACAGAGATTAGCTCCAACACATATTTAAACTCTCCTCTAGGAGCAACCTTAGTGGTAAAGCAAGAAGATAAACAGATGTAAACACACCCTGGCACAAAATTATCACTTATGTTTGGCTTCCTAGTCTCCTCGTGTTACTTATTTATCTTAACTTCTCTCTGAAATCAGGGAACACAGAATCTCAATCAGTAGACATTTTTCTACTGAATTACCCAATAGTCTGATCATACCCCAAGACTTTTTTAAATTATTTCACTCATAATCCCAAATCTGCTTTGCTTCCTCATCTTAGTACACTGTAATTTGATTTCAAAATGAGGACAGTTGTCAGTAATGCCACATTCATTCATCTATTTTACAATTCCATGTGCTTATAACTATGAAGATATGTTAATAACATCCATTCCAATAAGCCACCCTAAATTTATTATCATGAAACAAGACCTCAAGAAAGAGAATTCAAAATCATCCATGTATTTGCAACTTATTGCAATAAAGCCTTTATCAATAGACTTCCCTGTGCACATGGTGGTCAAATTGCTGGTGAAAACCAGCCAGATCTATTACAAGCTTTCTCATGGCTTCTAGGTAACCCAAGTGAGCCTTTATTGATACTGGGAAGGGATAAAGCAGGGAAGGGATAAACAGTGCTATAAGATTTGGCTAGACAAAAGTAATGACTCTCATTACAAAGTGAGTATTTTTTTTTCAAGCTTTAGTTCAGTTTATTTTTCTTGTATAAAACTATGTAGTAGCCACAGCTGGAGCCTGGGTCCTCTGAACAGAGACTCTGGTGTGGGTCTTCACAAGATGGTCCGTGAACTCCTGATAGGGAGACTTGGTGAACACAGTCTCCTTCCAGAGATCAGGGGTGAGATAGCTGTAGGTCTTGGAGATGGCATCGAAAGTAGCCTTGGCAAAGTTCCCTAGGGTGGCAGTGCAGCCCCTGGCCGAGGTGTAGCAGTCGTCAATACCAGCCATCATCAGCAGTTTCTTGGGCACAGGGGCCGAGACAATGCCAGTGCCTCTGGGGGCGGGGATGAGACGCACCAGCACAGAGCCACAGCGGCCAGTCACCTTGCACGGGACAGTGTGGGGCTTGCCGATCTTGTTCCCCCAGTAGCCTCGCCGCACAGGGACAATGGAAAGCTTCGCCAGAATGATGGCTCCGCGGATGGCAGTGGCTACCTCCTTGGAACACTTGACACCCAAACCGACGTGTCCATTGTAATCTCCGATGGCGACAAATGCTTTCAACCTGGTCCGCTGGCCCGCGCGCGTCTGCTTCTGCACAGGCATGATCTTCAAAACCTCGTCCTTGAGGGAGGCTCCCAGGAAGAAGTCGATGATCTCAGATTCCTTGATGGGCAGGGAGAAGAGATAGATCTCCTCCAGGGACTTGATCTTCTTGTCTTTGACCAGGCGGCCCAGCTTGGTGACGGGGATCCACTCCTTGTCCGCGGCCTTGCCCCCGCGAGCTCCGCGGCCTCGGCCCCGGCCCCGACCACGGCCCCGGCCCCGGCCCCGGCCCCAGATGCCGCTGCCGAAGCCACCGCGGAAACCGCCGCGGCCTCCCATTCCAGGGCCCCCGGGCCCTCCGGGCCCTCCCGCAGCACCGGCGTCATCTGCCATTTGGTGTTCTCTCGGAGAGGAAACAAAGTGAGTATTTTAAAGCAAAAGAGCCTGTTGGGAATATTGTTTTATAAAATAGTGGTTTTTTTTATTAACTTTTTAAAATTCAATTAGGTAACATATAGTGTACCAATAGTTTCAAATGTAGATTTCAGTTATTCATCCATAGCATATAATAGCTAATGCTCAGTACTTACTGTTATAGCTTCTTGAAAGCAGAATTTTAACCCACTGAGCCACCCAGGCGCCCTTGAAAGCAGAATTTTAGATCACATTTTCTGATTACTTCCATGTCGTACAACACTTTCCTGCTAGCAACCTTCAAAACATACTGTTTGTTAGAGGAATTTCTTTAATAATAAATAAATAGGAATTCATTTAAATTTATAAATATATAAAATAAATAGGAATTTATTTAAATTTATTTAAATATTACACACTGTTTCATTGTTCATAAATAAGGTGATGATATTATAGCCATTAGTTGGTAGCACTGATATATCACTATCTTTTTACTTCTCAGTGCATTCTCTTTACACAAATAGATATATATTTTAAAAAATGTGAATCTGTGGCAAACTTGTAAAAAAACCCTATACAGTAAAGTTTATCATTTTAAGTAATCTCAATTATCTTCCTCAATTGTGATAGTATATCCTTCTATCTAGGCCAGATATTGTATGAGGGATTTGAAGAGACATACTTTTCTAAATTTCACTTTTCTCATCTGCAAAATGCTTATCATGATCCTACAAAAAAATACACTTATAATTTTTTGATGAAAATTTATTTATTTATTTTAAGATTTTATTTCTTTATCAGAGAGAGTGGGCGAGAGAGCAAGCACAGGCAGACAGAATGGCAGGCAGAGGTAGAGGGAGAAGCAGGCTCCGGCCGAGCAAGGAGCCAGATGCGGGACTCGATCCCAGGATGCTGGGATCATGACCTGAGCCAAAGGCAGCTGCTTAACCAACTGAGCCACCCAGGCGTCCCTTTTGATGAAAATTTAATCTGTATAAACAATATATTTGTTGTAATGCGTGGTTCATGGAAAACATCTTTTTTAATTATAAGCAGTATTAGAAATTAAGTAAATGTGTCTATAATATTTAAAGTTTTAACACATAATTCCACTGCTTTGCCTTATTTTCTCAAATCCCTTTACCACTTTCACTGACAGAGTCAAATGTACTTTTTCTACTAGTAGCCAGCTCTTTGTCTTTTGTCAGAAAGATGCCCTTGTGAATTATTTATAATAGAGATATTAGCAATAATAATAATAATAATAATAATAATAATAAGTAGCAATGAAAATGTTAAAAAAAAAGTTTTCTTAACTAATTAGGGTTCTTAGACATCAATTAGAGGAACCACCTCGGGCAAGCAAATTAATCTGCAAGACATTCCCAGAATTAACAAGTCAGTCAGATACAGGGTTGTCTGTAGACTGAAAAGAACTAGGTTTGGAAAATAGGTAAGGACAGTGAAAAAAGTGATCAAATTTTTGGGCAAAGTAAACTCTTAGGTGTCCTTTCAATGGAGTCCTGTTCATTATGTAGCAGAAACTCTGGAGATTATCTCAATCCATTGGAGTCACCCCGTTTATTAGCTTGCTATTGACAAAGTTATTTACAAACTGTAGAGCAAGAGGTTATAATGGAGAAAACTGATGGTAATGCACAGGATTCTTGTTAACAATAATGCAAGTTAGTGATTTTTCATTAGAAAACATAAATTCTATAACCCAAATTATGGGCCCAGAGCACTTCTGCTGCACAACTCTGCTTATATCCCAAATAACCATGTGAACTAGTTTTAATATCTGCTTCTCTTATTAATTTTTGAATAAAAATTCTTGACACAAGTATTTTATAATTGTGTGATAATCATGAATTTAATTTTTGGAGAACAAAACACACTTTAGCATAACTAGGTTCGTTCACAGAACCAGCCTTGATAACACACTTCTATATGTTAGAAATGATGTAATAAATGTAGAATATTGGGCACTTGTTTGGTATTCTTTGCCATGTTTTGCACTATCTAAAAAGAGATCAGTGAACTTGGACTGGAGTTAGTAGACATGGAAGAAAATAAAATATTACAGAGAAGAATACTCTGTGGTCCACAACCTAAACGGCCTGGGATTCCCATCATTTGGATCCCTGTAGCTTTACAGAAGTCAATTAAATTTTTGTATCTCTGATTAAAGTTGTTTCCCAAGTACTTTTTCAAACATCTCTTGTAAAGTATTGTTTCCCAGAAAAAAAGGGATTTTGCACATGTATCTGCCTTTGTCTCTGGTCATGATCTCAGTCAGGATCCTGGGATCGAGCCCCATATCGGGCTTCCTGCTCATTAAGGAGTATACTTCTCAGTCTCTCTCTGCAGCTACATCCCCCTGCCCCACTCATGCTCTCTCTCTCTCAAATAAATAAATACAATCTTTAATTTTTTAATTAAAAATAAGATAAATAAATTAAAATAAAAAGTCTGGGCTTACTGCCCCATTTAGCTCCTTTTGTTTTTTTGAGTTGTATTTAAAGCAGCATGAGAGAACATGAGGCTCTCAAACTTAAAAAAAAAAAAAAGGAAAAAATTGAGTTTTGTTAGGATTTAAGATCTTGTCTGCTAGACAAAAACGTTGGCTTTGTTAACATGTGAAAATTATCAAAAGGGAATAAGATAGAATTCTAATAATTTTTGTAGAAATTAAAAATTTTCTCCAACCCAATTACATACAGACCCATTAAGTAAATTCATTCCAATGTCCCAAACCAACCTTTTCTAATAGTAATGCATCTGTGTAAACAGGGTCAACCCAAGGAATAAATAAATATTATTATTTTTTTCCTGTCTCTTCCACAGTCTCATCTGGGTATATTGGTAGCAAGCCAATTATCTATCTTATAAGACATGATATCATAAGGAAGGGTATTCTGTCCATTTGGAACAACTGAAAATCATTGTAATTTTATCTTGGTGCAGTAACTTGAGATGGCACAGTGTGGTTTATGAATATATTTTATTTTTTTTTTTTACTGGGAAGAAGAGATTATAGAGATATTGGTTATCCAAGAGAGACTGACAGGTGTTGATAGTTGCCAGGTCAATATCCATCTACTCTTTCCTTTAATATCAGAAAGCACTGAGGGATTGACAACAAGGAAACTTAAAACAACATCAAATATTTTATTGTCTCTTTTCTAGTTACATTGTAACCTTATGACAAAGTATGAGTCGTACAAGATATCATTCTCTTTTACCTCTATCTTTCTGCCAGAAATGTGGGCTTAATAGTGAGAACTCCAATGGCAATTTTTGCAACTGTGAATAAAAAGCCATGAAAACCTCTAAGATAGTTCACTTGACTTTCTTAAGACTCTGAACCAACACCAGAAAACACTCTCTGTAGTCTTCTTGTTAAATGAAAAATATGGTTAAACCACTTTTGACAGTCTACTACCTACAGCAAACTGTAAATCTTAATTGAAATATGTCCTCTCAGCTGTGCTTAAGCAACTGAGTCCTGAGCTTTTCAGGTTTTCAGTCTGAAAGAGTACACCTCGGGTGCTCTGAAAGGGAAGAGAAAGGACACCCTGTTCTCCATATAACTTAAAGAAGAGAAATCTGTGCATTTAAGTGGGCCATATAAAATTTATCAAGCAATTATCTCCTAACTCCTTCCTATCCAAATTACCTGATATGCTCTCCCTACTCCTTTATTCCACGTTACTGCCTTTTCACAACATGTCTTCTGTTATTTCCTTCTTGCAAGCTAGTTTTGATTTCTGCATCTAAAAAAATCAACAATCATTGTGTATTTCAATTCCCATTTTCCTCAAATGCATTGATTCTTCTTATCTATTACTCTTTTCTCATACTCAGTGTCTTTGTCTTTATGGGGTTTGTACTTTGCTTTTCCCCATCCTTTACTGCCATTATATAATCAATCTAATAACTTCTTAGAGAAAGTTAAAAATTCCCGCATAGCCACACGTGAACACAAAGTCACTGATTTTTAGCAAACCTATAAGATAGTCAGACATCCATTCAATTTCTTTTTTTTTTAAGATTTTATTTATTTATTTGACAGAGAGAGATGACAAGCAGGCAGAGAGGCAGGCAGAGAGAGAGGAGGAAGCAGTCTCCCTGCTGAGCAGAGAGCCTGATTTGGGGCTCGGTCCCAGGACCCTGGGATCATGACCTGAGCCGAAGGCAGCGGCTTAACCCACTGAGCCACCCAGGCGTCCCTCCATTCAATTTCTTAACTGAGTCCCAAATGCATCCTGACTTCTAACCTAAACCTAAGCTCTACTTCTTACACGTTGTTATATGACCAAATTCTTTCAGTTCAGTATTTTGTAACATTTAAATATTAATCAGTTGATGCTTTGTTTGTGTATTTCTATGAAAATAATTTGAATACTGTAGATTTATTGTTATATTTATAGGTTTATAATCAAAGTTTCATCAGTTGTAGTTTTTGGAAATTTCAGATATAATGATTAACCTAAAATGATACTGCCTCAAATCCCTCTGATATCAAGGCCCAACACCTGATTATAGCCAAACCTGTGGTGGATAGTTCCAATGGAAATTGCAGTTACTTAACACTGATAGCATCTCATGTTCTCTCTCTCATTTTAGAATGTCTCCAACACAACCCAAAAGTGTAGGAGAGTTAATGTCCTCTGAGGACAGCTCTCAGTGAAGTGGAAATAAGAACCATAGGTAAAATTGTCAGTTTTCAGGTCTTCATGAGGACAACTTAAAGAAGTTTCTCAGGACCTTTCAGTAAAATCAAGCCTTCATTTTCTATCCACAACAATTATATCAACAATGTACCTCTTTGACAAAGTTGCTTCTTCACTGTATCACTTTCCCATTCTTTTCTACCTTGGATAATCTCCCAGATAAACTAACAGTACTCAAATCCTTTGTCCTACTCTTTGCTCTCAGGATAAATGGAGCCAAAAGACTTAGATTAATATCAAGTTCTGAATGGGATCTTAGAGCTATTTCTGTCCAGATTTTCATAAACATAGGGACCTTTGAATTATCAGGCTATAAATAAGTTCTAAATGGAGGGGGCAAAAGCAAAAAGTAGAAATTTTTATGTTTGATTTTTAATCATGATTAATTGACTTTATTGATTATTATAAATACTAACATTATAAAAGTGTAGATCTTTGTAAAACAATGTCATATTGTAAGAAAGAAGTTGCATAATCCTTTTGAGAATATTAAACCAAGTGTTCAGGTGCCATCTAATTTCTTGTTTAATCCAGAACTTTGGTGTGCATCATCTTGAGGAATAGGATTTTGAAGTCCAGACAGACTAAGAGAAAACTGATCCAAATGTGTGTGTTTATATTTCTGCTTTTGTTGTAAAAATCAAAGTGTGATTGCTGGTTTAAAATGGTAAAACTAATAATGTTCATGGACTCGATTATAAATTTTCTAATTGTATGGGAAGAATCCAATAAACATAGAATTAATTGATTTGCAAATCCTCAAAGAGCTACAGGATCAGGTAGTGGTATGTTCTGATTCAACAGCATCATAATGCAGCATTTTATATGTGTGGCTAATGGATATTTTCATGAATGTTTGCTAGCTAGTCAGCCAATACAGAGAAATATTAGGTAGCGTAATTACTCACAGTTGTGTTTAATAAAATGAGAGAAAATTATCAAATGACACTAATAATAATAAACCTATAGCAGGCTAAATATTCAATGATAATTACAAGTATTAATCTAGCTTTCTTCCCTGATTATGACTCTTCTCTCCTTTATCATAATGGGAGTAGCAGATTGTCTGCAGTGAATTGTGAAAACGCAGCAGTGACTTTGGCAGTGAAGGCCTCCCATCAATTTTGATAGGTTAAAATGATTCTGGTTGGTCTTGAGCAAATGTGTCATTTTTTTTTTTCTGTGTGTGTCATAAAAGAAAGAAGCAATAGTAAATTCTTTCTGTTATTCCATGGAGCCAATAAAATCATACTGCCAACAAGAGGCTGTTGACACCATAGGTGTAGTTAACTGTCTTGAAATACTACGCCTGGAAATAAAATCCTAATATTTCACATAACCTCTTTTTTTAAAAGAAACAAAACAAAACAAAACAAAACAAAACAAAACAACTATACTGCTTACATTTAGGGCCCTGCTGTTGTGTAACTATTTTTGAACATGTCTTCTGTAAGTGTGTATATATATATATATATACATATTTTTCTGTGCAATAAATTCATTTAGAGATAAATTTGGATTGCAAATTATTTTGGGGGAGGCGTGGTATTTGTGGCTAGTCTTACAAGTAAAAAGGACTAAAAGAAAGAAGAAAAACATTTTTTATTACAGCATATTTACATCTGTCCAAAGTACTTATCTACTATAATACTGACTAATGTATAATACTGTACACAAAGAAAGAAGTTAAATGAGTTATAATTCAGTCAATGTATAGCTGGCCATTTTAAAACTTACCACTGAATCTTTCTGGTATGAAATGTGATATCTGGCAATCTGGTCCAGTTCATTACATCAGGTCATTTGTATGTTCTTATTACCATTTTGATAGCATAGCACATTTTATAACCCAGACATTTTACAATGGAACTATGATGCATGTATTTTCAAAAGTATAGACATACATGAAGCTATGAGGTCAAAAAAGATGAATGTCCGTAGTACCATATAGACTCAACAAATAAAAGTGTCCAAGGGTCTGAGTGTGACTTATGAATATTGTATAAGATTAGGCCAACATGTGGTTTTGATATAAATAATCTGTTCTTAAATTAGAATTACAATCGTTGAGTACAGTGTTGAAAATGGCAGATAGATTTTAGCTATCTTTGCTCACTAGGGAAAATGGAAAAATGTTTAGTTTGGTCAGATTTTCACTTAACTTCTGAAAAATCTTACGTTTGAGAGAACCCTTCTGAAATAAGAATCCTTAAAGACATAACCCCTTTGGCACAAGTTTTCAAGAAACTTGTTTGATGTTGTAGACAATTCTATGGCACACGTACTGTTCTAGATGTTTCATGCCAATAATATGTAAGCCATACCAAGGCGACATATACATATAGAGATGTTCCTCAGCTTACAAGGGGGCTATGTACAGAGAAACACATAAAAAATTGAAAATGCATTTAATACCCCAAAACTATCAAATATCATAGCTTACCTTAAGCTTATTTAAACATACTCAGAACACTTACATTTGCCTGCCTTTGGGCAAAATCATCTTAAGCAAAGCCTATTTTATAACAAAGTATCAAATATCACATGCAATTTATTAAATATTACACTAAAAAAAGAAGAATATATATATTCTATATATATATTCTATATATAGAATGCTTGTAAGAATATCAGGTGTTCACCCCTGTAATCTTCTAGCTGACTGGAAGCTGTGGCTCACTGCCGCTGCCCAGAATCACAAGATGGCACCATATAGAACAAGAGTTTCAGGTGGTAGGTGTTGTAAGTTTTACCCAAACTGACATTGGTTTTTGTCATCATATATGTCAAGTAGTTTTCTCAGGTTTATTTTTAGAATATCCTTGTATAATGAATATTTACACTGATATCTAGTATAAAAATCTTGCAATTTAACATTAGAAACATTAAGATATTGAAAATCAATCTATTTCTTTAATTCATTGAAGACATTTTTGGCTTGTTTCCAGTACTTTCTTACTGGTTAAAAAGTGAATTTGAAGTAGTCTGGATTTCATTATTATATGGCACTTTCCCTTTGATGAATACAAAGATGATATTCTATATTAGCTATCTGAGAAGAATTTATTTTTTTAATTTTATTTATTTGTAAGAGAGAGAGTGAGAGAGAGCACAAGCAGGGGGAGCAGCAGGATGAGGGAGAAGCAAACTCCCGGCTAAGCAGGGAATCTGTTGCAGAACTGAGTCCCAGGACCCTAAGATCATGACCCGAGCTAAAGGCTCAGGCGTTTAACTGACTGAGCCACCCAGGTGTCCCAATCTGAGAAGAGTTCTGTATGCTATTCCTATTAATATGCAGTTTAAAGTCTAGGTAATTAACTTAATATTTTAGTGGCTATTGCATAGATAGCACTATGTTCCAGGCAGAGAGTAAGAAAGAAATATTAAATCAACCATATTCTATGCATTCTAAATGAAAATAATTAATCGATCATAAAAATCCTTCTATTTATGAAATATCAACTTATAAGCTTTCCTCCATATGAACAATGCCAAATACCAGAATAAAGGGTCATCTAATACAAATAAAGGATAGAATTAAAGAATTCTGGTAAGCCATTTAATTTTGAAAAATGGTGTTCTATTGTTGCTGAGTTGTGGTTTTCCGTTACATAATATCTGATAAGTGTAGAAGTAACATGAGTGTTACGTGAGATGAGAAATGGTATATAATTAAGATATTTTTAAAAGTACAGATAAACACAAATTTGTAAACATAGCATTATGGAGGAGTAAAAATAAATGATAGCTACACACTCTAAAGTGAATAAAACTTGGAAAGCTAATAGAGAAGTAAAACAAGGACAGTGCAAAAAGTATGGTACATTTTTATGAAGTTCAAACAAATTCTGTGAAACCATAGATGGACTTAAAGATACTATTATGTATCAAATATTGTAAAAATTAAGCAAGGAAATAGCAAACATAAAACAACCAAAGCATACAAACTTGGGTAGATACAAGAGGTGTGATCATGTTCTACTTCATAAAGAGATGAGTTAATAGATAAATACAAGTAACTAGACTTTTTAGAAGTTAATAAAACGTTGCCTGTTATTTCTTAGTAATATAAAATATATGGTTTTCTAACAAAAACGTTTATCTTAAAATATTTAAAAATAAATTTTAGGCTACTCCTAAGGTTATATTTACTTTTCCACTGTAGGAAAAGCTGGTTGTTGTAGTTGTATTTGTTTGTTTGTTTTAGTCTCCTCCTAGTTTTTATTATTATAATGTGGAATGAGGAATGTTAGATTGAAAAGTGAATTATTTTATAGACAAAAATCATTACTTGATTCACCTCCTGGTACAGCAGATGGAACTCCTGAAAATATGCCCTTTTGCCTTATGGAAGAGTAACAGTTATGCTTACTTCTGAAACATACTTGGTGGTGGCCCTAAATAGTGACACCATAGTAAACATTTTGAATATTTGCAATTAATTTTTATAGTCATAGGGCTCCAAAAGGCACTGCAGGTATCTTAGCAGGTGTTTCAATAAGGCTAAAATTTGCCTGACTGTTTAAAAATATTAGCAAGGCACAAAACATGGCAGAAGTATTGTCCTCAGATATTATTTTTTTCCATATGCTCCTGATTCCAGACATGACAAGTTATTTTTCAAATATTTATTATAAAAGTTTTTATTTATTTATTTGACAGAGATCCCAATAAGGCAGAGTCAGGCAGAGAGAGAGAGGAGGAAGCAGACTCCCTGCTGAGCTGAGAGCCCGATGTGGGCCTCGATCCAAGGATCCTGGAATCATGACCTGAGCCGAAGGCAGATGCTTTAACCTACTGAGCCACCCAGGCTCCCCCATGACAAGTTATTTTGATAGATGTATATACAGTGTATTTTCCAGTTATAAGAAAAATGGTTCTGCTATTTTTAACCTTTTTAAAAATTAAATAATTTTTTTCATTGAAATTTTATTTTATTTTTTTTTTAAAGATTTTATTTATTTATTTGACAGACAGAGATCACAAGTAGGCAGAGAGGCAGGCAGAGAGAGATAGGAGGAAGCAGGCTACCCGCTGAGCAGAGAGCCCGATGCTGGGCTCGATCCCAGGACCCTGAGATCATGACCTGAGCCAAAGGCAGCGGCTTAACCCACTGAGCCACCCAGGTGCCCCTGAAATTTTATTTTTTTAATGTTTTACTTTTCTTTTCTTTTTTTTTTAAAGATTTTATTTATTTATTTGAGAGACAGAGATCACAAGTAGGCAGAGAGGCAGGCAGTGAGAGAGAGAGAGAGAGGGGGAAGCAGGCTCCCTGCGGAGCAGAGAGCCCGATGCGGGGCTCAATCCAAGGACCCTGAGATCATGACCCGAGCTGAAGGCAGCAGCCCAACCCACTGCGCCACCCAGGCGCCCCAATGTTTTACTTTTCAATATACTACTTAGAATATAAAACCTATTCCATTTTGTAAGATGCTTACCATTTAAAAAATGGTAATTTTCTCATTGTGTCTTCCCCTCACATTGCTTTATTTTGAATAAAAAATTTCACAATAAACATAACTGATGCTTTCCTTCTGATGGTCCCTCTGTTGGTCATATTGTATATGAGCCATGACAATTAGTTTTACAAAATTTATTGATGTTTGTTGATATGTTTTATCATAACTAATTTTCCCTCCCTTATCTAGATTCCCCAGCTTTCAGACAGGTGGACACTTTAATAAACCATACCCAAGGGATGTATCAAGTACTTCTTAGACATTCTCTCAGATCCTTGAGGTCTCATTTTGCCTAGGGATTTGCAATAGGTTCTGCCAGAGGCACCACTGTGACAACTGATGTCCATGGTCTAATTCCTGCTAAGCTCAAGAGGTCACTGGTTTCCAAGTTTATCTATAAAATTAATGCATTCCAGCAAGTTCTTTTTTTTTAATATTAACAAACTTATTTTAAAGTTTATATGGAGAGGCAAAGACTCACAATAGTCAACATAGTGTTGAAGGAGAACAAAGACTGAGGACTGACTTCAAAGTTTACTAAAGCGATTGGGCGCCTGGGTGGCTCAGTTGGTTAAGCCTCTGCCTTCCGGCTCAGGTCATGATCCCAGGGGCTAGGGATCGAGTCCCGCATTGGGTTCTCTGCTCAGCAGGGAGCCTGCTTCTCCTCATCTCTCTCTCTGGCTGTCTCTCTGCCCATTTGTGATCTCTCTCTCTGTCAAATAAATAAATAAAATCTTTAAAAAAAGTTTACCATAACGATAATTGTAAGCATGATATTGTAATACCACAGAGAGACTAGATTAAAGCAACAGAATATATATTATCAATTATATTTTATATTTAATAGAAAAGCAAAAGCAATACAAGAGAGCAAAATACAATCTTTTAAACAAATGGTTCTGTAGCAATGGTGAAGCTAAATCTAAAAATATAAAATAAAATAAATCCAGGCAGATATCCTACACTCTTCACAAAAATGAACTCAGATTGGATTATAAACCTAAACATGAAACATGTAGAAGGTAATATAGAAGAAAATTTAAATGACCTTGGTTTTCGCAATAACTTTAGCTACAAAAGCACAAGCACTGAATTTAAAAATGTCTACTCTGTGAAACACAATGCCAAGAGAATGAAAAGGCAAAGCACAGACTATGAGAAAAAATTTGCAAAATACACATCTGGCAAAGGACTGTTAATCAAAAATACACAAAGACCCCTAAAAACTCAACAATGGGGGAAAAACCGGATTAAAAATGAGCCAAAGGCCTTAGCAGATACCTCACCAAAGAAAATATTACAGATGGCAAATAAGCATATAAAAAGATGCTTCACATCATATGTCATCAGGAAAATGCAAATTAAAACAAAAAAGAGACACCAGTACATACCCAGAATCCAGAGCACTGACAACAGAACACGAGGATGTGGAGCAACAGGAATGTTCTTCCATGTGTATTGAGAATAAAGAATGGAAAACAACTTGGCAGTTTCTTACAAAACTAAACATATTCTTGCCAGATGATTCAGCAGTAGCAGCTCTTGGTATTTATCCAAAGAAGATGAAATCTATACCCACAAAGATGTCTATAGTAGTTTTATTCATAACTGACAAAAGCTTGGAAGCAACCAAGATATCCTTCCATAAGTGAAAGGTCAAAGAAAGTGTAGTACATGCAAACAATGGAATATTATTTAATGCTAGAGAAATGAATTACCAAGCTATGAAAAGATATGGATATAAATATTTAATAAATATTTGATTTTAGGCTTCTACCAGTCTAACAATAGTATTAGTATATTTTAACAGTGAATGCTCAGCATTCATGAATTTACCTAATAAAACATTTTGGGTTCAATATTTTAAATACTTCAACCTCTATGATTATATTCCTAATAATTTTGAATTGGGGTAAATAAACCTTAATTTTTTGTAACTTGTTTCTTATTGCAAGAGAGCTCAATGAAATTTTAGAAAATAAAAATTTACAAAAAAAAAGTTTAGTTTATTATTGCCAAATAATTTAAAACTTTATCTTATATTCAAATACATATATTATTCTAAATTGATTTATATGCTACTAAAACCAAAAACTTTTAGTTATACTAGATTTCATATCCTGCAATCAATGCCAGAAATCCATCTGGCAATGATTTGTCTTAAATAGAGTTAAGATGGGTGTTATTACAATGCAAGATGGAAACAAAGATAGTATAACAATAGGTGATACATAACTTTTCCGTTTTGATCAAGTTACTAATCTACAAAAGGCTTTTATCAGTGACAGACTTGGGAATTTAACAAAACTTTTAAACTAGCATGTGCGACTTATTCCTAGAAAACAACACAATCAATAACACTTTATTTAGATTAAATCATGACTATTTCTCCATTTGAATAAAAAAGGTAGCAATCCCAATAAGTTTATTGAACATGAAAAGTTGAAATGCTATAATGCTCCTAAGGAATTAAATGATCCAGTCAAGAATTACAAAAAAAGGATATAAATTACCAAAGTGTTTGTATAATTGTAATGTACAACTGCCCATTATCGTTCCATAGTGTAGGCTTGTACAAGAACTCTATAAAAGAACTCCACTTCTAAACTGTGGAAAATATGTTCCCTTTCCCCGTATATACAACTATTAAGCCATTCATTTAGCTTTTAAAATATCCACTTAATACAGGCTTTTTACACATTTGAACAGGCAGCAGGGCTCTATTCTTATCGCTTACATCTGAAGGATAGACTTCTAGCGTAAGAGGTAAAGCCCATAAAGGAGCCCAATAATAACAACAAAATACAGTTTAGTGAGCCCTTACAATCTGCCAGCTACCTTTCTGAGAATACTTCAATTAATAAAACATATAAAATACCTGACCACAAAGAGCTCACATTCTTTTGAAATATAATAGTGAAATAAACCAATAATAGAGGGGCACCTGGGTGGCTCAGTCCATTGAGTGACTGCCTTTGGCTTGGGTCATGATCTCAGGGTCCTGGGATGTAACTCCCCAGCAGGCTTTCTAGGCAGTGGGGTGTTTTCTTCTTCCTCTGCGCACCCTCCCAATTCTCTCTCTCTCTGTCTCAAATAAGAAAATAAACCAGTAATAGAATAATGATTGATGGTTGATGGTGTTAAGTGATACAAAGAAATGCAAGAAAGGTAAAAGCCATTGGGGAATGCTGGGATGAAAGTTAATTTTATTTTGTTTTGGGTGGTTATATCTCATTTATGAGATGTTATTTGCACAAAGACCCAGGAAGTGAAGGAGAGTGTTATACAAATATTAAAGGAAAAGATTGCTCTAGGCAGAGCAAGTAAGTATATAGACTTTGTGTGAACAGCTTGTCTGTTACTTTTGAGGAAAAGCAAGGAGGCCAATGAGGAGTTCATAGTGGTGGAGAGAGGAAGAACGTATTGATGTATGACCTTCTAGTACATTGAAACGCCTTCAGTTTTTATTTAATATGAAAGGGGAAGATACCAAAAGTCTTTCAACAGCAGAATGAAATCATATGACTTGATTTTTAGGTTAAATTGCTGTACCAAAATAAATTTGCATGGAGAAAGGAGTGCAGTATGTGTGGAAGTGGGGTTATCAATCAAGTCAATAATTCAGGAACATATGATGGTGTTTTTAGCATGCTGGGTGGTAATAGAAGTGGTGAGGTATGGTTTTCATTGTGTATATATTTTGATGGTGAATATTCTGGTGAACAGGATGGGGTATGTGCAGGACAGACATCAACATTTATTTTACCTGCACAAACAGAAGGGTGGAGTATTCATTCCCTGATATGGAGAGAACTCTGAGTTCAAATGTTCTTTCTCATTAAATGGCATAGTGATGATGAGGATATAGTCAGACAGTGAAAGAGAGCAGTAAGCATAGTGTTAAGCAGTAAGACATTATAATACATTTGAATATCAAAAAACGTTGTGTTGGATCATCTGTTTATGTGAGTAAATAAATAAATAAAGCTTCCTGGGGTTCTGATAGAGGTAAAGAAGACTGCTATATGATCCAAAGGGGCACGTGCACCAAATGTTTATAGCATTAATATCCACAATAGCCAAACTATGGAAAGAACCTAGATGTCCATCAACAAATGAAATATATATATATATAAATATTTATATATATATATATATATACACAATGGAATACTATTCAGCCATCAAAAGAAATGAAATCTTGCCATTTGCGTTGACATGGATGGAACTGGAGGGTATTATGCTTAGCAAAATAAGTCAACCAGAGAAAGGCACTATCATATGATCTCCCTGATATGAGGAAATGGAGGTGCAATGTGGGGGGTTTGGGGAACAGGAAAAGAGTAAATGAAACAAGATGGGATCAGGAGGGCGACAAACCATAAGAGACTCTTAATCTCACAAAACAAACTGAGAGTTTCCGGGGGGGGGGGAGGTTAGGGAGAGGGTGGTGGGGTTATGAACATTGGGGAGGGTATGTGCTGTGGTGAGTGCTGTGAAGTGTGTAAACCTGGCGATTCACTGACCTGTACCCCTGGGGCTAATAATACATTATATGTTAATTAAGAAGAAGAAAGAAGAAGAAGAAGAAGAAGAAGAAGAAGAAGAAGAAGAAGAAGAAGAAGAAGAAGACTACTATAAATCAAATGCTATGGTTTTCAGCATAGAGTGTGTAATCAGGCATATTTTATTAAAGTAACCAAGTAAAATGAGGTCGAAAATTGGAATAACAGAAAACATAAAAATCAGAGATTTTAAAAAGAGATATGGGACAATGTAGAGAATATAGTCAATGATATTATAATAGTGTTATATGGTGACAGATGGTGGCTATATTTGTAGTGATCATAGAATAATGTATGGAGATATTGAAAACCTGAAACCAATGTAACACTGACTATCAACTACACTCAAATAAAAAAATAGTAAAAGGAAACATTTTAATTTAAAAAGATAAAAAGAGGGACAAGAATTTGAAAAGTGAATTTCAAAAAGAGTAAAGATGAGGCTAAGACATACTCTGAACCTTGAGGAAAACACCATTTTGAAAATTCTTCCCATTTTGAGAAAACTCAAATGAATCAATACCATAAAAGAACCCATTTTAACCGAGAGATGTAATGAATGCTCAAGAAATAATTTTATGACAGGATAATTCTTCCCTATGAAACAGCATACAGAAACCTGGGGAAACACCTGGAAGCCAAATAAACTATACTGAAAATAAGAATTAGGAAAAAGATAAATGATGAAAGATAAGAAAATTAGACCTGCGACAGAGACCTAGTGAAGAGAATTTTTAGCTTGTGGTTTAATGTTTTTGAGGATAATCTAGAGTTCATAACTGCCTTGAGGCAGGCTGGTTGTAGGCAGTTTAGGCAGACCCCTAAGAGAGGCCTACTTTGGGCAGGTGGTGTTGGAGGAGGCCATTGGGCTGGACAAAGACAAATCCAACCATTTGACTAAAGTGTCTGTGAAGATGTTGAAGTCAGATGCAGCAGAGAAAGACCTGTCAAACCTAATCTCAGAAATGGAGATGATGAAGATGATTGGACAGCACAAGGACACCATCAACCTGCTGGGTCCTGCACACAGGATGGTCCTTCGTACACTATCATGGAATATGCCTCCAAAGACAACATACAGGAGTACCTGCAGGCCCAGAGGCCTCCTGACCTGGAGTACTGTTACAATATCAGCCACAATGCAGCAGAGCAACTCTCCTCCAAGCACCCGGTATCCTGTGCCTACCAGGTAGCCTGAGGCATGGAGTACCTTGCCTCCAAGAAGTGCATACACCAAGACCTGGCCACCAGGGAAGTGCTGGTGACAAAGGACAACATGATGAAGATCTCAGACTTCAGCCTTGCCAGAGATATCACCACATCAGTTACTATAAAATGAGAACCAATAGTGGACTGCCTGTGAACTGGATGGTCTCTAAGGCCATGTTTGACCAGATCTACATCCACCAGAGTGACTTCTGGTCTTTTGGGGTGATCCTGTGCAAAATTTTCACTCTGGAAGCCTCCCATATCCTGGAGTGCCTGTGGAGGTGGTTTTTAAGCTGCTGAAGGAGTCATTTGATGGATAAGCCAATAAGTGCACCAGAGAGTTATACACAATAATGAGGGGTGGCTGGCATGTGGTACCTTCAAGCTGCTGGTAGAAGACCTGGATCATACTGTGTCCTTGACCTCCAACCAGGAGTAACCGGACCTGTCCTTGGCCCTGGAACAATACTGTCTATGCTTTCCCAACACCCAAAGCTTCACCTGCTCCTCAGAGAAGAATTCCACCTTCTCTCATGTGCCGTTGCCCAAGGAGGCCTATCTGCCCTGACACCCAGCCCAGCTTGCCAATGGTGGACTCAAATGACTAGTATCCCTATTACTCCTGTCCAGATTCCATCATAAGCTGTAACCCTTACCCCCCACCCTCCCTGCAAGACTCACTGCCTTCTCCTTTGTCCCTTTCCTACTGGCAGGAGCCAGCTGCCTACCTGAGGCCTTCACCCCTTGAAGTTCACCTCTCTTCCCCTTCCTCTTCCTCCTCCTTACAACCTGCTCATGAAAGAAAGGAACAGAGAGGCAGGTACTTGCTCGTGGCTACTTCCTTCCCTCCCATATGTTGGACCAAGACCCCTCCCTGTCATCTGGTACTGCCTAGATGTCGAGGGAGTTGGAGATGAGGCATGCCAGTGAAAGCTGTCAGAGCTTTCCTGTTTTGGTTTTGTCTGCTTAGCATAACATGTAAGACTGAGTTCTGGTGGCAGGGTCCTAGTCCTTGGGGCTATAGCACTAGCGAGGGGATGTCAACTGCTCTGGGCCTTGGCTAAGAGCAAGCCCTGCTCCAGAGATATGGTGCCAAGGGCTTATTAATTTTGATACTAATTTGCTTTGCTGACCAAATACCTGGTATCAAAAGATGGGAAGGCAAAGACTGGAAGCAGTGTTGTGACCATGGGGTCCAGCCCCAAACTATGAAGAAAACACAAAGTGTATAAATCTGAGTAAATATATATTTACACACCTTTTTAAATAGGTTGTTATCAAAGATTTAATCAATGGGTAATATGCTCCTCGTGGCTGGGAAGCATCAGTTGCCATATATTAAAAACAAAGAAAAGAGGTGTCTGGGTGGCTTCCTCCAAGAAGTGTCCCTTCTTTTCAGGTCATGATCCCAGGGTCCTGGGATGGAGCCCCACATCAGGCTCTCTGCTCAGTGGGAAACCTGCTTCTCCTTTTCCCTCTGCCCTGCTTATAGTTCCTCTTCCTGTCTCTCTGTCTGTCATATAAATAAAATATTTAAAAAAAAAACAAGAAAGAAACAAAATGTTTTTAAAAGGTCTTTTTTTTTTTTTTAATTTTAAAGGGGTGCCTGGATGACTTAGTTGTTTAAGCAGATGTTTGCCTTTGGCTGAGGTCATGATTCCAGTGTACAGGGATCCAGCCCTGCATGGGACTACTTGCACCGCAAGGAGCTTGCTTTTTCCTCTCCCTTTGCACATGATTCCCCCTGTTTGTGTGCTTCTTCTCTCTCTCTCTCTCTCTCTTGCTGTCAATAAATAAAATAAAATCTTTTACTAAATAAATAAATAAATAAATAAATTTCTAAACCTACTTTCAGTTTAAGTCCCTTAACAAAAATTGCTACTGCTTCATTAAAAAAAAAAAAAAGATAATTTAGAAAGATGCTTCCAGAGTTAAAAAGTTGTTTTGTTTCTTTGTCAGGATTCAATATAGAAGTGCTTTAAAAAGTAAAAGAAAAAATATGCTATATTAACTCTAATCATACTATAACTTTGGTGGTTATATCAAGATAATGAAAAGTGATTTTAAAGCAAATTTCATTATCAGACATAAAGATCAAGTCAAAATTACAGAAGAGTAAAAGGATGAATTCATCAGGGAGTGTAAAAATTCTTTTTTTTAAAAGATTTTATTTATTTATTTGACAGAGAGAGATCAGAAGTAGGCAGAGAGGCAGGCAGAGAGAGAGAGAGGAGGAGGAAGCAGGCTCCCTGCTGAGCAGAGAGCCCGATTTGGGACTCGATCCCAGGACCCTGAGATTATGACCTGAGCTAAAGGCAGCGGCCTAACCCACTGAGCCACCCAGGCGCCCCAGGAGTATAATAATTCTTGACTTTTAATAAGTAACAACAGATTTGGGGATATATAGGGAAAAACTAAGAACAAAAATCATAACTTCTACCTTGGACGACAAATGGGAAATAATTTCAACACCCTTATTTTAAGATTACATAGACAAATGGTCATCATATAGGTAAGATATGTAAGACTTGAACAAAATGATCAACTAACTAGATATGCTTGATATTACATTACAGTAACGGAACTAACTGAGGTCAGTCTTTGGTGAATCACAGAAACAGGTGGAGTTGTCAAACAAAGGAATCTTTGTTTACAACATACAAGGAGTTCACAGGGAATAAGTTCTAAAGCCTTGACTGTTTGAACAGGAGAGAGATTTTTATTTAGTATTTAAAATGAATACTCAGAAGGGAGAGTTTTATTATCCCATGTATGGTTGGTCATAAGGTTGTGGATGCATGCACATCCACATATGTATTTGTGCAATATGTATTGCATGTTCACCTGAATGAAGCTTGTATTCCACCGAGGGCAGAAACGTCAACGTTAGAATAAAGCAGGGGTAACTGTTGGACAAGGGAAAGGGACTCTGCAGGCTTCAAGAGCAGATAGAAACTAGATGGGGTCTTGGGCTCATTTTCTGGGAAAAGGAATGCAAGGCCTTGATTGCTTTTGAAATAGCACTAGGAGTTTTACCACTGATTTATTGTCTCAATAGCTTAGGCTATTTCCTGGTCTGGTGGTGACTGTTAGTTTTCCCATTGCCTTGTTCCCTCAAAATCCTTAAGGAGTGAGGTTTATGCATTTCTTTTTAAGAACCTCCCAGGAAGTTTTGGAAGAAGTGTGCTTGGGCAAGTACACAGGTGGGGTATAGATCATTGAAAATAGCTGGGGACAAAAAATGATTTTCTTATGTCAGGAAAACTATATGTCATCTTAATTTTCTGGGAACCTCTAATTCTTTCTGCTGATGTTACCAGCAGGCTTCTGAGATATTACTGATTGTTCTCTTGAACCTAAGGAAAAGGAAATGTAGAAAGCAAAAGACAAAACTTTAAAATCTATCCTCCAACTCATCAATTCACTGCAGCCACCTCTCTGTCTTTCCCTTTCTCTTTTTCTCTCTTTCTCTTTCTCTCTCACTTTCTCTCTCACATACGCACAACACACGCAAATCAACTTAAAACAATTTTTAATTTTCCCTATTCCATTTTAATATACTTGAGGCATGATCATTTTCTTAGTAAATACAAGGAAAAAAAATCTAGGATTCCATCATTCTGTGTGATTAAATTATTGAGGAATTTACTTCCAATAGCACTTATAAAAACATATTTTATTTAAGGAATATTATATAATCAGGTGCCTGCATTTTTCTTATTCTCTAACTAGTGTTATTTGGCAATTAATATTTTGTCAATCAATATTCCCCTATACCTGAATGTGTGGGCAGTGAGAGATGAGTTAGAGGCAAGGATGGTGAACACTCCCAACAACTGCAGACTACATATATCTTAAGCCATGATTTTCTTTGCAAAGGTCAACATTGATAATGTTGTAGTCATACCTCCGTGTACCAGGAAAGAAGTAGCATACTTCTTGAAAGACACAGCTATCAAAGCTCCATTGAGAAACCGTAAAGATGGAGAAGGGATTTGCAAATTAAATATCTGATAATGGACATCTACTCTGATTATTTAAAAATGAATAAAAATAAAAAACCTTACTAATAACCAAACAGAGTATCCAATTTTACATGTGAAGGAAATAATGGAAGAGACATGTCACCAAAAGTATATGGATGGCTTATAGGCACATGGCCAATTTCTCAACATTTAAACATTAAAGAAATACAAATTAAAATCATAATGAGACATGCTTACATATCTATTAGAATGGCTAAAATTATAAAGGCTAATTGTACTTGGTCTGAGCTAGATTGAGAAGCAACAAAAAATCTAAACTGTTGTTGGCATATATCATGATACAACCACTTTGGAAAATAGTTTCAAAATTTTTTTAAATGAAAAATATGTTGCAGTTACACAAATAGCCATTTTATTCTAGGCATTTAACCAAGAAAAACAAACCCTATGTTCATACAAGGACTTGTATATGAATTTCATAGCAGCTTTATTTTTAAGAATTGAAAACAGTGGAAATGTTCATCAATGTCCATCAATAGAGCAAAGACAATTGGAGAATCTCAAAGTAATGATGCTGAGAAAAGAAAATCCAGGCAATGAATAGTATATACTGTGTGATTCCATGACTACAAAAAATCTAAAATACAAATTTATATATAGTCACAGTCATCAAATATATGGTGTGATTTTAGTGCCTTCTTCTGTGTTCCCATAGCTTCCTACACTTGAATCTCCGAGCATTTCTTACACCATGTGAAAATATGAACTCTTTCTCTTTATTCTGTCTTACTAGAATAAGAATCCTTGAAAGTTTATGGACATTTGAACTCTCAGTTATTAGCAAAAATTCGATCACACAGTAAGTTTCCAAATATAAAAGCCAGAGTTTTACAATGACTTCTAAGCTTTACATGATCTAGCCACTCATTTAACCTCTGTGACCTCTTTCCCTGCTACTCTTCAGTCACTCACAATGGCCTCCTTGCTATTCCTCAGATATGCCAGGCATGATCCAACCTTATGGCCTTCAAGATAGCCAATTCCTTTGTCTGGAGTGACCTTATTGCTGATAGTTCTGCGCAAATTCATCACCTTTCCATACATTTGTTCAATTGTCAGCTTCATTGTAACTGCCCTGATCTTTCTATTAAAAATTTTAACTCCCCATCCCCTGCCTAGCAACCTTGATTTTTCTCACCCTGATCGAATTTTTCTTTTTCCCCATTGTACTCTTCCTTTTTGAATGCACTATGCCATTTTTATTAAGGTTTATAGCTTTGAATTGTCTCACCCATTAAAATAAAAGTTCTACAAAGCCAAGTATTTCATTTACCAGTGTAGTCTGAAGTAATATCTGCCATATAATAGTTCAGTACACAACTGGTAAATTTCAAAATAAATTAATGTTGAGAGTATACTGAATTTCATAAGTCATTTCAATATTTTTTTCCAAAAAAATAAACTATGTAAAACATACCTTAAATTTACTTTCAAAATATTTTATAGCATATAATGGACAATATACATAAGCCTTAAAGAAACAATCCTATAATTAACCATTTCATACCTACTTAAAAACTGCATAATACCACACTCTTAGATCCTCTTTGAATGCTCTAAAATAACCCTTCAAAGGAAATACATTTTTAAAAATCACAGATTTGGGGCACCTGGGTGGCTCAGTGGGTTAAGCCGCTGCCTTCGGCTCAGGTCATGATCTCAGGGTCCTGGGATCGAGTCCCGCATCGTGCTCTCTGCTCAGCAGGGAGCCTGCTGCCTCCTCTCTCTCTGCCTGCCTCTCTGCCTACTTGTGATCTCTCTCTGTCAAATAAATAAATAAAATCTTTAAAAATAAAAATAAAAATAAAAATAAAAATCACAGATTTTTTGGCAAATAATTTAATCAAATAAAAGTTTCATTCATCTATGTAGATCATAATAAATGTTTTTAATAAGCATGAAATTATAACTCTGAAGTGTGCTAAAATGAAACCACCTGCTAAGGGTGAGAGAACAAAAATAAACATCCTTTTTCCAAATAAGAGGAATTTATTACCTTTGAATCAAAGCATGTGGATTTGTTTTAACTGGCAATAAAGCAATATGGAGACACAAACCATAGAAAGTCATATTTTAGATTTCCAAAAGACTTCTAAGTGAAGAGTATACATTTTTTAATTGCTACATAATGCTACATAATGACAAGATGACAGGTTGTGACAAATAGCATTTTAAAAGCTCTACTCATAATGGAACGGAAGATGTCATTTCCCTATAATTTTATATATGTCTTTAATTTACTATATCTGGATACAACATATTACCAAACAGATGTTCATCAAAGACTAAATCATTTTTAATGGAACATAATAATTTGAACCTACATCTATTAATCATTTTTTTCGATCTAACATTTATAGTCTCGCTAAACATTTTATCAGTTGTTGACAAAATTCAAAATAAATAGGATAAAAAGTCGTGTTTGGGGGCGCCTGGGTGGCTCAGTGGGTTAAGCCGCTGCCTTCGGCTCAGGTCATGATCTCAGGGTCCTGGGATCGAGTCCCGCATCGGGCTCTCTGCTCAGCAGGGAGCCTGCTTCCTCCTCTCTCTCTGCCTGCCTCTCTGCCTACTTGTGATCTCTCTCTGTCAAATAAATAAATAAAATCTTTTAAAAAAAAAGTCGTGTTTGGAAAAGTAGATTTCTTTTCAAATTGGCATTTAAATGAAAATATTTGCTGATATTTTTAAAACTTTAAATGTAATTTTATATATATCTGACCTATCAGATGATATAAAATTTTTGGAGAAAATATGACATATTTTTTTATCTTGGTTGAAGGTATTAATAAAGAGCAACTGTTTGTATTATTTGTATTGTGATATCTTAGTTAATAAACATGAATAACTGGTATAAAATATGTTTTTTTAAAAATTTTATTTATTTACTTGACAGAGATCATAGGAAGGCAGAGAGGCAGCCAGAGAGAGAGGAATGGAAGCATGCTCCCAGCTGAGAAGAGAGCCCACTGTGGGACTCAATCCCAGGAACCTGGAATCATGACCTGAGCCGAAGGCAGAGATTTTAACCCACTGAGCCACCCAGGCGCCCTAAAATATGTTTTTTTTTTTTTAATATAGAAGTATAGTTCTTGCCAAAATATGGAACTAGCTGGAACTGAATGCCTCCTTCAAAGTCAGCTCTGGAGAAATTATCCAAGTGTAATATGGAACTATTTCAGATATTAACCAAAAACAAAGAAATGATGATAAACGCCTTAAAATACTCAAAGTTGCCCTTGACTGGTATGTTTCAAGCTCTATTCCTGGTTTGAAGACAGGTTTTAACAGGCCTGTCACTGTAGAAATCCGCTGGATGTTTAGAGGCTATCAGAACTGTACAAAACCTTGAAGGGGTAAAGACTTGAAAATTCTTTAGAGAGATTAGCTCCCTAAGGCATTATTCCTCCACACATTTTCCTCCAATCAATTAAGACTGATGGATGAGGGGCACCTGAGTGGCTCTCTCATCACGTGGGTGGTGGGTTAAGCCTCTGCCTTCATCTCAAGTCATGGTCTCTGGGTCCTGGGATCCAGCCCCACATCGGGCACTGCTCAAAAGGAAGCCTGCTTCCCTCCCTGCTTGCCTGCCTCTCTGCTTACTTGTGATCTCTCTCTCTCGCTCTCTTTCTCTCTCTCTGTGTCCAATAAATAAATAAAATCTTTTAAAAAAGGCTGATGGATGATAAATTATGAAAACTGCTCCCTCCAAATGATGCTTCTTCATAAGGATTTAAGAATTTAAAATTGAAACTTGACCGTAGGATTTATCTTATAGAATAACATCAAGTGAAGGCAGTTATTATTAGTTCTGAAGTATTGGTGATTCTGAATTCTTGGCCTCATTAGTAAATTTATTTTTAAATTCTCCCATGGAGTGGTGATTGGCCTTCAGTCTTTCATTGATATACATCATTGGGTCAAATGAGATGTGTGTGCCCAGAACTATATATAATCTTTTTTGTATTTCACTGGAGATGGCATTTCTGAGTTTTGTTCAATTAAATTTGAAAAAATGTTTTAATAGTCACTTCTAGAGTTGGCCCTGGAGAATATCTTCCTTTTTTTCTCTTCCCGATTCTCTGAAAAACCCTGACCAATTCACATTATCACAGTGATATCACATTTCAAGTTTTTCCAAACACTATAGCTGCAAAATAGAAGGAAGCTACTCAGAATGGAATACTATTGTGAATGATTGAGAAAGAAAACATTATTATAATTAAGCTACCAGGTTTCAATGTATTTTATTGTTGCTTAGGAAATCCTAGCATACCCAGACTTTACAGAGATTTGATGATCCTAAGAAGAGCTGAACTTATGGACCAAAATAACTATGCACATAAAAAGTACAATTACTTACCTAAAAAATATGATGTGGTTAACTTTATATGCCAATCCAAGTGTTATTGGAACAGGAATTTAAAAAATAGCTTAGGGGCGCCTAGGTGGCGCAGTGGATTAAGCCACTGCCTTCAGCTCAGGTTATAATCTCAGGGTCCTGGGATCAAGTCCTGCATCAGGCTCTCTGCTCAGCAGGGAGTCTGCTTCCCTCTCTCTCTCTCTCTCTCTCTGCCTGCCCTCCGTCTACTTGTGATCTCTCTCTGTCAAATAAATAAATAAAGAAAAACTTAAAAAAAAAAAAGAATGACTGTACTTTTAAAAAATAGCTTAAAAGGGGCGCCTGGGTGGCTCAGTGGGTTAAGCCGCTGCCTTCCGTTCAGGTCATGATCTCAGAGTCCTGGATCAAGCCCCACATCGGGCTTTCTGCTCAGCAGGTAGCCTGCTTCCCTTCCTCTCTTTCTGCCCGCCTCTCTGCCTACTTGTGATCTCTCACTGTCAAATAAATAAATAAAATATTTTTAAAAATAGCTTAAAAGTATATGATAAAATAATGATATACATATACAAGGAAAAGAAAGATACTATACTGTGAATATAAATTAAGTGAAAATTGTTGAAATAAAGAATACAATAAATGGAGACTAAGATGAATATAGCTGTAAAATGAATAAATGAGTTGGGAAAAACAAACAAACAAATTAATGACTTCTGCCCAAATACAGCAGAAGAGAAAAAAAAATAAAGAAAATATTTAAATAAGTACTGAGATAAATTTTGGAGAATTAAAGAAAGATAAAAGATACCAGACTTAAAATGATGCCAAACACGAGATATCAGAAACAAAACAAAACAAAACAAAAACTACACACACTAAAAACCACTCGTATACATTATGGTGAGTTTTAAGAATATCAAAAACAGAGAAGAGCATAAATGATGCCCAAGAGAAGAACAGATCACCTAAAATGTACAAGAATAATACTGACAGCACAATTCTCAATAGTAATAGCATATAAAGAGACAGCTGGGAGTTTTTATAGATGGAAAAGATATTTGAAACTAGGTATTATACATCAATCCAAATTATTGATTAAATTTGAGAGCACAGTAAAAATACAATGAAGCATGTTAGGTCTTAGAACATTTATCACACAGAGACACACATTTTGGAAAACTTCCTTGGAAGACAGCTCAATTTAGATCGAGAAAACAGAATTATGTACTCAAAGGCACATTTTGAAGGAAGGATTGAATATAGTCTGCACTGCAAATATTCTTTAATCGTATGTTCTGAATTTCCTAAATTTAAGAAGTATTTGTTCAAATATTTACCTTTAAATAAATCCTAGGAGACTTTTTCTTGGATTCTGGAAAATCAGTCCATTTGGATACAAATCTTTTTGTCACTGATGGAAATTTTGATAGCCCTTAACTGTGGAATGCCTAATGTATTGTTACAGCAATTGTGATTTGCCAATACATGGGTGATGTGTGTGTGTTGTGTGTGTTTATTTTTATTTTTGATGGTTTAACTCTTCTATGAGATTTTTAAGTAGACATGATTTTAATAAATTATGATTTGTTGAAATTTATCTGAGGTCATATATAATAAAATGAAATTTGTGTGAACTAAAGAAGTGCATCTCCATTTTTTTTTGTTTCAAGAGTAGACTGGTCTTTAAAAATTGTCCAAAGAAGTACATTATATTCATTATTAAATTTGATAATATACAATAAAGTATTTATGGTCATATTGGACCATATCAAATTCTACTATTAATTCATATTAATAATTACCATAAGAGGAAAAAGGGATATTTTTCAAAATAATAAAAAATTAGCATATTTTTCAGAATATGATATAGTGTTATTCACTGAACTGAGGGAACAAATGTCAAAGTCTAACACAGTTTACAGAATGTTTTAACATAAATTGAAATTTAAATCTGACCAAATTTCACAGTTTTAAGTAAAATGATAGCACTTTATATCCTTGAAAAGTGGTAAGTGACCCAAAACATGGCTTAGAAAAACAAATTTAACACTACACTAGTCTGAGATGGTTAAGTTATGGTACAACTTGCCATTGTGTATCATCAAATGGTATATTTTTTTCTTTTGGGCTTGTCATTATATTTTATTTTAGCCATTCTGGTAAGTGTGTAGTGATATCTCAGTGTCATTTTAATTGCATTTCCTTGATGTCTAATTATGTCAAAATATATTACTTTGATGTTTAATGCTCTGAGCTTTCTCAGTTCAAGACCATGAAGCCATTTAGGAAAAATACAGTTGCAGAGGCACTCATAGACCAACTCTTATTTCGAAATAAGAAGAAACATTACTACCCATTCCAACAAAAAATAGATTTGTTATGCAGCAGGGATTTTATAAATTACCTACACAACTTATATAGTAAGATGAAATGGGACAGGCGGCTTCTTGCAGCTATATACAACATCATTTTAATTTCAATTTTCAGTATAATTTTTCCAAGGTATACACAGAATATATATTTAATGTAAATTGTGAACATTTTAAACTCTGTATATGGAAATTAGTCAATTTTAAGTTTATAACAATCAAAATTAACGGAAGTTTATTTTATTATTTTTTTCTTTTTTCTTTTTTCTTTTTTTTTAATTTTTATTTTTTATAACCATATATTTTTATACCCAGGGGTACAGGTCTGTGAATCACCAGGTTTACACACTTCACAGCACTCTTTAAATTAGTTAGCTTTCTCTGCATTGCAAGACAGAATAATCAAGAATTGGTAAGAAAAAAGTAATCTCTGTAAAATTACCGGGGGTGCATTATAAAGTGTTCAGTAACCGATCAAACTCACAATTTGGATTGAATGGCAAGTGATTTTTGAAATCTGGAACTCATTGTCAATTTTTTTTTTCTTCATTGTGTCTTAATAAATTACTGTGTTCATTTGCATGGAAGTGAAGAAAAATGCATGACATTTCATCTCAACACTAACACCTTTAACTGGCAACTCTGAATGTACTTTACAGCAGTGTAACAAAGTAAAGATCAATGATGTTTCATGAAATATTTGTTATAATTCTCAAGGAGATAGGGAGTTTGTGCAAAAATGCAAATCACTTTGCGACTAAACACATTGTTTATTTCAGCTAATTTTAAGAAAATATGCTGAGAATCTCTCAAAAAAGGAAGCAATGATTTAGGTTTGCCTTCAAACTCCTTATCTAATCCTGAACCAACAGCACATAGTTCAAAGAGCAACTAATTTGAGTAGCTCCAATTTACACATTTCCTAACAATGCTTAATTTAGTGGAATTTCTGTCCAATTATGGTAATTTGATGTAATGAAAGACAAAAGTTCAAAAAGATCATCCTTAATTTATATAGATGCCAAACTCTGCATTTTCTGAATGACGCCCAGGAACGTATTTTCAAAAACAAACAAACAATGCCAGAACCACTATTAGGTCATCTCTAGGCAGAAAGTGACTCAGAGCTTACATTACTCTCTCCCTGAAAGTATACTGTAGGCACTGAAACTACTACCCTGAGTCTGTGCTATCAAATTCCTTAAGTTAGAAAGTTTTAAAACCCGTCTGTGTGGGAGTATTTCATTTACAGATAGAGATTTGGTTGTTTATACATTTTCATACTTGATTTTTAGGATGTAATAACTATGTTTTAAAATTCATGGTGGTTTTGAATACTGTTGGATAATTGTGCTAAAATGGTATATCCATTCCTCCTAGGAAACAGAAATTATAGAAAGGTAGTGCTTTTCAAATCTGACATCTTTGAGTCATTGCAGTTTCATATAAATGCAATAGGAAAAGTGTCATTCATGTTTATGATATTTTCTATAAATAAATTAGAATGTACTGGAGGCCTGATATAAAGTGGGATGCCTAAACTTCAGTAAGATCTTGTTTTCAATTCAAAATAAATTTTATTTTTTATTTTTTTATAATGTCCCTCAATTTCAGATAAGCACCCCCATAAGGTCCACTCCGTTTTTTTTAAGATTTTATTTATTTTATTTGACAGATAGAGATCACAAGTAGGCAGAGAGGCAGGCAGAGAGAGAGGGAAGAGGAAGCAGGCTCCCTGCTAGGCAGAGAGCCCGATGCAGGGCTCGATCCCAGGACCCTGGGATCATGACCTGAGCCAAAGGCAGAGGCTTTAACCCACTGAGCCACCCAGGCGCCCCCAAAATAAATTTTAAATTGAATTATGCACCTCTAAGTTCAGAGACAATAAACATCAACCAACACAATTAATAAGTTCTATTTCTTGAAATTTCGGGAACATTGATAGTCTCATCTCCTGGAAGAACAACAGCTAAAATTTTTGGTCATGGATTCTTGCTAAAATATCACTTTCCCAAAGAAAATTAATGTTAGGAATTTTCATTGATTGTTATTGATCATGAAGAATATAACAACCACGATAAAAAGAGTAGGAAAAACATGATATCTCATCTGTAAGGGCATGTGGAAAGTAGGAAATGCTAATAAAAATAACTACCATTATTTCCTAAGTTAACATAATAGAACAAAAATATTTCAAAACAATGTTTTCTTTTTTTTTAAGATTTTATTTATTTATTTGACAGAGAGAGATCACAAGTAGGCAGAGAGGCAGGCAGAAAGAGAGGAGGAAGCAGGCACCCTGCTGAGCAGAGAGCCCAATGTGGGACTCGATCCCAGGACTCTGAGATTATGACCTGAGCCGAAGGCAGCGGCTTAACCCACTGAGCCACCCAGGCGCCCCCATAACAATATTTTCTAGGCTCATTCTGATAACTCTTTTCTACATTCAAATTTAAAGGTTGAGGCATGTGATATATATTACACAAAAAACATCCCAAGGAATTCGTTAAAAAAAAACTTTAATAAAGAACAAATCCAAAGGAATTTCTTTTCTAATTTAATTAACAAATTATGAATCGACTTACCTATTTCATCACAGTGTATCAGGCAACAATAATATTTTTTAATCGTCACACCTGATGCAATAGTTATCATCTTTCAGACATACTGATCATGAACAAGCAAATAAACAAGAGCACCGTAGCTTAAGATCTACCTGCATAAATATAGGCTACTTCAGACAATCTCTTCACCACAACATAGAAATGAATAGAAATCATACATGCTCTGTATGGACATACAGATGAGATAGAAGGGGATGGATGTTAATATATGCAGAATCTTTATTAATTACATTGTAAACCATAATATGGAAAAACAGAATACAATTTTAGAAATACCCAGGTCACCATCATTGTTTTATTTTTATATGTGTAGATAAGGAGTTTAATAAACAATCCATGACTATTCAACTCCTTATATTTTGAAAATTTTAGTAAAAGTAACAAACCTAGCACCTAGAAAATTATACTTATCTGCAACATACAGCTTTGCCAGCATGGTAGAGGAAAAGCAAAACAAAATAAGTAAGAAAAGTTTAACATTTCACAAGAGATTTGCTTTTATTTTTTATTTATTATTTTTTATTTTTCATTAATTATTTACTTCTATTTTCTACTTTATTTTAATGAAAATGTCATGACCATAACATAAGAGCAGAATTAAACCAACATGAGAAATTATTTTTTCATAAGTTAAAATAAACTAGCTTGGTGATTAATTCAAAATATATTACAAACTTCAGTGTTCTTGAAGTAAGTATCACTGCATAAACAAATGAGTCAGGAGTCATAAACTAATGATGATTCTAAATGTTATTTAGAGAGACATTCTGTACTTAATATATTTCAAATATTCTACACAAGGCAAAGTGGATCCAAGTAATCTGTAGGCAAAATAAGATTTTAGAGAAGTATATATTTCCAACAGTATTTATAAAATATTACCTTTATGTAAGGCATCATCCTGGACTTTGTGGAAAACACACAAAGGAGTAAGAAGTGGCCCTTCAAGAAACATATACAATATCAAGGTTTAACATGAAGCAGCATGTCTTCTCTAAGTAAAAAAAAAAAAACAAAACATTGTACCAACTGACTTTACTGAAACTTTATATTTATTGCTCTCATTTTAGGTCATAGTGTCCTTCTGCATGCAGGCTGCTATAACGGACATGATATAGACTTAATAGCTTATAAAGAACAGGAATTTATTTCTCACAGTTCTAGAACGGAGAAGTTCAAGATTAAGGAATGGGCAGATCCAGGGAGAGCCCACTTCCTCATAGATGGCTATCTTCTCACTGTAAACGTACATGATGAATGAATCAAGAGAACTCACTGGGGTCTCCTTTAAAAGGACTGTAATCCCACTTATGACCTAATCACCTCCCAAAGGCCCCTAAGTTTTAATACTATCACTTCCAGAGTTAGATTCCATAATATGATTTTGGGAGACATAAACATTCACACCATAGTATATATAAACAAAAAAAGACACAAAAACAACAAACAAAAAAATTATTTTAACTACCTATTATTTTAAACTACATAAACTTTTAATTTGTTTCTATATAATATTAAATAACTCATTTGAGTGATTCACTTATATCCAATGCATCTGAGTGCAATTAAATTTGCTTACCCAGCATATCCAGAAGCATATTTCTTCAGACTATCCCATTCCCCACCTTACAGGATTTACCACAATTAGAAGACATGGGATAGAGGATAGATAGATAGATGTATACATAAACACACTTGTACATACCCATATGCATATTTTTTCCTGTTAATGATACTCATGCAAATAAAATTTAAGCTCAAGGAAACCTGTCTTGTGTGTTACTTAATATCCAGTTTTTAGTCAACATCCAAAAACAAATAATCCAATAAAACCATGGATAGAAGACATGAACAAGTGTTTCCCCAAAGCACACATTCAAATGTTCAGTAGATACATGAAAAGATGTCCATCATCATGTATCATCAGGAAATTGCAAAGCAAAACTAGAAAGAAATACCACCTCACACCTGTCAGAATGGCTAAAATCAACACTGCAAGAAACAAAAGGTGTTGGAGAGGATGTGAAAAAGTAACACTTGTGGGGGCTGCCTGGGTGGCTCAGTGGGTTAAGCCTCTGCCTTCAGCTCAGGTCATGATCTCAGGGTCCTGGGATCAAGTCCCACATCGGGCTCTCTGCCAGGCATGGAGCCTGCTCCCTCCTCTCTCTCTCTCTACTTGTGATCTCTCTCTGTCAAATGAATAAAATCTTAAAAAAAAAAGTAACAATTGTGAACTGTTGGTGGTGATGCAAACTGATACAGCCATATTTGAAAACAGTATGGAATTTCCATAAAATTTAAAAATAGAAGTCCTTTGTGATCCAACAATCCTGTTGGTGTGTATTTACCCAATGAATATAAGAAAACTTATTCAAAGGGATGCTAGCACCCCTATGTTTATAGCAGCATTATTTATAAAGCTAAGATATGGAAAGCGCCCAAGTATCCATCAATTGATGAATAAATAAAGAATAAGTGGTATGTATATACAATGGAATATTATCCTGCCATAAAAAAGACTGAAATCTTGCCATTTGCAATAACATGGTTGGAACTAGACAGTATAATGCTAAAAGTGAAATAAGTCAGTCAGAGAAAGACAAATACCTTTACTCATATATGGAATAAAAGAAACAAAACAAACAAGCAAAGGGGAAATAATAAGGCATAGAAAGAGAAACAAAGCAAGAAACAGACATTTCATTACGGAGAACAAACTGATGGTTACTTGAGGGGATCTGAAAGGAGTGATGGATTAAATAAGTGATGGTGGTTAATTAGAGCACTTGTCATGATGAGCACTGAGTGCTATATGTTATATTATACACATGAAACTAATACAACCATATATGTTAACTAACTGGATTTCAAATGAAAATTTTTTAAAATCCCAGTTTTTAGCTCACATTCTGGCTTACAAAAGGGATTTAGTCAGGAATTTGGAGATTAGTTAATGAACAAAAAAGGGGTGAACAGGCAGTTGTTAGATAAAATTACTATCCTTTCTGGCATTATCTTATACCTTTTATCTAGAAGTATTTTTAGCACTTTAGACTCTTCCTATTTTATTTTGAGTCATTAAACAAAAATTTCCTCAAAGGACCTTAGACTCCATCCAATTTGAGCAACAGTGTGAGAGAGGAAATGGTGTCAGGAGGAAAAAAAAAAAAAAGATGAATCTACTTTTGTTTACTAGTGAATGCATAGTTCTTCCACAGAAGAAGCTCTAAATGGTCAGGGCTCCAGCTTTATATGGGTTCAGTCATATGTTCAGAAGTAGGTAACACTATCAAAAAATATAAAGCATCTGAGATTATTTTCCCTTATTTGAAAGCTGGTGTATGAGTCTGCCGTAGTTTCTTGGGTGTTGATAGAAGACGCAGACTCATGTTTCAGAAATAATATAGTTTATTATTCACAGCAATAGAGGTAGCCAGAATATTAACAGTATTTGTGTGTGTGTGTGTATTTGTGTTTGTGTGTGTGTGTGTGTGTGTGTAGGGGTGGGAGTTATATATCAGTTCTGAGCCTCAGTTCCCACAAGAAGAATCAAAACAGAGGCAGATAATATTTGCAAACACAACAGGTTAAGTTAAAAAAAAAGATACTATTTCTGTCTTCCAAGTCTATTCAATACAACCATCTTCAAAGGATGGCCTAGAACAAATAATAAATGCAGAAATGTAAGCAACCAATTGAAAAGTGTCTCCCAAGAAACACACTTTGAGAGTCTTCATTTGACAAAAATACTATAGGATATTACATGGATCAGGTGCATTGAATACTGGAAGGTTAAAATTACAAGGGACCAAATATTTTTAAGCAGTTCTGGCATCCAGTAGAGTTCAAATAGGTTTTATAAGATTGAGGAAAGAACCCATCAAAACCTGGGCCCAGGGGCCCCTGGGTAGCTCAGTGGGTTAAGCCTCTGCCTTCGGCTCAGGCCATGATCTCAGGATCCTGGGATCAAGCTCTGCATCAGGCTCTCTGTTCAGCAGGGAGCCTGCTTCCCCCCCCCCCCCTCTGCCTCTTTGCCTACTTGTGGTCTCTGCCTGTCAAATAAATAAATAAAATCTTAAAACAAAGCAAAACAAAACAAAAATCCTGGGCCCAATTTTCCCAAAAGTATGATTCTGATTCTAGTCTCTATGATGTTATCCCTTGAAGACAATGCCTCTAATTGAGTTGAATTAGTTTACTAAAGAGCATACCCCCATTTGTTGTAGGAGATGAACAATATGCAAGAGGCAAAATGCCACATGGAAGCCACCTGGTCTTCAGTGGAATATAGAATCAGTTCCTTTGGGATGAATTTGTTCCACATTTGACTTCCCACTTAAGGGAAAATAAGAGTGCCTTCTAATAGATTTTAAATAGGAAATGACAACGGAAGCTTATACAAGATTATAAAATGGGAAATTTCATTTAAATAAGCAATCATTTCAAAGTCATCTTCTTAATATTACAGACTCTTCACATAATCATAATTTTATTTTGGTATTATATGGTAATTTCAAATATAGTAAATATAAAGAATTTACCTCTGTAATTATAGCGAGTCTGGTCATAGTTTAATGGCAACAAAACTTCAATTTATAAGTATGGTCTACCAATTATTAATACATTTGGAAATGGTGTGTCATCTTCACTCCACTTGTCTCACTAAAACAGTGAGCCAAAAAAAGTAGGTCCAAGCTGTTTACTATGGTCAAATGGGTTGCTTTTGCACTTGGTAAAGAAGCAGTCATATTTTGGAAGAAGAAACTGAGGCTATTAATATTTTCAACTTATTTTCAGAAAAGGAAAGAAAGGATAATCTAAGCTAAAGCCAAAATCTTACACAAGGTGGCAGGAGAATGATCTTTTCCCAGATAAAGGGTTTTTCATCTTAGCCATGTTAGGAGGAAGAAGAGATGAGACATTGTGGACTTGACTAACGTTTGTACACTGTTCAAAAAGTTTTCAAAATAATGTGTATTATTTTTCTTCTTTTAGTTGAGACAAAAACAAACAAAGAAACAAAAAACACTAATGAGCTTACTCTTAAAAGGAGGTAAACAAGAAACTAGCAAAGATTGAGTGTTAGGTATTGTCCCCCTCCTTTTTTTTTTAATTATGTTATGTTAGTTACCATACAATACATCATTAGTTTTTGAAGTAGTGTTCCATGATTCATTGTTTGTGTAAAACACCCAATGCCCCATGCAATATGTGCACTCCTTAATACCCATCACCAGGCTCACCCATCCCCACATCCTTCTCATCTTTAAAACCCTCAGTTTGTTTCTTGGAGTCCATAGTTTTTCACGTTTCATTTCCCCTTCCAATACCCCCACTTCATTTTTCCTTTCCTTCTCCTAATGTCCTCCATGCTATTCCTTAGGTTCCACAAATAAGTGAAACCATATGATGATTGACTTTCACTGCTTGACTTATTTCACTTAACATAATCACCTACATTCCCATCCATGTTGATGCAAAAGTTGGGTATTCATCCTTTCTGATGGCTGAGTGATATTCCATTGTATCCATAGATCTCATCTTCTTTATCCATTTGTCTGTTGAAGGGGATCTTGGCTCTTTCAACAGAATGGCTATAGTGGACATTGCTGCTATGAACACTGGGGTGCATATGGCCCTTCTTTCCAGTAAAATAGAGCTAGCCTATGACCTAGCAATTGCACTACTGAGTATTGACCTCAAAGATACAGATGCAGTGAAAAGAATTAGGTATTCTTAAAGCACAAATGCAGGGGATAGAAGTTATGGTACAGAAGAGGGAAGGGCAACCATATGGCAGAGTAGAATAAAGTAGCTCAGGAAGAAATTAGTCATATCCAGATATTGTAAGGCATGTGGGGTTGGCAGGGAGAGCATGAGAAATCATGAGAGAAGAGAGAGAAAATGGACCAGGCAGGAGAGGTTTATAACATTTTAACATCTAAGGTAAGCATATGCAAAGCAGAATAGGGAAAGAAATAAAAGTTCTTATAAGAATCAATACATAAGGAATAACGTGGAGGACACTGGGAGATGGAGAGGAGTGTGCTGGGGGAAATCGGAGGGAGAGACAAACCATGAGAGACTGTGGACTCTGAGAAACAAACTGAGGGTTTTGAAGAGGAGGGTGGCAGGTGGTTGGGTGAGCTCAGTGGTGGGTATTAAGGAGGGAATTTATTACATGAAGCACTGGGTGTGGTGCATAAACAATGAATTTTGGATCCCTGAAAATAAACTAAAAGAAAAAAAAGACTGACTACAGACATGGACCTCAGTGTAACACAGATATGGAACTCACTGTAATACCAGCCACTTCCCACCGACACACACAGACTATGATAATAATAAATAATAATGCAATTAAGAAAATTGCCTGCCAAATAATTTTTCCTCTTTTTTATTTTTATGATTATTATTTTTATTTTATTTTTAAAGTTTTTATTTAAATTGGAGTTAGTTAAAATAAGGTTAATATTAGTTTCAGGTGTACAATATAGTGATCAACACTGCCATACAATGGCTTAAATAAAAAAATGAAAAAAAATTTTTTTAAAGATTTTATTTTTAAATAAAACCTCTACACCCAAGGTGGATTTCAAACGTACAACTCCAAGATCAAGATTTATATATTTTACTGACTGTTCCAGCCAGGCACCCCAACAAATAAAAATTTTATAAAATTGTTGAGTTTGTGGGAGTCTCATTTGCTTAGTCAGTTAAGTGTCTGCCTTTGGTTCAGATCAGGATCTCAAGAGTCCTGGGATCGAGCCCCATATTGCTCATGCTCTCTCTCTCTCGCTCTGGCTTTTGCTCTTAAATAAATAAATAAAATATTTTTTAAAAAATTGTTGAATTTGTTTAACTAGTTTTAAACTAGTAGACAGAGATGAAGATAAAGTATGATGTAATGGCACGGAAAAATACAACTTACACGTTTTAAAAAAAAATGTGCAATGCAAGTTACCTCACTTCTTTTATCACCACACTGGGACTTTCCCTACTGAGTTGTTGTAATGTAAGGACCTATTTTATATTTTTATATTTTAGCAAGAGGCTTTCATTGAGGTTAACCCTTAAACTGTCCTTGTTCCCCTTCCCCCAGGGGATTCACTTAAAAACAAGTCCTGGAAATCAGCTCCAGGTAACAAAGCCCATATACAAGGGTGGGTCAGGCCAGGTGGAGACATCAATCAGCGGGAGGGGGGGGGGCGGCGTTTGCATATTGTCTCCCTAGATACTAATGAGTATGCCCCACTCCTCTGCTCTTTGGGAACCTTTTTGGCACTAATCCTAATCAAGGTGTAATAGGCTGGGTCAAATGTCTATACTAGGGTAAATTGAACCTCAATTGGTCACCTAGCCTCACTGTGGAGTTTCCTGTGTGTGTTAAAATCTCATTGGTCACCTGTGCGTGGCCAGGCCTGACTGCATGGCCTTTGCCCTTAAAAGCTAGACTGTGAAACAGCAAAGGGTTGCCTTCTCTCATAAGAGGTGTGGCCCCAAACGTTCGGTTAGATTCTTGATGCTTCGCATGAAATAAAGCTTTGCTTGACCTTTGCTTTACATCAGTCTCGCTCCTTTAATCATAGACCCATTATTGGGGCATAACAGTATTAATCTTAAAGTTATAAGTCCACAATGCATCCATCATCCATTCTACCCCTTAACATTCCCCTTTGGACAGATCCATGATCTAGAACAAGCCTTATTTTATAGTGCCTTGTAGGAGATTTTGGCTGCTGCCTAAATTGCCTACTTTCCTCTCACCATTACCACGGAAATTGGGTCCACTGAAACAAAGGGGTAGTGTAAGAAATTAACACTTCCATAAATCTCTTTAAATAATAAAGTATAAGATAGTGATACCTTTTTTTCTGCCACATAACCAATTCTTGCAAGAATAAGGTCATATAAAAGAATTTACAACACATGCTAGCATTATCCTACTGGACCCAGATCATTTGTATGTTTCTCTGTCTCTGAGAAATGTAGTTATTTACATGACTGAAACCTGAAAATTGTTTGATATGACCACTAATATCACCTTCTTTTTTTAAAGCCTGTTTAAGGCTTCTGTAATACATAGGTTTTTTAAAAACTTATTAAGCATCTTGTATATATCAAACACTTTAAAAATCTCTGCTTTAAAAAAAAAAAAAAACTCTACCTCAATGGAACTTTGAGTCTGAAAAAGATACAGGCAATATACAAGGCAACAGATAGAATAATTATATATTTGATTATATACTCTGAGGATGTCACATTAAATTGATATGAAAACGATCAGAAGGATCTGGATTTTTTGTCAAAATTTTTTGCCTTACAAAGAAATTGATATTTAGGGAAAGTTGTTACTGAAAGAGGTCCTGTGTCAACCAAAAATGTTAAATCATGATCTCGCTAAATTTTCCAGTTGTGATCATTGCTTTGTTTAGCTGTCTTCTATTAAGACTGAATTTAGTAATTCAGTCTCAGATTTCACTAATTCTTTTTTTAAAAGATTTTATTTATTTATTAGAGAGAGAGAGGGAGGGGCAGAGGGAGAGGAAGAACCAGACTCCTTGCTGAGCAGGCAGCTGATGCAGGACTGGATCCTACCCTGGCATCATGACCTAAGCTGAAGGAAGACACTTAACCAACTGAGCCACCCAGGCACTCTAGACTGTAAACTTCTTAAAGGTAAAAAAGTTTATTCTTCTAATAGTTCCACAGACATTTCTAACATCCATAAGAAAGCATGTACTGATGTAAAATGCCAGCAAATCAAATTATTTAAAAAAGAAAGAAAGAAAGAAAAGATATATCTGGATAAAGAGAAAAACAGAAAATCTAATAATACATTGAATTATTAGAGCAAAGAGTGGAGGAAGAGAAAATAAATATGAAATAGAGATTTCCACTAAAAGAAAAAAATTGAATAAGGCAGGAGATTTAGAAAATTATTATGACAGACTTGAGAAAAAAATAAAATAGGAATTTTTAGAAAATAGCAATAAATGAAAAGGTAAATTGTTCCTACCTTTATAATATTAGCTGTTTGTTGTTGTTGTTGTTGCTAATTTACCTATTTAAGCTAATAAACAAAGAAAGGTTTCATTTAGGAATAAGGTTTGTATGTATATATATATATATATATTTCCATTTAGGGATAAGGTATATATATATATATATTTTAATTTTAATTGTTAGAAAATGTGTCACAGAAAGTGTTTAAACTTTAAGATACAGATGCAACATGTAATGAACTGCATTGTTTGAACGTCTAATTTGTAAATGCTGTTAGAGGAAACTTGGTGGAAATGTTCCTATGTGCTTGTGTTTCTGGAACTAAGTATATTTATTAATAAGGAATAGTTTAAAATTATGAAATGACCAGGAGTGGACAATTTTCCTAATCCTATCAGCTCTTTGCAGCTCTTTTATTAGCCCCCTTCAGGAATATCAGCTTTTTTATCTAATTAAATTTTATATTAATGTGCTTTTGACTTTTGGCCTTTCTCTTCCTTCTGTTCTTTTTTTTCCCCTAAATTACATGTTTCTGTTTAACAGCTACTATCAATTCTTTGATATGAATTCTCAACATCAATTTACTAACTCCAGAGATGAAGGAGCATCAATATTTAGAAGCAAAGAATACAAAGCCTTGGGCATCTGGATGGCTCAGTCACTTAAGCATCTGCCTTCGACTCAGGTGGTGATCTCAGGGTCGTGGGATGGAACCCCAGGTTCAACTTTCTGCTCAGCTGGGAGCCTACTTCTCCCTCTCCTTTTGCCTGCAGCTCCCTTTGTTTGCGTTCTCCCTCTCTTTGTCAACTAAATAAAATATAATAAAATAATGTAAATAATACATTTATTTATTTATTAAAATGCAATTATTACACAATACATAATGTATTGCATAATTATAATAATGGTTAAATAATTTATTAAATATTTATATTAAATATATCAATTTAATTAAATAAATATTTTTAGAATTTAAAATATTTCAAATTTAGATTATTAAATATTAAATCATTAATTTAATAAATAAATATCTAAACATAATTAAATAAAATAATTTATTTATTAAAATGAATAAAATAATGTTGTCATTATCTCAGCATGTATTTTTAAATAGTCTAAAAAAAAATCTAATAAAGTCTAAATACATTGAGTTCAGATATTTATACAAGTTAACCCAGACACTCAACCCACAGTTTCAAAACTTTTGTTTTTATCTACTACTCAAAATACGATTTTAATGTATTTATTTGTAACTTTGACATAGCAAGGAAACTTGGAGGAAAAGGAGACATTTGCTTTTAATATTTGAAAATTATTTTGTTGATTTAAAAAAATAAAAACCTTAACACGTGAGCATTTCTTCTTAAATAACACTGTGAAGTTTCTGAGTCGCATTCTATTAAAAGTGCTGATAAAATGGCCTCAGTTACTCATTTAAATTATCAGCTGAAAGGGTAACAAATGAAGTAGAGAGCTTTTTAATTATTTATGAATGTATTGCTTGTGGATGGAGTGCCACATAGAGTTACCTCTCTTTATGGCTTTGTTTTGTGAGCAGCAGTGGAATCTATGAATGAGATTAAACATAAGGACATTCACAGAAATTCTTAATGAACTTCTGGGGAAGGGCAATAAGTGCAAAAAAAAAACTGCAGCAAGACTAATTACAAATTTCAAGTGGTCATCGCTTAATTATAGAAGCTTTTAAGTTCAAGTAATATATCTTTTTCATGAGCCTATCATATTGTATTAATTACCACAAACTGCACTCTTGAACACTTATCTTTTCACATATTTCTTACTCTTAGTACTTAAAATTACCCTTATGATTGATAAGTAAATGGATTTTACTGACAATGCATTTATTTAAATAAATAAATAATGCTGTTTATATATATAAAAACAATTGAATATGTGTATGTGTATAATGATTTTTTTTTCAAATTAACATCTTAGTTCTACCACATTAGTTACAAATAGATATAGACTTTATAGATTCATCAAATATTTTATTCTCAAATTTATATGTCCTTTGTGAAATAAATGAAACTGTATATATTAAATATAATCCTATCACATGTAACAGTTACTAGTGCATCCCAGGACATACATAGGTCAGGTCCTCCTCAAGGCATCACGGATAACTGGATTTAACTTTCTATCCTAGGAGTCTTCTGTATATTTCTGTGGCTTTTATACTACAATCAGGAGGAAGAATTCTTTTGCTAAAAGCTTCCAAATGACTATGCGAGTAGATTATTTGTAGACTAGTGATATAATATTATTATTTAATATGTGAAGCATGATAAAATAAAATGCTATTGCCATATTTAATTTGTTCAGTAAAGCATTCATTTAGTTATCAAGCATTCATTTTCTTTTTTTAAAGATTTTATTTATTTATTTGACAGACAGAGATCACGAGTAGACAGAGAGGCAGGCAGAGAGAAAGGAAGGGGAGCAGGGTACCTGCTGAGCAGAGAGCCTGATGTGGGGCTCTATCCCAGGACTCTGGGATCATGACCTGAGCAGAAGGCAGAGGCTTTAATGCACTGAGCCACCCAAGAGCCCCAAGCATTCATTTTCTTTATACAGAAGAGATAGAACAATATTATATAGTAGAAAATACAGTAAATAATCTAGAAACCTTGATCATTTTGTTTTGGCAATTTTAGAACATAAAATTAGCTAAAGCTCAAGTGCAAGTTATATTTGTATCATAGGAGGAAAAGTTAATTAAAAGTTTGTTTATTACCATAGTTTAACACTTCAACAAAATGATAACGAGTCCAAAATCAATTAATATATATGAAGTATACAATAAAAACAATAATCTTGAGTGTATGTGACTCACTGTAGGTATTGATAGGCTAGAAATCAAAGGGAAAGTATCTATAGGGTTTGTTCAGTTCCATGCTCATCAGATTAATAGGCTTTCTCATATTGCTTCCTTCACCACATTAATTTGTCTAATGAAGTTTTCAAGAGTTAAAGACAGTGATAGGTTCATGGCTGGAGAGAAGGTACAGAATCTAAGATAGTTCAGCAGTGCTTATTATTTAAGAGAAAGACAGCATGGGAGGTGAGGGGTATATCATGTATCCTGTTTTCACTCCCTTTGTGGAGCACCTACCCTGGAGGTCATGTAATAATAACCAATGACCAAAAAACAATAAAAAAACCCAAACATCCATGTGGAAGTGCCATCCCTGCCTGGAGATGAGTAGACTGCTCAAACAGATCCTGGGCAGGCATCTCAGCCCAGGCCTGTGCTGGGGAAGCTGGTTCATGGCTTTGGGCGCAATCAGGAAGCCAGCAAACTGACAGGAGAGTGCAGCCAGGGTTAACAGGACTGATGATATTTTTGCAGCCAGGCCCCGGGTGGACACCCGCTCAAGGAGCCAGGCTAGGAGGCTGCCCAGCGCCAGCGCTGGCAAAGCTTGCAGCCCCCGGGGCTTCCCCCCGCGCCCCAGCCAGGGCGGGGCCTCAGGAGGGAGGGGGGCGGGGCGGCGCAGAGAAGCGGCTTTGCTAATTGCCAAAGCGAAAAGGGAGCTCGCAGAGGACTCAGGAGGGAAGGGGGCGGGGGCGGGTGGAGGGCGGCGGGGAGAAGGCGCTTTGCTAATTGCCGAAGCTGGAAGTGAGCTCACAGAGGATGTGGCTGTGAGTCTGGGAGGAGGTGGAGGGGCTGGCAGAGGACGGGCGGGCAGCGCCGCGGTGCTGTGCTGCGGCCCAGTGGGGACTGCAGGACCCACCGGACTCGCCGCCCGTACGCTCCCATGTGAGGCTCCGCTGTCCCGCTCCTGCTGCCTGCTGCCCCTCCCTGCCCCAAGGCTTCTCCGGACCACCCTCTGCACAGGGGTAAAGTGACACCGCGCCGCGCCCTCACCTGGAGCAGAAAGCGCGGACCCGACCTGGGGGCGGAGAGGGGGGTTGTGGAGGCCCAGCCTCCCGCGAACCCCAGGGCACCGGGACCACCCCGGACGCTACGCCAAACCCAGGTCCGCATGGGTCGGCGCCCCACATTCTCCAGAAGTCTCCACAGGGGGTCCTGAAGAGGCGGGGCTCTGGTCCCAGCTGTGGCTGTGCAGCCTGGGCTCAGGGCGGGAGCTGGGGTCTGGCGCCATCTGCAGGCGGTGCAAGGCAGTGCAGGACTGTGGGAGCTCACCCTTCAGTGGAAGGTCCTGCTCCCTCCCCGGGTCCAGCTGATGCCATTTCATTCCGGAAATTCAAGCTGCATGGAGCCCAATACCCCCCAACTTCCCCCCAAATAGCTAAGGAACAATGAATTGGAAACAATGTGGAATTAAAACAGTCCTTGACCCAAACAGTGTCACTGAACATGGCCCTGATGCAGACCCACACTCTGACCTCAACTTGGTCTCAAGCCTGGACCCTACCCTAATCCAAGACCCTAACCCTAGCCCCCAACCCAAACAATGTTCACAAGAATCAAAAGGTAGAAACTGCAAATATCCATCAATGGCAAGTGCATATGCAAAGTGTGGTGAAGGGTTTGAATTTGGGTTCAGGTTCAGGTTTTAGTCAGAGTTCTAGATCAGGCTTTGGGTTTAGTGTTAGGGTGAGGGTTTAGAGTGAAGGACAAGGGAACAGAGTTATAGTTTAGGGCTTTAAGTTTATGATTTAGGCTTTAAGACTCAGGGCTTATGGGATAAAGTTCAAGGTCAAATTTGGGGTTTGACTTCATGCTGAGATTTGGGTTCAGGTTTCATGACTTGGAGGTCTGGTTTAGGGTTTGGGTTCGTGGTTCAGGGCTTGGATCCAGGGCTCAGGTACAGGCTTTGGGTTCCATTCCAGGTTTGGGATTCAGGGTTCTAGTTTGGGCTTTAAGGTCAGCTTAGGTTTCAGCGTTGGTAGGGTTTAAGGTTAGGTTTAGGGATGACACATTTTCTTCAGTTGTCATCATGGACAAAAAAATTCTATCTGAAGTTTCTAAGTCAGAAATGTATTTCATCTGGGGGCGCCTGGGTGGCACCGTGTGTTAAGCCTCTGCCTTGGGCTCAGGTCATGATCTCAGGGTCCTGGGATCGAGCCCTTCATCAGGCTCTCTGCTTTACGGGGAGCCTGCTTCCCCATCTTTCTCTCTGCCTGCCTCTCTGCCTACTTGTGATCTCTGTCTGTCAAATAAATAGAATTAGTAAAAGCTATTATATGATCTTTTACAAACCATTTCCTATCTTTGCATTCTCATGTGCCAAGACAGACAGGGGTTATTTAAAACCCTGAAGAGAGTGCTCTTGCTTTTAAATTGCCTGTAACCTTCGTGTAATAGATTTATGATTGATAATAGATTTAGTTAAAATATAACTATTTAAAATATTTACTCTCAGTAAACGATTTCAACCTATGCTCATTTAAGTAACTTGGTGCATAATCCCTTTTCTATTAAACCATAGTGCAAGGACCAATGCCACGTTCCCGAGAGAACCCCAAGCTATTTTTCTAGAATGGCTGTATGCTATATATGGCGTCCTGTTTTCACTCCCTTTGTGGAGCACCTACCCTGGAGGTCATGTAATAACCAATGACCAAAAAAACAAACCAAAAACCCAAACATCCAGGTTGAAGTGCCATCCCTGCCTGGAGTGGAGGAGACTGCTCAGACAGATCCCAGGCAGGCATCTCAGCCCAGGCCTGTGCTGGGGAAGCTGGTTCCTGGCTTTGGGCGCAAACTGGAAGCCAGCAAACTGACCCAAGAGTGCAGCCGGCGTTTAGGACTGATGATCTTTTGGCAGCCAGGCTGCGCGTGGACACCCGCTCAGGGAGCCAGGCTAGGCGGCTGCCCAGCGCAGGCGCTGGCAATGCAGCAGCATGCCAGGGCTTAGCCCCGCACACCAGCATGGGCTCTGGCCTCAGAAGTGAGGGGGCGGGGCCAGCGCAGAGAAGGGTCTTTGCTAATTTCCAAAGCTGGAAGTGAGCTCTCAGAGGACTCAGGAGGGAGGGGGGCGGGGGCGGGTCGGCGGCGGCCGGGAGAAGGGGCTTTGCTAATTGCCCAGCCGGGAAGGAGGGGCGCACAGCGCCAGGGTGCTGTACTGCAGCCCATTCGGGACTGCAGGACCCACCATACTCGCTGCCCCTGCACTCTCATGCTCCAGCCTAGCCCGTGAGGCCACGGTGTCCTGTTCCCGTTCCCGCTGCCTGCTGCCCCTCCCCGCCCAATGGCTTCACTGGAGAACCCTCTGCTCACAGGTAAAGTGACACCACGACGCGCCCTCACCTGAAGCAGAAAACGCGGTCCAGGAGCTGGGCGTGGGATGGTCGGGCCCCAGCCTCCCGCCAACCCCAGGGCACCAGGACCACCCCAGACGCTGTGCCACACCCTGTCCGCAGGGGGTCAGGCCGGGACAGCGCCACAGGAGGTACCCCCCCCCCCGCCAGAGGGCAGGCTAGCCCCCATAGTTCAGCACCCCCACGCGCTTTTCAGAGCCTCCTGCCATTCCCAGGGCACCCAGAACCCAGAGAGTGAGGCCTTGGGTGCTTTCTAGTGACAGATTCAAGGCAATTTTTCGACTTTGGGACTCAGAGTTAACATAGTTTTCATTTGTGATTATTATTTTTTGTGGGTGCCATAGCTTTTCTTTTGACCTATGGTTGTTTTAACTCCCGGTTCTGAAGAAGCCCCTAAATCCTAACCCTTTGAGGACTCCGAAAGCTCTCAGAGCAGCAGTGCTGGGGGACAGTGTGGACACATGGTTTGGTTTCTCCTCTGGCCTGCTTCTGTGGCAGCCCCGCTCTGTCCTCCTCAGACTTCAGAGCAATATCTGAACAAGTGGAGAAGCGACCAGGGGGTCAGGAAGGTGGCCACCGAAGAGTGACTTCTCTGGAGGGTGGCTGAGCTAGCAAGTGAGCATGTTTGTCCAGCTCTGCCTGCATTCAGTATAGAGCTGAACAGGGGCCAGGGAAGGGGAGGAGGAGCAGAGAGCAGGGACAAAGGGACCAAAGAGGAGATTCAGATGAAGGGAAGTAATGGGGAGGAAAGAGAAGAAACTCTAGAAGACAGGTATGTAGAAAGGAAAAGGGATGAAGTGGGCATTGGGAAAGGGCACCACCAGGGAAGGAGAGAGGGGAAGGAAAGAGGGAGGAAGAGAGGAAAGGGGAAATGGAGAAGGGAGGAGTCAGCATGCCAGGGCTCCCCCTGCATCTGAAGAAGAGGTGGCTGGTCCAGCTTGTCAAACAGGGTGCTCACTCTTTGGCCCCAGTTTCTGCTCCCAGTGCTACTGGGCTTTGCAAGGAAGGCAGGCTGTCCCTTGGGACCTACTGGAGCCCACTGGAGCCCACAGGAGGGTGGGAGAGGTAAGATGCCACCGGGTCCTGTCCTGAGCTGCTCCCAGCCACCAGCCTCACCACATGGTGCAAGAGGGACCCCAGAACAAAGGAAGGATACAGGCTAGCATGTCTGCTGGTGGCCCTGGGCACTTAGCTCATCGCAGTGAACCACACGGCCTCCTCAACCCACGCTTTCAAAGCCTCCTTCTTCGTTTGTGGCTTTCATGTCTGTAGGAACATGAGCCAGATCTAACTCATCTCCAACAGACAATTCTGACTCACCCCGTGTCAGATTTTTAAGAGTGGCTGTGATAGAGTAAGATAGCAATGCTCCAACAAACGGACTGTTTCCTCCCACTTGACCTCAACAGTCTTATACATTTTCTTAGCGAAAACATCTTGTCTCCTTCCATTAAGCTCATAACGTGGTCTAGTAGTATACATGCTCCTTTGGTAGATGCGAAGCGATACAGAGGTCCTTTTTTTTTTTTTAATTTTACAAGGTAAAGTCAGTGAACATATCCAACTTGATGAATACGTCTCTAAAATGTTAATCCAGGCAAAGCTTTTTCTGCCTACAGTTTGGAGCCTACGTGGTGACATTTTTAAAATGCTTTCAGTCCCTCAGTGAGGCTCTTAGAAGCTAGCCAGGGCTTACTACGTGCGAGGCACTGTGTCAGGTGTTGGAGCTAAAGGGAAGGAGAGCTTGGAGGCTGGCTGGGGAAGGACATCCATGACACAACCACAGCTAGAAACGGAGGCCAGTGCTAGAAAAGAGAGAGCAGGCTGCATGGAGAGTGTGTACCATGGGGCTTGTGAGCTCACGAATAAGTGGGAGTAACTGGAGTGGGGAGATGGGGGAGAGAAGAGGGTCTTCCCATCAATGGGAATCACCTGTGCTTGGAGGCAGGTGCCATGAGAGGTCTCCACAGGAAGAAGGAGGCAGTGTGGTTGAAGGGCAGAGAGATGGGGCAGAACAGGCATCAGTCAGTTGGAGGGTATGAATAGACTGATGGGAGGATTATGGGTGCCTTTGGAGGACTGAGAATTTGTTAGAAGATCAGTGCAGATTTCTATGGAGACAAATGCCAGGAACTGATAGGTCTTTGAAAGGTCACTCTGGCTGCCTTTTGGCAAAGGGGTTGGTAAAAGGCACTTGCAGGTGTGAACACACCAGGTGGGAGGTGAGTGCAGGAAATCGGGTGAGGGAGCATGGGAACTTGGTCCCGGGGTATATAAGGGAGAATAGCCTTTAAGGAGTTCCACAAATTGGCACCAGCTGTGGCTTCATTACAGAGCTGGAAGGGGGAGGTGGGTGTGTCCTGGAGGTTATAGAAATTACATGAGAAAGGGAAGTCTTTTTAGATCTCTTTTTCAACTAGAGGAACTCTCACCTTATTGATAGAATTCCAGAGTGGGAACCAATGATATGAGGACATCTTTGAAATGTCTGAATATGTTCTTCGACATCTTTGCAAGTGACGAGGAGACCTTGACCTTAGGAGGCCTTGGCCCTCTTTGTAGCCAGAAAGATTTCACCTACAGATTTGGGTTCTCCCTTTTAAAGTCAAGGAGTCAGTCCTTCCAAAGGACACCTCCTATCATTTTACCCTCTCATCATACCTCACGTGCTGGCATCTCCAAGACCCTCTGTTCCAGGTTGAGAGTATCCACTTTGGCCGGGCTGGTCTTGCCAAGAACACCACCACAGGAAATCTAGAGCCTGTAGTGCTATTAATAACATCATCTAAGACTGTGTTTGCTGCCCTCTTGGCCTCTTCCCACCATGACTCACTGAAGCATTTTACACATTGTATCCATTATGCTATAGTTCCCAAAGCTCATCTTCTCTAGTGCCATTAGTTTTTAGGGGACCAGGCAAACCTTAAACTTGTCCCCCTTAATTGGATCCCTGTGCCCCCACAATCTCTTTGAATGCCTTTCACCATGATCCTTGAATGAGATCTGAAACCACTGCTGGTACCTAACACTTCTTGGCACCTTGTCTGCTAGGTTCTTGGAAGAGGAGGTGGCTATGGAGGTGAGTGGGAATGGGAGTGGGAGGATTTCTCCCTTCACTTCCCTTTTTGTGTTTTCAAATAATGGGTTTTGAGGGGGAGGGAAAGGTTAACCAGACCATTTATTTTCCATCTCCCATCGATAAAATGTCACACAGGAGAGAGGTGGCAGAAACGCACTTTCAGGTTAATTTTTTTACAAGGAAGATTGACTTATGAACCTACTTTGTTATTCCCTTTCATTCAATTTCCCTGTACCTCCTTTTCTATGAAGTGTAACGGTAACCCATTATTATTTTTATTGTTGGCACGTGCTTTGTGAACCATAAAGTGTACGCTATAAATGGGAGCGCTTTTCTTTTTTTTTTTTTTTGTAGTTTACGAAAAACTAATATTTTTTAAATTAATTTTTTATTTATTTTCAGCATAACAGTATTCATTCTTTTTGCACCACACCCAGTGCTCCATGCAAGCAGTGCCCTCTATGATACCCAACACCTGGTACCCCAACCTCCAAATCCCCCGCCCCTTCAAAACCCTCAGATTGTTTTTCAGAGTCCATAGTCTCTCATGATTCAGCTCCCCTTCCAATTTCCCCCACCTCCCTTCTCGTCTCTAACTCCCCATGTCCATGAAAAACTAATTTAAAAACATTCATCCACCAGAGTACCCAAAGGGCTCCCATATAAACTATCTGTCGTTACATTATGTCCCGATGTGGAGCTCGATCCCAGGATCCTGAGATCATGACCTGAACTGAAGGCAGAGGCTTTAACACACTGAGCCACCAGCCCCAATGTATTCTCTTCAGTACCAGAATTTGTAACCAATTGACAGATGAAAAAGGAGGCAGTCAAGTGAAAAACAATAGGTCTTAGACCTGCAAGAAATTTGAATTAGATGAATTCAGCTACTCAGGCACTGTTTCACATTTTCAGATCTCTGCAGAAAAGGGGTTAACCTTTTTACAGCATGTAAAAGAGAAGACTATAACACATACTATGTGTAAGCATGTAAATATCAAAAAATATCCCATTAGTTGCTAAGACACACAGGGCCTATATTTTCTCTCAAATTCATGAATATGTAGGAGCAATAAGTGAGAAGTGAATGTATACTTTTCACTTCGAAGTCTTTTAGAAATCTAAAATATGACTTTCTATGGTTTGTGTCTCCATATTCCTTTATTGCCAGTTTGAACAAATCCACATGCTTTGATTCAAAGGTAATAAATTCCTCTTATTTGGAAAAATGATGTTTATTTTTATTCTCTCACCCTTAGCAGGTGGTTTCATTTTAGCACACTTCAGAGTTATAATTTCATGCTTATTAAAAACATTTATTATGATCTACATAGATGAATGAAACTTTTATTTTATTAAATTATTTGACAAAAAATCTGTTATTTTTAAAATGTATTTCCTTTAGGGTTATTTTAGAGCATTCAGAGAGGATCTAGGAGTGTGGTATTATGTAGTTTTTAAGTAGGTATGAAATGGTTATTTATAGGATTGTTTCTTTAAGGCTTATGTATATTGTCCATTATATGCTATAAAATATTTTGAAAGTAAATTTAAGGTATGTTTTACATAGTTTATTTTTTGGAAATAAATATTGAAATGACTTGTGAAATTCAGTATATTCTCAACATTAATTTATTTTGAAATTTACCAGTTGTCTACTGAACTATTATATGGCAGATATTACTTCAGACTACACTGGTAAATGAAATACTTGGCTTTGTAGAACTTTTATTTTAATGGGTGAGACAATTCAAAGCTATAAACCTTAATAAAAATTGCATAGTGCATTCAAAACGGATGAGTACAATGGGGAAAAAGAAAAACTCGATCAGGGTGAGAAAAATCAAGGTTGCTAGGCAGGGGATGGGGAGTTAAAATTTTTAATAGGAAGATCAGGGTAGTTACAATGAAGCTGACAATTGAACAAAGGTATGGAAAGGTGATGAATTTGCCCAGAACTATCAGCAATAAGGTCACTCCAGACAAAGGAATTGGCTATCTTGAAGGCCATAAGGTTGGATCATGCCTGGCATATCTGAGGAATAGCAAGGAGGCCACTGTGAGTGACTGAAGAGTAGCAGGGAAAGAGGTCACAGAGGTTAAATGAGTGGCTAGATCATGTAAAGCTTAGAAGTCATTGTAAAACTCTGGCTTTTATATTTGGAAACTTACTGTGTGATCGAATTTCTGCTAATAACTGAGAGTTCAATTGTCCATAAAATTTCAAGGACTCTTATTCTAGTAAGACAGAATGAAGAGAAAGAGTTCATATTTTCACATGGTGTAACAAATGCTCAGAGATACAAGTGTAGGAAGCTATAGGATCACAGAAGAAGGCACTAAAATCACACCAATATATTTGATGACTGTGACTATATATAAATTTGTATTTTCTAGATTTTTTATAGTCATGGAATGACACTGTATATACTATTGATTGCCTGGCTTTTCTTTTCTCAGCATCATTACTTTGAGAATCTCCAATAGTAAATAGTTCATTTTGATGTTGAATAGTAATCTCTTTAATGAATAGATCATAATTTTTCTTTGCTCTATGGATGGACATTGATGAACATTTCCACTGTTTTCAATTCTTAAAAATAAAGCTGCTATGAAATTCATATACAAGTCCCTGTATGAACATAGGGCTTGTTTCTCTTGGTTAAATGCCTAGAAGTAAAATGGCTATTTTTGTAACTGCAACATATTTTGCATTTAAAAAAATTTTCAAACTATTTTCCAAAGTGGTTGTATCATGATATATGCCAACAACAGTTTAGATTTTTTGTTGCTTCTCAATCTAGCTCAGACCAAGTACAATTAGCCTTTATAATTTTAGCCATTCTAATAGATATGTAAGCATGTCTCATTATGATTTTAATTTGTATTTCTTTAATGTCTAAATGTTGAGAAATTTGTCAGTGCCTATAAGCCATCCATATACTTTTGGTGACATGTCTCTTCCATTATTTCCTTCACATGTAAAATTGGATACTCTGTTTGGTTATTAGTAAGGTTTTTTATTTTTATTCATTTTTAAATAATCAGAGTAGATGTCCATTATCAGATATGTAATTTGGAAATCGCTTGTCCATCTTTACAGTTTCTCAATGGAGCTTTGATAGCTGTGTCTTTCAAGAAATATGCTACTTCTTTCCTGGTACACGGAGGTATGACTACAACATTATCAATGTTGACCTTTGCAAAGAAAATCATGGTTTAAGATATATGTAGTCTGCAGTTGTTGGGAGTGTTCACCATCCTTGCCTCTAACTCATCTCTCACTGCCCACACATTCAGATATAGGGGAATATTGATTGACAAAATATTAATTGCCAAATAACACTAGTTGGAGAATAAGAAAAATGCAGGCACCTGATTATATAATATTACATAAATAAAATATGTTTTTATAAGTGCTATTAGAAGTAAATTCCTCTATACTTTAATCACACAGAATGATGGAATCCTAGATTTTTTTTTCTTGTATTTACTAAGAAAATGATCATGCCTCAAGTATATTAAAATGGAATAGGGAAAATTAAAAATTGTTTTAAGATGATTTGTGTGTGTTGTGCGTATGTGAGAGAGAAAGTGAGAGAGAAAGATAAAGAAAAAGAGAAAGGGAAAGACAGAGAGGTGGCTGCAGTGAATTGATGAGTTGGAGGATAGATTTTAAAGTTTTGTCTTTTGCTTTCTACATTTCTTTTTCCTTAGGTTCAAGAGAACAATCAGTAATATCTCAGAAGCCTGCTGGTAACATCAGCAGAAAGAATTAGAGGTTCCCAGAAAATTAAGATGACATATAGTTTTCCTGACATAAGAAAAGTCATTTTTTGTCCCCAGCTATTTTCAATGATCTATACCCCACCTGTGTACTTGCCCAAGCACACTTCTTCCAAAACTTCCTGGGAGGTTCTTAAAAAGAAATGCAAAAACCTCACTCCTTAAGGATTTTGAGGGAACAAGGCAATGGGAAAACTAACAGTCACCACCAGACCAGGAAATAGCCTAAGCTATTGAGACAATAAATCAGTGGTAAAACTCCTAGTGCTATTTCAAAAGCAATCAAGGCCTTGCATTCCTTGTCCCAGAAAATGAGCCCAAGACCCCATCTAGTTTCTATCTGCTCTTGAAGCCTGCAGAGTCCCATTCCCTTGTCCAACAGTTACCTCTGCTTTATTCTAACGTTGAAGTTTCTGCCCTCGGTGGAATACAAGCTTCATTCAGGTGAACATGCAATACATATTGCACAAATACATATGTGGATGTGCATGCATCACAACCTTATGACCAACCATACATGGAATAATAAAACTCTCCCTTCTGAGTATTCATCTTAAATACTAAATAAAAATCTCTCTCCTGTTCAAACAGTCAAGGCTTTGGAACTTATTCCCTGTGATCTCCTTGTATGTTGTAAACAAAGATTCCTTTGTTTGACAACTCCACCTGTTTCTGTGATTCACCAAAGACTGACCTCAGTTAGGTCAGTTGCTGTAATGGCTTTCACTACTCTGATTCTACCTCTGCAAGTCTCCAAATTTAACTATTTTTTCTCCCAATTCCGCATGTTCTTGGCTTTAAACTGCAACTCTGAAGAGAAGATTTGCTTGTTTAAAAAAAAAATCAAGAAAAGGGAGTAGTAGTCAACATTGTTACTTTGAACTTCCTGCCCTACGGGGCTCTCCTGTTCTTTCTCTTTGACTTCCTGAACTAAAACGACAGAAATTTGGCAATACATCACTCCCCAATCCAGATTACTGCCAGAACAGTTTATACTCTTAGAAAAATATTAGTTTAAAAGATCACATAATTAAATACTTAAGCATGTAGTGTAATATAGTGGTTTACAAGAAATATATTTTGGTCATCTGAATATTTGGTTTTCAACCATGGCTACTGACTCACAGCTCCTACAACTCTTGGGATTTCCTGTGATAAGGGTGAGAGAGGTGTGTTTTGTTCTGTTAATGAAGTGACCTTCAGACCTCACTCAAGGCAAGGGCTGTTTGCCTGAAGGACCAACCACTTGGTGAAAGCCTTCACAACTTTTTGCCCAACGTGCCTCCCCTTCCTCCCAATACAGGATTATCTGGGGAGGGAAGAGGATCTGGAGATTAGATCAGCAAATGACAATGATTTAGTCAGTCATGACTATGTCATGAAGCCTCCACAGAAAAGCTGAAAGGACTGGGTTCAGAAAGCTTTTAGTTTGTTAAATGTATGAAAAGGCAGGAAGAGTGGCAGTCTTACAGAAGGTAATAGAAGCTCTGTGCCCATTCTCCATACCTTGCCCTGTGCACTTCTTTATCTATCTATTGATTTAAATCTTCTATTATATCTTTTAATAAGCTGGCAAACATAAAGTAAGTATTTTTCTGAGTTTTGTGAGTCCCTGTAGCAAATTAAAAGAATGTAAGAAGTAGGCCATTGGGACCTCCAACCTGTAGTTGCTCAGTCACAAGCACAGGTAATAACCTGGGGCCTACAGTGAGACTGGCATCTGAGGTGGGGTTGGAGATAGTCTTGGAGGACTGATCCCTTAACTGATGAAATCTTACACTATGTTCAGGTAGATAGTGTCAGAATTTAGTTGAATTCTTGGAGATCCTGCTGTTGTCTGAAAATTATTTGGCATTGTTGGTATGATGTCCTAAAACCCAAAAAGATATAGCTACCTCAAAATAAGAATACGGTTGACAGCTTATATATAATAAGTGAGTATTTCAGGGATTTAAAATATACCCAATAAATAATGTAAGGAAATAAGGAAAGATTTTGAAATAAAAACAAGAATAAGAACCTAGTGGTACTAATAGATTAAATATATGTAATCTAGTTGAATTAAGAATACAATGGATAGAATACGTAATGGATTCAATAGAGATAAGAAGTCACTTAAGGATATAGTCATCTGGATACCAGCAAAGCATTAAAATTATCAATATAAAAGAGGTGTAAGATGTAGGTGATGTGTGTGGAACAAAAGCTAGAGAAGAAATTAGATTTCCTTACTACTCATAGCCTGTTGACAAGTCCTTGAAGCTCCTCTGGGGACTCAGCTGCTTCCATGTGGACACATCCACTCAGGGCAAAAAGCATTCTTAGTCCTCCCCCCAGGATACTGAAAATCTACTTTCACATGTAAAAATTACTTTGGAAACTTCTTTATCTCTACTCCCCACCCCTGCCCTCAAGATATACATTGGCAATCATCTCCCAAGCATATACCCACTGATACACATCAGAAGAGTCTCTTCCCTGAGTTTTTACTAAATAGTAATAAATGACCTTTCCCTAACAATAGCTAGCCCCCTCAAGGTCCTGGAAACCTTGTTTATAAAATACCTTGGAGGCTTGTGCTATCCCTAACCTCCTCTCAAATTGAAAGTATATAATCAGCCACTCTTCATGACCCTCTCTCTCTACTCCAAATAAATAAATAAATATTTTTAAATAAAATAAAATAAATGACTTTTTTTAAATGAAAGAAGAAAAAGGAAAGAAATATTTGAATATTAATGTACATCTATTTCTCAAGCATAAAATAGTCAAGACACTGGATTAAAACTTACATACAAGAAAAGAAAGAAAATATTCATAACTAGAGTTGACTCTATGAATCCCAAACTAGGGCATACATACCAAAGACACACAAAAAAAATCACAAGTGTTAGAGAGAAAAAAAATAATTCATTAATAAAGAAACAAGAATCAGACTGACAGAATTTTTTTAAATAACATCAGATATAAAAAAGAATGAAGTAATAGCTTTATTATCTTGAAAAAAATCACAAATGGAAACATTTAGATCCTTATAAAATGTCATTGGCATAGGAAGGCATAATAAAAAAATATTTTCAGGAATACAGACCACAGATAATTTGCCTTAATTTGTGTAGGCAGCACTTAAATACTAATATTATTTTAACAGTTAAAATATACTCTATGATCTTTGAGGTTGGGGAAAAGAGGATGACCAAGTCATCTTGAAATAATTCAGTTTTATGAAAAAAGTAAAAAGATCAAAAAAAAGACTTGTAGAAAAGAGAGATAAAACATATGCATAATAAAAATAAATAAATAAATAAACAGCTGGAGTGCCTGGGTGACTTAGTCGGTTCAAGTGTCTGCCTTCAGCTCAGGTGATGATCCCAGGGTCCTGGTATTGAGCCCTGCATCAGGCTCCCTGCTCAGTGGAGAGTCTGCTTCTCCCTCCCATTGAGAAAAAAAATTTGACTTATTTATTTGAGAGAGATAATCTTTAAATTTTACTTATTTATTTGAGAGAGAGTGAAAAAAGAAAAACATGCACACAGCCGAGGGAAAAACAGAGGGAGAGGGAGAAGCACGCCACTGAGCAGGGAACACCCTGCGGGGCTCTATCCCAGGACCCGGGTATTATGACCTGAGCTATAGGTAGACACTTAACTCAGGTACCCCAATAAATACAATCTTTTAAAAAAATAAATAATAATAAAAATAAATAATATTTCAGATAGTATGATTTTTTTAATGTAAGACTTGGTATAAAAACAGGATGACATACTTGTCTAATTATAGCAAAAGACTTTGATAAGTTTAGATGCAGTAGTACATAAAAAATTTAACTTCTTTCATTAACTGATAATTTAATTAGATTAAATTAAGAGACATCAAAATTTAGAGAATCTAATAGTCCTGATCTATTAATAAATGTAGCCATCCTGACCCCAAAACAAGAGTCTTCAGTAAGTATATAAGCATAAGTTGAACATTTACACAAACAGGCCATTATTTAGGCCAGAAGTATATGCCAATAAATTCCTAGAGTTAAATATCAGGCTATATTTTCCAAGAATAAGGCAATAAAATTAGAAAACAATGACCAAAATATTAAATTCATATAATTGGAAGTTAACTTCATACCTAAAAAGAAATAATACAGCTAATTCAGAAATTTTTTAAATTACAGTACTTTGGAAATATCAACTCTCAAAATGAGTAACGGACAGGTGGGGCTAGCAAGAGACTCATGGGAGGATTAAATCATGGGCCCCTGTATCTCATGTGCAGTAGAAGCAGTGGATGTGGAATTTCAGTTTTTCCACAACGTTCCACCACAAGCTGGTTAGAACTGTGCAAAAGCAGGAAGGGAAGCCCCAGTAAAGTGGACTGGGGATGCCAGAAGGGGAGGCTGGAAGGGGGCGCCTGGTGCTCAGTGCCCATTACAGACCCCACATTGAAATCCCCCACAGGAGAGACTCACCAATTTTAGGCCCCACAGGGGAAGCTGGAGGTTCATCTCCTGACTTTTTGTAGGAGCTTTGCAGCTCAGCTGGTGAGAATTCTCCATCACCCTGCCTTTCTCCAAGGGACTTTCCTTCAAGCACCCTTCCCAACTTCTTCCTCCTCCATGAAATAATGTTCCTCTCCTTTGTTTCTCGCACTTGCCTGTGATGGGACCTTAGCTTGCTCAGCCCAGACAGCCATTCTCTGCTCTTCCCAATTAAACCCATGCTGCTGGTCAAATAACTGGCAGATTAAGTTTAAGGCCAATCGAACTAATAAATTCAAGAACTTGCAAGGAACAAAATCAATATGCACAAATTAGTGGCACTCCTAGGTGCTCAGAAGGACCCATCAGAAAGAGACTGCTGAGAACGATCTCATTTACACCTGCATCCAAGATAGCAAGATACCCAGGAGGCCCCTGAACCAAGAAAGTGACAGCCCTGCAACAATGACGACAGACAGGGAGGGGAACACACGGAGATGGGGAGGCACTGTGCTCAGGGAAGAACCCACACTGGGAAAATACCTACTCTCCCCCAAAACCGGCTACAGAGTCCTCACTCTGGCTCCCGAATTTCCGGACTCGGCGCAAGCCTGGAGTGGGTGTGGACACGGGAAGGACCCCGCAGGGCTGAGGTGGGGAGAGCACAAGCACCAAAGAAGGCACACGCTCCCTGACTGCAGACCATCTGAGGAGCCCCAGGAACCAAATCCGCGAGCATACAAACACAGACAAGGACCAAGGATCACCCGAGCCCAGAAAGTGGGGACCCCACAGCCCCGCGCACAGCACAGCAGGAGGCCACGTCTCCTCACACAAAACGACGGAAGCCCCAGTGTCTACACAGGGCGCCCTTTCTCTGTGGGGTCCTGAGACCACGAACCCCTTGACAGTCCACTAAGGGACTTCTCCTCACCTCCTCCAGCGTCTGGTCCTTAGGAGGTTGGACTGCTGCCAGTGTGGGCGCGTCCTCCACAACAGGTCCGGTCAGTGTGGATGCAGAGCCACACCCTCCTCAGCTCGTCCTGTCAGGGTGGGAGGCGCCCCACATTCTCCAGAAGTCTCCACAGTGGGTCCTGAAAAGGCAGGGCTCAGGTCCCAGCTGTGGCTGTGCAGCCTGGGCTCAGGGCGGGAGCTGGGGTCTGGCGCCCTCTGCAGGCGGTGGAAGGCAGTGCAGGACTGTGGGAGCTCACCCTTCAGTGGAAGGTCCTGCTCCCTCCCCGGGTCCAGCTGAGGCCATTTCATTCCGGAAATTCAAAGTGCATGGAGCCCAATACCCCCCAACTTCCCCCCAAATAGCTAAGGAACAATGAATTGGAAACAATGTGGAATTACAACAGTCCTTGACCCAAACAGTGGCACTGAACATGGCCCTGATGCAGACCCACACTCTGACCTCAACTTGGTCTCAAGCCTGGACCCTACCCTAATCCAAGACCCTAACCCTAGCCCCCAACCCAAACAATGTTCACAAGAATCAAGAGGTAGAAACTGCAAATATCCATCAATGGCAAGTGCATAAGCAAAGTGTGGTAAAGGGTTTGAATTTGGGTTCAGGTTCAGGTTTTAGTCAGAGTTCTAATCAGGGTTTGGGTTTAGTGTTATGGTGAGGATTTAGAGTGAAGGACAAGGGAACAGAGTTATAGTTTAGGGCTTTAAGTTTATGATTTAGGCTTTAAGACTCAGGGCTTATGGGATAAAGTTCAAGGTCAAATTTGGGGTTTGACTTCATGCTGAGATTTGGGTTCAGGTTTCATGACTTGGAGGTCTGGTTTAGGGTTTGAGTTCGTGGTTCAGGGCTTGGATCCAGGGCTCAGGTACAGGCTTTGGGTTCCATTCCAGGTTTGGGATTCAGGGTTCTAGTTTGGGCTTTAAGGTCAGCTTAGGTTTCAGTGTTGGTAGGGTTTAAGGTTAGGTTTAGGGATGACACATTTTCTTCAGTTGTCATCATGGACAAAAAAATTCTATCTGAAGTTTCTAAGTCAGAAATGTATTTCATCTGGGGGCGCCTGGGTGGCTCCGTGTGTTAAGCCTCTGCCTTGGGCTCAGGTCATGATCTCAGGGTCCTGGGATCGAGCCCTTCATCAGGCTCTCTGCTTTACGGGGAGCCTGCTTCCCCATCTTTCTCTCTGCCTGCCTCTCTGCCTACTTGTGATCTCTGTCTGTCAAATAAATAGAATTAGTAAAAGCTATTATATGATCTTTTACAAACCATTTCCTATCTTTGCCTTCTCATGTGCCAAGACAGACAGGGATTATTTAAAACCCTGAAGAGAGTGCTCTTGCTTTTAAATTGCCTGTAACCTTCGTGTAATAGATTTATGATTGATGATAGATTTAGTTAAAATATAACTATTTAAAATATTTACTCTCAGTAAACGATTTCAACCTATGCTCATTTAAGTAACTTGGTGCATAATCCCTTTTCTATTAAACCATAGTGCAAGGACCAATGCCACGTTTCCGAGAGAACCCCAAGCTATTTTTCTAGAATGGCCATATGCATATATATCAGGCGTCCTGTTTTCACTCCCTTTGTGGAGCACCTACCCTGGAGGTCATGTAATAACCAATGACCAAAAAACAAACAAAAAACCCAAACATCCAGGTCGAAGTGCTATCCCTGCCTGGAGTTGAGGAGACTGCTCAGACAGATCCCAGGCAGTCATCTCAGCCCAGGCCTGTGCTGGGGAAGCTGTTTCCTGGCTTTGGGCGCAATCTGGAAGCCAGCAAACTGACCCAAGAGTGCAGCTGGCCTTTAGGACTGATGATCTTTTCGCAGCCAGGCTGCCCGTGGACACCCGCTGAGGGAGCCAGGCTAGGAGTCCGCCAAGCGCAGGCGCTGGCAATGGGGCAGCATGCTAGGGCATAGCCCTGCACCCCAGCCAGGGCTCAGGCCCCTGGAGTGAGGGGGCAGGGCCGGCGCAGAGAAGGGTCTTTCCTAATTTCCAAAGCTGGAAGTGAGCTCTCAGAGGACTCAGGAGGGAGGGGGGCGGGGGCGGGGTGGGGGCGGCCAGGAGAAGGGGCTTTGCTAATTGCCCAGGCGGGAAGGAGGGGCGCACAGCGCCAGGGTGCTGTGCTGCAGCCCATTCGGGACTGCAGGAACCACCATACTCGCTGCCCCTGCGCTCCCACGCTCCAGCTTAGCCCCAGAGGCCGCGGTGTCCCGTTCTCATTCCTGCCGCCTGCTGCCCCTCCCTGACCCATGGCTTCTCTGGAGGACCCTCTGCTCACAGGTAAAGTGACACCTCGACGCGCCCTCACCTGAAGCAGAAAACGCAGAACAGGAGCGGGGAGGGGGGGGTGGTGGAGTGGTCAGGGCCCAGGCAACCGCCAACCCCAGGGCACCAGGACCACCCAGGACGCCGCGCCACACCCCCTCCGCAGGGGGTCGGGCCAGGACATCGCCACAGGAGGTACCCCCCCCACCCCGCCAGCGGGCAGGCTAGCCCCCATAGTTCGGCACCCCCACGTGCATGTCAGAGCCTCCTGCCATTCCCAGGGCACCAAGAACCCAGAGAGTGAGGCCTTGGGTGCTTTCTAGTGACAGATTCAAGGCAATTCTTCGACTTTGGGACTTCAGAGTTAACATAGTTTTCATTTGTGATTATTATTTTTGTGTGGGCCATAGCTTTTCTTTTGACCTATGGTTGTTTTCACTCCCGGTTCTGAAGAAGCCCCTAAATCCTAACCCTGTTGAGGACTCCGAAAGCTCTCAGAGCAGCAGTGCTGGGGGACAGTGTGGACACATGGTTTGGTTTCTCCTCTGGCCTGCTTCTGTGGCAGCCCCGCTCTGTCCTCCTCAGACTTCAGAGCAATATCTGAACAAGTGGAGAAGCGACCAGGGGGTCAGGAAGGTGGCCACCGAAGAGTGACTTCTCTGGAGGGTGGCTGAGCTAGCAAGTGAGCATGTTAGTCCAGCTCTGCCTGCATTCAGTATGGAGCTGAACAGGGGCCAGGGAAGGGGAGGAGGAGCAGAGAGCAGGGACAAAGGGACCAAAGAGGAGATTCAGATGAAGGGAAGTAATGGGGAGGAAAAAGAAGAAACTCTAGAAGACAGGCATGTAGAAAGGAAAAGGGATGAAGTGGGCATTGGGAAAGGGCACCACCAGGGAAGGAGAGAGGGGAAGGAAAGAGGGAGGAAAGAGGAAAGGGGAAAGGGAGAAGGGAGGAGTCAGCATGCCAGGGCTCCCCCTGCATCTGAAGAAGAGGTGGCTGGTCCAGCTTGTCAAACAGGGTGCTCACTCTTTGGCCCCAGTTTCTGCTCCCAGTGCTACTGGGCTTTGCAAGGAAGGCAGGCTGTCCCTTGAGACCTACTGGAGCTGACTGGAGCCCACAGGAGGATGGGAGAATTAAGATGCCACCGGGTCCTGTCCTGAGCTGCTCCCAGCCACCAGCCTCACCACATGGTGCAAGAGGGACCCCAGAACAAAGGAAGGATACAGGCCAGCATGTCTGCTGGTGGCCCTGGGCACTTAGCTCATCGCAGTGAACCACACCGCCTCCTCAACCCACGCTTTTAAAGCCTCCTTTTTCATTTCTGGCTTTCATGTCTGTAGGAACATGAGGCAGATCTAACTCATCTCCGACAGACAATTCTGACTCACCCCGCGTCAGATTTTTATGAGTGGCTGTGATAGAGTAAGATAGCAATGCTCCAACAAACGGACTGTTTCCTCCCACTTGACCTCAACAGTCTTATACATTTTCTTAGCGAAAACATCTTGTCTCCTTCCATTAAGCTCATAACGTGGTCTAATAGTATACATGCGCCTTCGGTAGATGCGAAGCGATACAGAGGTCCTTTTTTTTTTTTTTTTAAATTTTACAAGGTAAAGTCAGTGAACACATCCAACTTGACCAATACGTCTCTAAAATGTCAATCCAGGCAAAGCTTTTTCTGCCTACAGTTTGGAGCCTACGTGGTGACATTTTTAAAATGCTTTCAGTCCCTCAGTGAGGCTCTTAGAAGCTAGCCAGGGCTTACTACGTGCCAGGCACTGTGTCAGGTGTTGGAGCTAAAGGGAAAGAGAGCTTGGAGGCTGGCTGGGGAGGGACATCCATGACACAACCACAGCTAGAAAAGGAGGCCAGTGCTAGAAAAGAGAGAGCAGGCTGCATGGAGAGTGTGTACCATGGGGCTTGTGAGCTCATGAATAAGTGGGAGTAACTGGAGTGGGGAGATGGGGGAGAGAAGAGGGTCTTCCCATCAATGGGAATCACCTGTGCTTGGAGGCAGGTGCCATGAGAGGTCTCCACAGGAAGAAGGAGGCAGTGTGGTTGAAGGGCAGAGAGATGGGGCAGAACAGGCATCAGTCAGTTGGAGGGGTATGAATAGACTGATGGGAGGATTATGGGTGCCTTTGGAGGACTGAGAATTTGTTAGAAGATCAGTGCAGATTTCTATGGAGACAAATGCCAGGAACTGATAGGTCTTTGAAAGGTCACTCTGGCTGCCTTTTGGCAAAGGGGTTGGTAAAAGGCACTTGCAGGTGTGAACACACCAGGTGGGAGGTGAGTGCAGAAAATCCGGTGAGGGAGCATGGGAACTTGGTCCGGGGGTATATAAGGGAGAATAGCCTTTAAGGAGTTCCACAAATTGGCACCAGCTGTGGCTTCATTACAGAGCTGGAAGGGGGAGGTGGGTGTGTCCTGGAGGTTACAGAAATTACATGAGAAAGGGAAGTCTTTTTAGATCTCTTTTTCAACTACAGGAACTCTCACCTTATTGATAGAATTCCAGAGTGGGAACCAATGATATGAGGACATCTTTGAAATGTCTGAATATATTCTTCGACATCTTTGAAAGTGACGAGGAGAACTTGGCCTTAGGAGGCCTTGGCCCTCTTTGTAGCCAGAAAGATTTCACGTACAGATTTGAGTTCTCCATTTTAAAGTCAAGGAGTCAGTCCTTCCAAAGGACACCTCCTATCATTTTACCCTCTCATTATACCTCACGTGCTGGCATCGCCAAGACCCTCTGTTCCAGGTTGAGAGTATCCACTTTGGCCGGGCTGGTCTTGCCAAGAACACCACCACAGGAAATCTAGAGCCTATAATGCTATTAATAACATCATCTAGGACTGTGTTTGCTGCCCTCATAGCCTCTTCCCACCATGACTCACTGAAGCTTTTAACACATTGTATCCATTAAGCTATAGTTCCCAAAGCTCATCTTCTCTAGTGCCATTAATTTTTAGGGGACCAGGCAAACCTTAAACTTGTCCCCCCTAATTGGACCCCTGTTCCCCCACAATCTATTTGAAAGCCTTTCACCATGATTCTTGAATGAGATCTGAGACCACTGCTGGTACCTAACACTTCTTGGCACCTTGTCTGTTAGGTTCTTGGAAGAGGAGATGGCTATGGAGGTGAGTGGGAATGGGAGTGGGAGGATTTCTCCCTTCACTTCCCTTTTTGTGTTTTCAAATAATGGGTTTTGAGGGGGCGGGAAAGTTTAACCAGACCATTTATTTTCCATCTCCCATCGATAAAAAGTTTACCACTCCCCACTGGAAGAATTTATATCTTTCCTTTGAATCTACAGGAAAATCTCCCAAACCCAGACCACCACCATGTGGATTCAGCCATCTTCTGATTCACCTCCAGATTGTCTCCTCCTAACTGCTCAAGCCACAGGTTAAGGGCGAAATGTTCAATGCCCAAGCAATTAAGTGGGGGAACACGTTTATCTAAGCAATTGCATGCAGCTCTCTATCTGCATACAGGGGGTCTCTCCCAAGCCTTTCCAACCTCAGCAAAAGAAGACAAAGCCCCAGCAGTCTGGGGTATATATCATTCATTCATTCCTGTGTTCAACACTCATGGCGGATCCCCAGCAAGACAGTGGGAGAGCAAGGACTGGAGAAATCCTGGAAGCTGAAGTCTGAGGAGGATTTCAAATTCAAGTCAGAGATGAAAGAAACATCTGGACTTGGTCCTCAGGTACATGCAGTATTCTGAACTGAGGCTAGAACCAGAGACCATTCTAATGAAAGGCCTCTACAGGTGGGTTCTCACAGGTGGGCCCCAACTCAGTTTCGTGTATATTCATTCATGAAATAGCTCTTTGGGTCAACATGCAGAAGAAAACCATTTCAGAAAACTGACAATGAGGAGAGGAAAGGGAAGCCAGAAGGCTTGTGAATGGGGAGAGAGGAGGAGCCAGGGCAGAAAACCAAGAATCCCTCCCTGCCCTCCTTGCTGCCAGGGAGGTCTGAGGGACTAGTTTCCACCTGGGATCCCAAGTCCAGAACAAAAGCAGCGGGGCCATGGCGGGGGAGGGAAGGGGGTCCTCAGCATGGGCGCATGGGGCTGCGGAAAGATGGGGGCTAGCGTGCCTGCTGGCGGGGGGCACCTCGCAAGGCGCTGTCCCCAGCCCGACCCCATGAGGACCCGGGTTTGGCGCAGCGTCCGGGGTGGTCCCGGTGCCCTGGGGTTCCGGGAGGCTGGGCCTCCACAACCTCCCTCTCCGCCCCCAGGTCGGGTCCGCGCTTTCTGCTCCAGGTGAGGGCGCGGCGCGGTGTCACTTTACCCCTGTGCAGAGGGTGGTCCGGAGAAGCCTTGGGGCAGGGAGGGGCAGCAGGCAGCAGGAGCGGGACAGCGGAGCCTCACATGGGAGCGTATGGGCGGCGAGTCCGGTGGGTCCTGCAGTCCCGACTGGGCCGCAGCACAGCACCGCGGCGCTGCCCGCCCCTCCTCCGCCAGCCCCTCCACCTCCTCCCAGACTCTCAGCCACATCCTCTGTGAGCTCACTTCCAGCTTCGGCAATTAGCAAAGCGCCTTCTCCCCGCCGCCCTCCACCCGCCCCCGCCCCCCTCCCTCCTGAGTCCTCCGCGAGCTCCCTTTTCGCTTTGGCAATTAGCAAAGCCCCTTCTCCGCGCCCCCCCGCCCCCCTCCCTCCTGAGGCCCCGCCCTGGCTGTGGCGCGGGCGGAAGCCCCGGGGGCTGCAAGCTTTGCCAGCGCTGGCGCTGGGCAGCCTCCTAGCCTGGCTCCTTGAGCGGGTGTCCACCCGCGGCCTGGCTGCAAAAAGATCATCAGTCCTGTTAACCCTGGCTGCACTCTCCCGTCAGTTTGCTGGCTTCCTGATTGCGCCCAAAGCCATGAACCAGCTTCCCCAGCACAGGCCTGGGCTGAGATGCCTGCCCAGGATCTGTTTGAGCAGTCTACTCATCTCCAGGCAGGGATGGCACTTCCACATGGATGTTTGGGTTTTTTTTATTGTTTTTTGGTCATTGGTTATTATTACATGACCTCCAGGGTAGGTGCTCCACAAAGGGAGTGAAAACAGGATGCATGATATACCCCTCACCTCCCATGCTGTCTTTCTCTTAAATAATAAGCACTGCTGAACTATCTTAGATTCTGTACCTTCTCTCCAGCCATGAACCTATCACTGTCTTTAACTCTTGAAAACTTCATTAGACAAATTAATGTGGTGAAGGAAGCAATATGAGAAAGCCTATTAATCTGATGAGCATGGAACTGAACAAACCCTATAGATACTTTCCCTTTGATTTCTAGCCTATCAATACCTACAGTGAGTCACATACACTCAAGATTATTGTTTTTATTGTATACTTCATATATTCATTGATTTTGGACTCGTTATCATTTCGTTGAAGTGTTAAACTATGGTAATAAACAAACTTTTAATTAACTTTTCCTCCTATGATACAAATATAACTTGCACTTGAGCTTTAGCTAATTTTATGTTCTAAAATTGCCAAAACAAAATGATCAAGGTTTCTAGATTATTTACTGTATTTTCTACTATATAATATTGTTCTATCTCTTCTGTATAAAGAAAATGAATGCTTGGGGCTCTTGGGTGGCTCAGTGCATTAAAGCCTCTGCCTTCTGCTCAGGTCATGATCCCAGAGTCCTGGGATAGTGTCCCACATCAGGCTCTCTGCTCAGCAGGGACCCTGCTTCCCTTCCTTTCTCTCTGCCTGCCTCTCTGTCTACTTGTGATCTCTGTCTGTCAAATAAATAAATAAAATCTTTAAAAAAAGAAAATGAATGCTTGATAACTAAATGAATGCTTTACTGAACAAATTAAATATGGCAATAGCATTTTATTTTATCATGCTTTACATATTAAACAATAATATTATATCACTAGTCTACAAATAATCTACTCGCATAGTCATTTGGAAGCTTTTAGCAAAAGAATTCTTCCTCCTGATTGTAGTATAAAAGCCACAGAAATATACAGAAGACTCCTAGGATAGAAAGTTAAATCCAGTTATCCGTGATGCCTTGAGGAGGACCTGACCTATGTATGTCCTGGGATGCACTAGTAACTGTTACATGTGATAGGATTATATTTAATATATACAGTTTCATTTACTTCACAAAGGACATATAAATTTGAGAATAAAATATTTGATGAATCTATAAAGTCTATATCTATTTGTAACTAATATGGTAGAATTAAGATGTTAATTTGAAAAAAAATTCATTGAACACATACACATATTCAATTGTTTTTATATATATAAACAGCATTATTTATTTATGTAAATAAATGCATTGTCAGTAAAATCCATTTACTTATCAATCATAAGGGTAATTTTAAGTACTAAGAGTAAGAAATATGTGAAAAGATAAGTGTTCAAGAGTGCAGTTTGTGGTAATTAATACAATATGATAGGCTCATGAAAAAGATATATTACTTGAACTTAAAAGCTTCTATAATTAAGCGATGACCACTTGAAATTTGTAATTAGTCTTGCTGCAGTTTTTCCTTGCACTTATTGCCCTTCCCCAGAAGTTCATTAAGAATTTCTGTGAATGTCCTTATGTTTAATCTCATTCATAGATTCCACTGCTGCTCACAAAACAAAGCCAAAAAGAGAGGTAACTCTATGTGGCACTCCATCCACAAGCAATACATTCATAAATAATTAAAAAGCTCTCTACTTCATTTGTTACCCATTCAGCTGATAATTTAAATGAGTAACTGAGGCCATTTTATCAGCACTTTTAATAGAATGCGACTCAGAAACTTCACAGTGTCATTTAAGAAGAAATGCTCACGTGTTAAGGTTTTTATTTTTTTAAATCAACAAAATAATTTTCAAATATTAAAAGCAAATGTCTCCTTTTCCTCCAAGTTTCCTTGCTATGTCAAAGTTACAAATAAATACATTAAAATCGTATTTTGAGTAGTAGATAAAAACAAAAGTTTTGAAACTGTGGGTTGAGTGTCTGGGTTAACTTGTATAAATATCTGAATTCAATGTATTTAGACTTTATTAGATTTTTTTTTAGACTATTTAAAAATACATGCTGAGATAATGACAACATTATTTTATTCATTTTAATAAATAAATTATTTTATTTAATTATGTTTAGATATTTATTTATTAAATTAATGATTTAATATTTAATAATCTAAATTTGAAATATTTTAAATTCTAAAAATATTTATTTAATTAAATTGATATATTTAATATAAATATTTAATAAATTATTTAATCATTATTATAATTATGCAATACATTATGTATTGTGTAATAATTGCATTTTAATAAATAAATAAATGTATTATTTACATTATTTTATTTTATTTTATTTTATTTTATTTACTTGACAAAGAGAGGGAGAACACAAGCAAAGGGAGCTGCAGGCAGAAGGAGAGGGAGAAGTAGGCTCCCAGCTGAGTAGAAAGTTCAACCTGGGGTTCCATCCCACGACCCTGGGATCACTACCTGAGTCGAAGGCAGATGCTTAAGTGACTGAGCCATCCAGATGCCCAAGGCTTTGTATTCTTCGCTTCTAAATATTGATGCTCCTTCATCTCTGGAGTTAGTAAATTGATGTTGAGAATTCATATCAAAGAATTGATAGTAGCTGTTAAACAGAAACATGTAATTTAGGGGGAAAAAAAGAGCAGAAGGAAGAGAAAGGCCAAAAGTAAAAAAGCACATTAATATAAAATTTAATTAGATAAAAAAGCTGATATTCCTGAAGGGGGCTAATAAAAGAGCTGCAAAGAGCTGATAGGATTAGGAAAATTGTCCACTCCTGGTCATTTCATAATTTTAAACTATTCCTTATTAATAAATATACTTAGTTCCAGAAACACAATCACATAAGAACATTTCCACCAAGTTTCCTCTAACAGCATTTACAAATTAGACGTTCAAACAATGCAGTTCATTACATGTTGCATCTGTATCTTAAAGTTTAAACACTTTCTCTGACACATTTTCTAACAATTAAAATTAAAAAAATATATATATATACATATATATCTATGTATATATACATATACCTTATCCCTAAATGGAAAAAATATATATAGAGAGAGAAAAACCTTATCCCTAAATGAAACCTTTCTTTGTTTATTAGCATAAGTAGGTAAATTAGCAACAACAACAACAAACAGCTAATATTATAGAGGTAGGAACAATTGACCTTTTCATTTATTGCTATTTTCTAAAAATTCCTATTTTATTTTTTTCTCAAGTCTGTCATAATAATTTTCTAAATCTCCTGCCTTATTCAATTTTTTTCTTTTAGTGGAAATCTCTATTTCATATTTATTTTCTCTTCCTCCACTCTTTGCTCTAATAATTCAATGTATTATTAGATTTTCTGTTTTTCTCTTTATCCAGATATATCTTTTCTTTCTTTCTTTCTTTTTTAAATAATTTGATTTGCTGGCATTTTACATCAGTACATGCTTTCTTATGGATGTTAGAAATGTCTGTGGAACTACTAGAAGAATAAACTTTTTTACCTTTAAGAAGTTTACAGTCTAGAGTGCCTGGGTGGCTCAGTTGGTTAAGTGTCTTCCTTCAGCTTAGGTCATGATGCCAGGGTACTAGGATCCAGTCCTGCATCAGCTGCCTGCTCAGCAAGGAGTCTGGTTCTTCCTCTCCCTCTGCCCCTCCCTCTCTCACTCTAATAAATAAATAAAATCTTAAAAAAAAAAACTTACTGAAATCTGAGACTGAATTACTAAATTCAGTCTTAATAAAAGACAGCTAAACAAAGCAATGATCACAACTGGAAAATTTAGCGAGATCATGGTTTAACATTTTTGGTTGACACAGGACCTCTTTCAGTAACAACTTTCCCTAAATATCAATTTCTTTTTAAGGCAAAAAATTTTGACAAGAAATCCAGATCCTTCTGATCATTTTCATATCAATTTGAGGTGACATCCTCAGAGTATATAATCAAATATGTAATTATTCTATCTGTTGCCTTGTATATTGCCTGTATCTTTTTCAGACTCAAAGTTCCATTGAGGTAGAGTTTTTTTTTTTAAAGCAGAGATTTTTTTTTAAGTGTTTGATATATACAAGATGCTTAATAAGTGTTTACAAAGCCTATGTATTACAGAAGCCTTAAACAGGCTTTAAAATAATGTAGGTGATATTAGTGGTCATATCAAACAATTTTTAGGTTTCAGCCATGTAAATAACTACATTTCTCAGAGACAGAGAAACATACAAATGGTCTGGGTCCAGTAGGATAATGCTAGCATGTGTTGTAAATTCTTTTATATGACCTTATTCTTGCAAGAATTGGTTATGTGGCAGAAAAAAAGGTATCACTATCTTATACTTTAGTATTTAAAGAGATTTATGGAAGTCTTAATTTCTTACACTACCCCTTTGTTTCAGTGGACCCAATTTCCGTGGTAATGGTGAGAGGAAAGTAGGCAATTTAGGCAGCAGCAAAAATCTCCTACAAGGCACTATAAAATAAGGCTTGTTCTAGATCATGGGTCTGTCCAAAGGGGAATGTTAAAGGGTAGAATGGATGATGGATGCATTGTGGACTTATAACTTTAAGATTAATACTGTTATGCCCCAATAATGGGTCTATGATTAAAGGAGCGAGACTGATGTAAAGGAAAGGTCAAGCAAAGCTTTATTTCATGCCATGCATCAAGAATCTAACCAAACGTTCGGGGCCACACCTCTTATGAGAGAAGGCAACCATTCGCTGTTTCACAGTCTAGCTTTTAAGGGCAAAGGCCATGCAGTCAGGCCTGGCCACGCACAGGTGACCAATGAGATTTTAACACACACAGGAAACTCCACAGTGAGGCTAGATGACCAATTGAGGTTCAATTTACCCTAGTATAGACATTTGACCCAGCCTATTACACCTTGATTAGGATTGGTGCAAAAAAGGTTCCCAAAGGGCGGAGGAGTGGGGCATACTCCTTAATATCTAGGGAGACAATATGCAAACACCGCCCCCCTCCCGCTGATTGATGTCTCCACCTGGTCTGACCCACCCTTGTATATGGGCTTTGTTACCTGGAGCTGATTTCCAGGACTTGTTTTTAAGTGAATCCCCTGGGGGAAGGGGAACAAGGACAGTTTAAGGGTTAACCTCAATGAAAGCCTCTTGCTAAAATATAAAAATATAAAATAGGTCCTTACATTACAACAACTCAGTAGGTAAAGTACCAGTGTGGTGATAAAAGAAGTGAGGTAACTTGCATTGCACATTTTTTTTTTAAAACGTGTAAGTTGTATTTTTCCGTGCCATGACATCATACTTTATCTGCATCTCTGTCTACTAGTTTAAAACTAGTTAAACAAATTCAACAATTTTTTAAAAAATATTTTATTTATTTATTTAAGAGCAAAAGCCAGAGAGAGAGAGAGAGAGAGCATGAGCAATATGGGGCTCGATCCCAGGACTCTTGAGATCCTGATCTGAGCCAAAGGCAGACACTTAACTGACTAAGCAAATGAGACTCCCACAAACTCAACAATTTTATAAAATTTTTATTTGTTGGGGTGCCTGGCTGGAACAGTCAGTAAAATATGTAAATCTTGATCTTGGGGTTGTACATTTGAAATCCACCTTGGGTGTAGAGGTTTTATTTAAAAATAAAATCTTTAAAAAAATTTTTTTTCATTTTTTTATTTAAGCCATTGTATGGCAGTGTTGATCACTATATTGTACACCTGAAAGTAATATTAACCTTATTTTAACTAACTCCAATTTAAATAAAAATTTAAAAATAAAATAAAAATAATAATCATAAAAATAAAAAAGAGGAAAAATTATTTGGCAGGCAATTTTCTTAATTGCATTATTATTTATTATTATCATAGTCTGTGTGTGTCGGTGGGAAGTGGCTGGTATTACAGTGAGTTCCATATCTGTGTTACACTGAGGTCCATGTCTGTAGTCAGTCTTTTTTTTCTTTTAGTTTATTTTCAGGGATCCAAAATTCATTGTTTATGCACCACACCCAGTGCTTCATGTAATAAATTCCCTCCTTAATACCCACCACTGGGCTCACCCAACCACCTGCCACCCTCCTCTTCAAAACCCTCAGTTTGTTTCTCAGAGTCCACAGTCTCTCATGGTTTGTCTCTCCCTCCGATTTCCCCCAGCACACTTCTCTCCATCTCCCAGTGTCCTCCACGTTATTCCTTATGTATTGAGTCTTATAAAAACTTTTATTTCTTTCCCTATTCTGCTTTGCATATGCTTACCTTAGATGTTAAAATGTTATAAACCTCTCCTGCCTGGTCCATTTTCTCTCTCTTCTCTCATGATTTCTCATGCTCTCCCTGCCAACCCCACATGCCTTACAATATCTGGATATGACTAATTTCTTCCTGAGCTACTTTATTCTACTCTGCCATATGGTTACCCTTCCCTCTTCTGTACCATAACTTCTATCCCCTGCATTTGTGCTTTAACAATACCTAATTCTTTTCACTGCATCTGTATCTTTGAGGTCAATACTCAGTAGTGCAATCGCTGGGTCATAGGCTAGCTCTATTTTTCTGGAAAGAAGGGCCATATGTACCCCAGTGTTCATAGCAGCAATGTCCACTATAGCCATTCTGTTGAAAGAGCCAAGATCCCCTACAACAGACAAACGGATAAAGAAGATGTGATCCAAGGATACAATGGAATATCACTCAGCCATCAGAAAGGATGAATACCCAACTTTTGCATCAACATGGATGGGACTGGAGGAGATTATGTTAAGTGAAATAAGTCAAGCAGTGAAAGTCAATCATCATATGGTTTCACTTATTTGTGGAACCTAAGGAATAGCATGGAGGACATTAGGAGAAGGAAAGGAAAAATGAAGTGGGGGTATTGGAGGGGGAAATGAAACATGAAAAACTATGGACTCCAAGAAACAAACTGAGGGTTTTAAAGATGAGAAGGATGTGGGGATGGGTGAGCCTGGTGATGGGTATTAAGGAGGGCACATATTGCATGGGGCACTGGGTGTTTTACACAAACAATGAATCATGGAACACTACTTCAAAAACTAATGATGTATTGTATGGTAACTAACATAACATAATTAAAAAAAATAAAGGAGGGGGACAATACCTAACACTCAATATTTGCTAGTTTCTTGTTTACCTCCTTTTAAGAGTAAGCTCATTAGTGTTTTTTTTTTTTTTGGTTTGTTTGTTTTTTTTTTTTTGTCTCAACTAAAAGAAGAAAAATAATACACATTATTTTGAAAACTTTTTGAACAGTGTACAAACGTTAGTCAAGTCCACAATGTCTCATCTCTTCTTCCTCCTAACATGGCTAAGATGAAAAACCCTTTATCTGGGAAAAGATCATTCTCCTGCCACCTTGTGTAAGATTTTGGCTTTAGGTTAGATTATCCTTTCTTTCCTTTTCTGAAAATAAGTTGAAAATATTAATAGCCTCAGTTTCTTCTTCCAAAATATGACTGCTTCTTTACCAAGTGCAAAAGCAACCCATTTTGACCATAGTAAACAGCTTGGACCTACTTTTTTTGGCTCACTGTTTTAGTGAGACAAGTGGAGTGAAGATGACACACCATTTCCAAATGTATTAATAATTGGTAGACCATACTTCTAAATTGAAGTTTTGTTGCCATTAAACTACGACCAGACTCGCTATAATTACAGAGGTAAATTCTTTATATTTACTATATTTGAAATTACCATATAATACCAAAATAAAATTATGATTATGTGAAGAGTCTGTAATATTAAGAAGATGACTTTGAAATGATTGATTATCTAAATGAAATTTCCCATTTTATAATCTTGTATAAGCTTCCGTTTTCATTTCCTATTTAAAATCTATTAGAAGACACTCTTATTTTCCCTTAAGTGGGAAGTCAAATGTGGAACAAATTCATCCCAAAGGAACTGATTCTATGTTCCACTGAAGACCAGGTGGCTTCCATGTGGCATTTTGCTTCTTGCATATTGTTCATCTCCTACAACAAATGGGGGTATGCTCTCTATTAAACTAATTCAACTCAATTAGAGACATTGTCTTCAAGGGATATCATCATAGAGACTAGAATCAGCATCATACTTTTGGGAAAATTGGGCCCAGGATTTTTGTTTTGTTTTGTTTTAAGATTTTATTTATTTATTTGACAGACAGAGACCACAAGTAGGCAAATAGCGGGGGGGTGGGGGGGTGGGGAAGCAGGCTCCCTGCTGAACAGAGAGCCCGATGCAGAGCTTGATCCCAGGGCTCTGAGATCATGGCCTGAGCCGAAGGCAGAGGCTAAACCCCCTGAGCTACCCAGGTGCCCCTGGGCCCAGGTTTTGATGGCTTCTTTCCTCAATCTTATAAAACCTATTTGAACTCTACTGGATGCCAGAACTGCTTAAAAATATTTGGTCCCTTGTAATTTTAACCTTCCAGTATTCAATGCACCTGATCCATGTAATATCCTATAGTATTTTTGTCAAATGAAGACTCTCAAAGTGTGTTTCTTGGGAGACACTTTTCAATTGGTTGCTTACATTTCTGCATTTATTATTTGTTCTAGGCCATCCTTTGAAGATGGTTGTATTGAATAGACTTGGAAGACAGAAATAGTATCTTTTAATTTTAACTTAACCTGTTGTGTTTGCAAATATTTTCTGCCTCTGTTTTGATTCTTCTTGTGGGAACTGAGGCTCAGAACTGATATATAACTCCCATCCCTACACACACACACACACACACACACACACACACACACACACAAACACAAACACACACACACACACAAATACTGTTAATATTCTGGCTACCTCTATTGCTGTGAATAATAAACTATATTATTTCTGAACCATGAGTCTGCGTCTTCTATCAACACCCAAGAAACTACGGCAGACTCATACACCAGCTTTCAAATAAGGGAAAATAATCTCAGATGCTTTATATTTTTTGATAGTGTTACCTACTTCTGAACATATGACTGAACACATATAAAGCTGGAGCCCTGACCATTTAGAGCTTCTTCTGTGGAAGAACTATGCATTCACTAGTAAGCAAAAGTAGTTTCTTCTTTTTTTTTTCCTCCTGGACACCATTTCCTCTCTCACACTGTTGCTCAAATTGGATGGAGTCTAAGGTCCTTTGATACTCATGATACTCATGCAAATAAAATTTAAGCTCAAGGAAACCTGTCTTGTGTGTTACTTAATATCCAGTTTTTAGTCAACATCCAAAAACAAATAATCCAATAAAAACATGGATAGAAGACATGAACAAGTGTTTCCCCAAAGAACACATTCAAATGTTCAGTAGATACATGAAAAGATGTCCATCATCATGTATCATCAGGAAATTGCAAAGCAAAACTAGAAAGAGATACCACCTCACACCTGTCAGAATGGCTAAAATCAACACTACAAGAAACAAAAGGTGTTGGACAGGATGTGAAAAAGTAACACTTGTGGGGGCTGCCTGGGTGGCTCAGTGGGTTAAGCCTCTGCCTTCAGCTCAGGTCATGATCTCAGGGTCCTGGGATCAAGTCCCACATCGCGCTCTCTGCCAGGCATGGAGCCTGCTCCCTCCTCTCTCTCTCTCTACTTGTGATCTCTCTCTGTCAAATGAATAAAATCTTAAAAAAAAAAAAAGAAAAAGTAACAATTGTGAACTGTTGGTGGTGATGCAAACTGATACAGCCATATTTGAAAACAGTATGGAATTTCCATAAAATTTAAAAATAGAAGTCCTTTGTGATCCAACAATCCTGTTGGTGTGTATTTACCCAATGAATATAAGAAAACTTATTCAAAGGGATGCTAGCACCCCTATGTTTATAGCAGCATTATTTATAAAGCTAAGATATGGAAAGCGCCCAAGTATCCATCAATTGATGAATAAATAAAGAATAAGTGGTATGTATATACAATGGAATATTATTCTACCATAAAAAAGACTGAAATCTTGCCATTTGCAATAACATGGTTGGAACTAGACAGTATAATGCTAAAAGTGAAATAAGTCAGTCAGAGAAAGACAAATACCTTTACTCATATATGGAATAAAAGAAACAAAACAAACAAGCAAAGGGGAAATAATAAGACATAGAAAGAGAAACAAAGCAAGAAACAGACATTTCATTAAGGAGAACAAACTGATGGTTACTTGAGGGGATCTGAAAGGAGTGATGGATTAAATAAGTGATGGGGTTAATTAGAGCACTTGTCATGATGAGCACTGAGTGCTATATGTTATATTGTACACATGAAACTAATACAACCATATATGTTAACTAACTGGATTTCAAATGAAAATTTTTTAAAATCCCAGTTTTTAGCTCACATTCTGGCTTACAAAAGGGATTTAGTCAGGAATTTGGAGATTAGTTAATGAACAAATAAGGGGTGAACAGGCAGTTGTTAGATAAAATTACTATCCTTTCCGGCATGATCTTATACCTTTTATCTAGAATTATTTTTAGCACTTTAGACTCTTCCTATTTTATTTTGAGTCATTAAACAAAAATTTCCTCAAAGGACCTTAGACTCCATCCAATTTGAGCAACAGTGTGAGAGAGGAAATGGTGTCCAGGAGGAAAAAAAAAAGAAGAAACTACTTTTGCTTACTAGTGAATGCATAGTTCTTCCACAGAAGAAGCTCTAAATGGTCAGGGCTCCAGCTTTATATGTGTTCAGTCATATGTTCAGAAGTAGGTAACACTATCAAAAAATATAAAGCATCTGAGATTATTTTCCTTTATTTGAAAGCTGGTGTATGAGTCTGCCGTAGTTTCTTGGGTGTTGATAGAAGACGCAGACTCATGGTTCAGAAATAATATAGTTTATTATTCACAGCAATAGAGGTAGCCAGAATATTAACAGTATTTGTGTGTGTGTGTGTGTGTGTGTGTGTGTGTGTGTGTGTGTGTGTGTGTAGGGGTGGGAGTTATATATCAGTTCTGAGCCTCAGTTCCCACAAGAAGAATCAAAACAGAGGCAGATAATATTTGCAAACACAACAGGTTAAGTTAAAAAAAAGATACTATTTCTGTCTTCCAAGTCTATTCAATACAACCATCTTCAAAGGATGGCCTAGAACAAATAATAAATGCAGAAATGTAAGCAACCAATTGAAAAGTGTCTCCCAAGAAACACACTTTGAGAGTCTTCATTTGACAAAAATACTATAGGATATTACATGGATCAGGTGCATTGAATACTGGAAGGTTAAAATTACAAGGGACCAAATATTTTTAAGCAGTTCTGGCATCCAGTAGAGTTCAAATAGGTTTTATAAGATTGAGGAAAGAAGCCATCAAAACCTGGGCCCAGGGGCAGGTGGATAGCTCAGTGGGTTAAGCCTCTGCCTTCGGCTCAGGCCATGATCTCAGGGTCCTGGGATCGAGCTCTGCATCAGGCTCTCTGTTCAGCAGGGTGCCTGCTTCCCACCCCCGCCCCTGACTCTTTGCCTACTTGTGGTCTCTGTCTGTCAAATAAATAAATAAAATCTTAAAACAAAACAAAACAAAACAAAAATCCTGGGCCCAATTTTCCCAAAAGTATGATTCTGATTCTAGTCTCTATGATGTTATCCCTTGAAGACAATGTCTCTAATTGAGTTGAATTAGTTTACTAAAGAGCATACCCTCATTTGTTGTAGGAGATGAACAATATGCAAGAGACAAAATGCCACATGGAAGCCACCTGGTCTTCAGTGGAACATAGAATCAGTTCCTTTGGGATGAATTTGTTCCACATTTGACTTCCCACTTAAGGGAAAATAAGAGTGCCTTCTAATAGATTTTAAATAGAAATGACAATGGAAGCTTATACAAGATTATAAAATGGGAAATTTCATTTAGATAAGCAATCATTTCAAAGTCATCTTCTTAATATTACAGACTCTTCACATAATCATAATTTTATTTTGGTATTATATGGTAATTTCAAATATAGTAAATATAAAGAATTTACCTCTGTAATTATAGCGAGTCTGGTCGTAGTTTAATGGCAACAAAACTTCAATTTAGAAGTATGGTCTACCAATTATTAATACATTTGGAAATGGTGTGTCATCTTCACTCCACTTGTCTCACTAAAACAGTGAGCCAAAAAAAGTAGGTCCAAGCTGTTTACTATGGTCAAAATGGGTTGCTTTTGCACTTGGTAAAGAAGCAGTCATATTTTGGAAGAAGAAACTGAGGCTATTAATATTTTCAACTTATTTTCAGAAAAGGAAAGAAAGGATAATCTAACCTAAAGCCAAAATCTTACACAAGGTGGCTGGAGAATGATCTTTTCCCAATAAAGGGTTTTTCAACTTAGCCATGTTAGGAGGAAGAAGAGATGAGACATTGTGGACTTGACTAACGTTTGTACACTGTTCAAAAAGTTTTCAAAATAATGTGTATTATTTTTCTTCTTTTAGTTGAGACAAAAAAAAAAAACAAACAAACAAAAACACTAATGAGCTTACTCTTAAAAGGAGGTAAACAAGAAACTAGCAAAGATTGAGTGTTAGGTATTGTCCCCCTCCTTTTTTTTTTAATTCTGTTATGCTAGTTACCATACAATACATCATTAGTTTTTGAAGTAGTGTTCCATGATTCATTGTTTGTGTAAAACACCCAGTGCCCCATGCAATATGTGCCCTCCTTAATACTCATCACCAGGCTCACCCATCCCCACATCCTTCTCATCTTTAAAACCCTCAGTTTGTTTCTTGGAGTCCATAGTTTTTCATGTTTCATTTCCCCCTCCAATACCCCCACTTCATTTTTCCTTTCCTTCTCCTAATGTCCTCCATGCTATTCCTTAGGTTCCACAAATAAGTGAAACCATATGATGATTGACTTTCACTGCTTGACTTATTTCACTTAACATAATCTCCTACAGTCCCATCCATGTTGATGCAAAAGTTGGGTATTCATCCTTTCTGATGGCTGAGTGATATTCCATTGTATCCTTGGATCACATCTTCTTTATCCGTTTGTCTGTTGTAGGGGATCTTGGCTCTTTCAACAGAATGGCTATAGTGGACATTGCTGCTATGAATACTGGGGTGCATATGGCCCTTCTTTCCAGTAAAATAGAGCTAGCCTATGACCCAGTGATTGCACTACTGAGTATTGACCTCAAAGATACAGATGCAGTGAAAAGAATTAGGTATTGTTAAAGCACAAATGCAGGGGATAGAAGATATGGTACAGAAGAGGGAAGGGCGACCATATGGCAGAGTAGAATAAAGTAGCTCAGGAAGAAATTAGTCATATCCAGATATTGTAAGGCATGTGGGGTTGGCAGGGAGAGCATGAGAAATCATGAGAGAAGAGAGAGAAAATGGACCAGGCAGGAGAGGTTTATAACATTTTAACATCTAAGGTAAGCATATGCAAAGCAGAATAGGGAAAGAAATAAAAGTTTTTATAAGACTCAATACATAAGGAATAACGTGGAGGACACTGGGAGATGGAGAGAAGTGTGCTGGGGGAAATCGGAGGGAGAGACAAACCATGAGAGACTGTGGACTCTGAGAAACAAACTGAGGGTTTTGAAGAGGAGGGTGGCAGGTGGTTGGGTGAGCCCAGTGGTGGGTATTAAGGAGGGAATTTATTACATGAAGCACTGGGTGTGGTGCATAAACAATGAATTTTGGATCCCTGAAAATAAACTAAAAGAAAAAAAAGACTGACTACAGACATGGACCTCAGTGTAACACAGATATGGAACTCACTGCAATACCAGCCACTTCCCACCGACACACACAGACTATGATAATAATAAATAATAATGCAATTAAGAAAATTGCCTGCCAAATAATTTTTCCTCTTTTTTATTTTTATGATTATTATTTTTATTTTATTTTTAAAGTTTTTATTTAAATTGTAGTTAGTTAAAATAAGGTTAATATTACTTTCAGGTGTACAATATAGTGATCAACACTGCCATACAATGGCTTAAATAAAAAAATGAAAAAAAAATTTTTTAAAGATTTTATTTTTAAATAAAACCTCTACACCCAAGGTGGATTTCAAATGTACAACCCCAAGATCAAGATTTACATATTTTACTGACTGTTCCAGCCAGGCACCCCAACAAATAAAAATTTTATAAAATTGTTGAGTTTGTGGGAGTCTCATTTGCTTAGTCAGTTAAGTGTCTGCCTTTGGCTCAGATCAGGATCTCAAGAGTCCTGGGATCGAGCCCCATATTGCTCATGCTCTCTCTCTCTCTCTCTCTGGCTTTTGCTCTTAAATAAATAAATAAAATATTTTTTAAAAAATTGTTGAATTTGTTTAACTAGTTTTAAACTAGTAGACAGAGATGAAGATAAAGTATGATGTAATGGCACGGAAAAATACAACTTACACGTTTTAAAAAAAAATGTGCAATGCAAGTTACCTCACTTCTTTTATCACCACACTGGGACTTTCCCTACTGAGTTGTTGTAATGTAAGGACCTATTTTATATTTTTATATTTTAGCAAGAGGCTTTCATTGAGGTTAACCCTTAAACTATCCTTGCTCCCCTTCCCCCAGGGGATTCACTTAAAAACAAGTCCTGGTAATCAGCTCCAGGTAACAAAGCCCATATACAAGGGTGGGTCAGGCCAGGTGGAGACATCAATCAGCGGGAGGGGGGGGGGCGGCGTTTGCATATTGTCTCCCTAGATACTAATGAGTATGCCCCACTCCTCTGCTCTTTGGGAACCTTTTTGGCACTAATCCTAATCAAGGTGTAATAGGCTGGGTCAAATGTCTATACTAGGGTAAATTGAACCTCAATTGGTCATCTAGCCTCACTATGGAGTTTCCTGTGTGCGTTAAAATCTCATTGGTCACCTGTGCGTGGCCAGGCCTGACTGCATGGTCTTTGTCCTTAAAAGCTAGACTGTGAAACAGCAAAGGGTTGCCTTCTCTCATAAGAGGTGTGGCCCCGAACGTTTGGTTAGATTCTTGATGCTTGGCATGAAATAAAGCTTTGCTTGACCTTTGCTTTACATCAGTCTCGCTCCTTTAATCATAGACCCATTATTGGGGCATAACAGTATTAATCTTAAAGTTATAAGTCCACAATGCATCCATCATCCATTCTACCCCTTAACATTCCCCTTTGGACAGACCCATGATCTAGAACAAGCCTTATTTTATAGTGCCTTGTAGGAGATTTTTGCTGCTTCCTAAATTGCCTACTTTCCTCTCACCATTACCACAGAAATTGGGTCCACTGAAACAAAGGTGTAGTGTAAGAAATTAAGACTTCCATAAATCTCTTTAAATAATAAAGTATAAGATAGTGATACCTTTTTTTCTGCCACATAACCAATTCTTGCAAGAATAAGGTCATATAAGAGCATTTACAACACATGCTAGCATTATCCTACTGGACCCAGACCATTTGTATGTTTCTCTGTCTCTGAGAAATGTAGATACTTACATGACTGAAACCTAAAAATTGTTTGATATGACCACTAATATCACCTACATTATTTTAAAGCCTGTTTAAGGCTTCTGTAATACATAGGCTTTGTAAACACTTATTAAGCATCTTGTATATATCAAACACTTAAAAAAAAATCTCTGCTTTAAAAAAAAAAAACTCTACCTCAATGGAACTTTGAGTCTGAAAAAGATACAGGCAATATACAAGGCAACAGTTAGAATAATTACATATTTGATTATATACTCTGAGGATGTCACCTTAAATTGATATGAAAATGATCAGAAGGATCTGGATTTCTTGTCAAAATTTTTTGCCTTAAAAAGAAATTGATATTTAAGGAAAGTTGTTACTGAAAGAGGTCCTGTGTCAACCAAAAATGTTAAACCATGATCTCGCTAAATTTTCCAGTTGTGATCATTGCTTTGTTTAGCTGTCTTCTATTAAGACTGAATTTAGTAATTCAGTCTCAGATTTCAGTAAGTTTTTTTTTTAAGATTTTATTTATTTATTAGAGTGAGAGAGGGAGGGGCAGAGGGAGAGGAAGAACCAGACTCCTTGCTGAGCAGGCAGCTGATGCAGGACTGGATCCTAGTACCCTGGCATCATGACCTAAGCTGAAGGAAGACACTTAACCAACTGAGCCACCCAGGCACTCTAGACTGTAAACTTCTTAAAGGTAAAAAAGTTTATTCTTCTAGTAGTTCCACAGACATTTCTAACATCCATAAGAAAGCATGTACTGATGTAAAATGCCAGCAAATCAAATTATTTAAAAAAGAAAGAAAGAAAGAAAAGATATATCTGGATAAAGAGAAAAACAGAAAATCTAATAATACATTGAATTATTAGAGCAAAGAGTGGAGGAAGAGAAAATAAATATGAAATAGAGATTTCCACTAAAAGAAAAAAATTGAATAAGGCAGGAGATTTAGAAAATTATTATGACAGACTTGAGAAAAAAATAAAATAGGAATTTTTAGAAAATAGCAATAAATGAAAAGGTCAATTGTTCCTACCTCTATAATATTAGCTGTTTGTTGTTGTTGTTGTTGCTAATTTACCTACTTATGCTAATAAACAAAGAAAGGTTTCATTTAGGGATAAGGTTTCTCTCTCTATATATATATTTTTTCCATTTAGGGATAAGGTATATGTATATATACATAGATATATATGTATATATATATATATTTTTTTAATTTTAATTGTTAGAAAATGTGTCAGAGAAAGTGTTTAAACTTTAAGATACAGATGCAACATGTAATGAACTGCATTGTTTGAACGTCTAATTTGTAAATGCTGTTAGAGGAAACTTGGTGGAAATGTTCTTATGTGATTGTGTTTCTGGAACTAAGTATATTTATTAATAAGGAATAGTTTAAAATTATGAAATGACCAGGAGTGGACAATTTTCCTAATCCTATCAGCTCTTTGCAGCTCTTTTATTAGCCCCCTTCAGGAATATCAGCTTTTTTATCTAATTAAATTTTATATTAATGTGCTTTTTTACTTTTGGCCTTTCTCTTCCTTCTGCTCTTTTTTTCCCCCTAAATTACATGTTTCTGTTTAACAGCTACTATCAATTCTTTGATATGAATTCTCAACATCAATTTACTAACTCCAGAGATGAAGGAGCATCAATATTTAGAAGCGAAGAATACAAAGCCTTGGGCATCTGGATGGCTCAGTCACTTAAGCATCTGCCTTCGACTCAGGTAGTGATCCCAGGGTCGTGGGATGGAACCCCAGGTTGAACTTTCTACTCAGCTGGGAGCCTACTTCTCCCTCTCCTTCTGCCTGCAGCTCCCTTTGCTTGTGTTCTCCCTCTCTTTGTCAAGTAAATAAAATAAAATAAAATAAAATAAAATAAAATAATGTAAATAATACATTTATTTATTTATTAAAATGCAATTATTACACAATACATAATGTATTGCATAATTATAATAATGGTTAAATAATTTATTAAATATTTATATTAAATATATCAATTTAATTAAATAAATATTTTTAGAATTTAAAATATTTCAAATTTAGATTATTAAATATTAAATCATTAATTTAATAAATAAATATCTAAACATAATTAAATAAAATAATTTATTTATTAAAATGAATAAAATAATGTTGTCATTATCTCAGCATGTATTTTTAAATAGTCTAAAAAAAAATCTAATAAAGTCTAAATACATTGAATTCAGATATTTATACAAGTTAACCCAGACACTCAACCCACAGTTTCAAAACTTTTGTTTTTATCTACTACTCAAAATACGATTTTAATGTATTTATTTGTAACTTTGACATAGCAAGGAAACTTGGAGGAAAAGGAGACATTTGCTTTTAATATTTGAAAATTATTTTGTTGATTTAAAAAAATAAAAACCTTAACACGTGAGCATTTCTTCTTAAATGACACTGTGAAGTTTCTGAGTCGCATTCTATTAAAAGTGCTGATAAAATGGCCTCAGTTACTCATTTAAATTATCAGCTGAATGGGTAACAAATGAAGTAGAGAGCTTTTTAATTATTTATGAATGTATTGCTTGTGGATGGAGTGCCACATAGAGTTACCTCTCTTTTTGGCTTTGTTTTGTGAGCAGCAGTGGAATCTATGAATGAGATTAAACATAAGGACATTCACAGAAATTCTTAATGAACTTCTGGGGAAGGGCAATAAGTGCAAGGAAAAACTGCAGCAAGACTAATTACAAATTTCAAGTGGTCATCGCTTAATTATAGAAGCTTTTAAGTTCAAGTAATATATCTTTTTCATGAGCCTATCATATTGTATTAATTACCACAAACTGCACTCTTGAACACTTATCTTTTCACATATTTCTTACTCTTAGTACTTAAAATTACCCTTATGATTGATAAGTAAATGGATTTTACTGACAATGCATTTATTTACATAAATAAATAATGCTGTTTATATATATAAAAACAATTGAATATGTGTATGTGTTCAATGAATTTTTTTTCAAATTAACATCTTAATTCTACCACATTAGTTACAAATAGATATAGACTTTATAGATTCATCAAATATTTTATTCTCAAATTTATATGTCCTTTGTGAAGTAAATGAAACTGTATATATTAAATATAATCCTATCACATGTAACAGTTACTAGTGCATCCCAGGACATACATAGGTCAGGTCCTCCTCAAGGCATCACGGATAACTGGATTTAACTTTCTATCCTAGGAGTCTTCTGTATATTTCTGTGGCTTTTATACTACAATCAGGAGGAAGAATTCTTTTGCTAAAAGCTTCCAAATGACTATGCGAGTAGATTATTTGTAGACTAGTGATATAATATTATTGTTTAATATGTGAAGCATGATAAAATAAAATGCTATTGCCATATTTAATTTGTTCAGTAAAGCATTCATTTAGTTATCAAGCATTCATTTTCTTTTTTTAAAGATTTTATTTATTTATTTGACAGACAGAGATCACAAGTAGACAGAGAGGCAGGCAGAGAGAAAGGAAGGGAAGCAGGGTCCCTGCTGAGCAGAGAGCCTGATGTGGGACACTATCCCAGGACTCTGGGATCATGACCTGAGCAGAAGGCAGAGGCTTTAACACACTGAGCCACCCAAGAGCCCCAAGCATTCATTTTCTTTATACAGAAGAGATAGAACAATATTATATAGTAGAAAATACAGTAAATAATCTAGAAACCTTGATCATTTTGTTTTGGCAATTTTAGAACATAAAATTAGCTAAAGCTCAAGTGCAAGTTATATTTGTATCATAGGAGGAAAAGTTAATTAAAAGTTTGTTTATTACAATAGTTTAACACTTCAACGAAATGATAACGAGTCCAAAATCAATAAATATATGAAGTATACAATAAAAACAATAATCTTGAGTGTATGTGACTCACTGTAGGTATTGATAGGCTAGAAATCAAAGGGAAAGTATCTATAGGGTTTGTTCAGTTCCATGCTCATCAGATTAATAGGCTTTCTCATATTGCTTCCTTCACCACATTAATTTGTCTAATGAAGTTTTCAAGAGTTAAAGACAGTGATAGGTTCATGGCTGGAGAGAAGGTACAGAATCTAAGATAGTTCAGCAGTGCTTATTATTTAAGAGAAAGACAGCATGGGAGGTGAGGGGTATATCATGCATCCTGTTTTCACTCCCTTTGTGGAGCACCTACCCTGGAGGTCATGTAATAATAACCAATGACCAAAAAACAATAAAAAAAACCCAAACATCCATGTGGAAGTGCCATCCCTGCCTGGAGATGAGTAGACTGCTCAAACAGATCCTGGGCAGGCATCTCAGCCCAGGCCTGTGCTGGGGAAGCTGGTTCATGGCTTTGGGCGCAATCAGGAAGCCAGCAAACTGACGGGAGAGTGCAGCCAGGGTTAACAGGACTGATGATCTTTTTGCAGCCAGGCCGCGGGTGGACACCCGCTCAAGGAGCCAGGCTAGGAGGCTGCCCAGCGCCAGCGCTGGCAAAGCTTGCAGCCCCCGGGGCTTCCGCCCGCGCCACAGCCAGGGCGGGGCCTCAGGAGGGAGGGGGGCGGGGGGGCGCGGAGAAGGGGCTTTGCTAATTGCCAAAGCGAAAAGGGAGCTCGCGGAGGACTCAGGAGGGAGGGGGGCGGGGGCGGGTGGAGGGCGGCGGGGAGAAGGCGCTTTGCTAATTGCCGAAGCTGGAAGTGAGCTCACAGAGGATGTGGCTGAGAGTCTGGGAGGAGGTGGAGGGGCTGGCGGAGGAGGGGCGGGCAGCGCCGCGGTGCTGTGCTGCGGCCCAGTCGGGACTGCAGGACCCACCGGACTCGCCGCCCATACGCTCCCATGTGAGGCTCCGCTGTCCCGCTCCTGCTGCCCCTCCCTGCCCCAAGGCTTCTCCGGACCACCCTCTGCACAGGGGTAAAGTGACACCGCGCCGCGCCCTCACCTGGAGCAGAAAGCGCGGACCCGACCTGGGGGCGGAGAGGGAGGTTGTGGAGGCCCAGCCTCCCGGAACCCCAGGGCACCGGGACCACCCCGGACGCTGCGCCAAACCCGGGTCCTCATGGGGTCGGGCTGGGGACAGCGCCTTGCGAGGTGCCCCCCGCCAGCAGGCACGCTAGCCCCCATCTTTCCGCAGCCCCATGCGCCCATGCTGAGGACCCCCTTCACTCCCCCGCCATGGCCCCGCTGCTTTTGTTCTGGACTTGGGATCCCAGGTGGAAACTAGTCCCTCAGACCTCCCTGGCAGCAAGGAGGGCAGGGAGGGATTCTTGGTTTTCTGCCCTGGCTCCTCCTCTCTCCCCATTCACAAGCCTTCTGGCTTCCCTTTCCTCTCCTCATTGTCAGTTTTCTGAAATGGTTTTCTTCTGCATGTTGACCCAAAGAGCTATTTCATGAATGAATATACACGAAACTGAGTTGGGGCCCACCTGTGAGAACCCACCTGTAAAGGCCTTTCATTAGAATGGTCTCTGGTTCTAGCCTCAGTTCAGAATACTGCATGTACCTGAGGACCAAGTCCAGATGTTTCTTTCATCTCTGACTTGAATTTGAAATCCTCCTCAGACTTCAGCTTCCAGGATTTCTCCAGTCCTTGCTCTCCCACTGTCTTGCTGGGGATCCGCCATGAGTGTTGAACACAGGAATGAATGAATGATATATACCCCAGACTGCTGGGGCTTTGTCTTCTTTTGCTGAGGTTGGAAAGGCTTGGGAGAGACCCCCTGTATGCAGATAGAGAGCTGCATGCAATTGCTTAGATAAACGTGTTCCCCACTTAATTGCTTGGGCATTGAACATTTCGCCCTTAACCTGTGGCTTGAGCAGTTAGGAGGAGACAATCTGGAGGTGAATCAGAAGATGGCTGAATCCACATGGTGGTGGTCTGGGTTTGGGAGATTTTCCTGTAGATTCAAAGGAAAGATATAAATTCTTCCAGTGGGGAGTGGTAAACTTTTTATCGATGGGAGATGGAAAATAAATGGTCTGGTTAAACTTTCCGGCCCCCTCAAAACCCATTATTTGAAAACACAAAAAGGGAAGTGAAGGGAGAAATCCTCCCACTCCCATTCCCACTCACCTCCATAGCCATCTCCTCTTCCAAGAACCTAACAGACAAGGTGCCAAGAAGTGTTAGGTACCAGCAGTGGTCTCAGATCTCATTCAAGAATCATGGTGAAAGGCTTTCAAATAGATTGTGGGGGAACAGGGGTCCAATTAGGGGGGACAAGTTTAAGGTTTGCCTGGTCCCCTAAAAATTAATGGCACTAGAGAAGATGAGCTTTGGGAACTATAGCTTAATGGATACAATGTGTTAAAAGCTTCAGTGAGTCATGGTGGGAAGAGGCTATGAGGGCAGCAAACACAGTCCTAGATGATGTTATTAATAGCATTATAGGCTCTAGATTTCCTGTGGTGGTGTTCTTGGCAAGACCAGCCCGGCCAAAGTGGATACTCTCAACCTGGAACAGAGGGTCTTGGAGATGCCAGCACGTGAGGTATAATGAGAGGGTAAAATGATAGGAGGTGTCCTTTGGAAGGACTGACTCCTTGACTTTAAAATGGAGAACTCAAATCTGTACGTGAAATCTTTCTGGCTACAAAGAGGGCCAAGGCCTCCTAAGGCCAAGGTCTCCTCGTCACTTTCAAAGATGTCGAAGAATATATTCAGACATTTCAAAGATGTCCTCATATCATTGGTTCCCACTCTGGAATTCTATCAATAAGGTGAGAGTTCCTGTAGTTGAAAAAGAGATCTAAAAAGACTTCCCTTTCTCATGTAATTTCTGTAACTTCCAGGACACACCCACCTCCCCCTTCCAGCTCTGTAATGAAGCCACAGCTGGTGCCAATTTGTGGAACTCCTTAAAGGCTATTCTCCCTTATATACCCCCGGACCAAGTTCCCATGCTCCCTCACCGGATTTTCTGCACTCACCTCCCACCTGGTGTGTTCACACCTGCAAGTGCCTTTTACCAACCCCTTTGCCAAAAGGCAGCCAGAGTGACCTTTCAAAGACCTATCAGTTCCTGGCATTTGTCTCCATAGAAATCTGCACTGATCTTCTAACAAATTCTCAGTCCTCCAAAGGCACCCATAATCCTCCCATCAGTCTATTCATACCCCTCCAACTGACTGATGCCTGTTCTGCCCCATCTCTCTGCCCTTCAACCACACTGCCTCCTTCTTCCTGTGGAGACCTCTCATGGCACCTGCCTCCAAGCACAGGTGATTCCCATTGATGGGAAGACCCTCTTCTCTCCCCCATCTCCCCACTCCAGTTACTCCCACTTATTCGTGAGCTCACAAGCCCCATGGTACACACTCTCCATGCAGCCTGCTCTCTCTTTTCTAGCACTGGCCTCCGTTTCTAGCTGTGCTTGTGTCATGGATGTCCTTCCCCAGCCAGCCTCCAAGCTCTCCTTCCCTTTAGCTCCAACACCTGACACAGTGCCTGGCACGTAGTAAGCCCTGGCTAGCTTCTAAGAGCCTCACTGAGGGACTGAAAGCATTTTAAAAATGTCACTACGTAGGCTCCAAACTGTAGGCAGAAAAAGCTTTGCCTGGATTGACATTTTAGAGACGTATTGGTCAAGTTGGATGTGTTCACTGACTTTGCCTTGTAAAATTAAAAAAAAAAAAAGGACCTCTGTATCGCTTCGCATCTACCGAAGGCGCATGTATACTACTAGACCACGTTATGAGCTTAATGGAAGGAGACAAGATGTTTTCGCTAAGAAAATGTATAAGACTGTTGAGGTCAAGTGGGAGGAAACAGTCCGTTTGTTGGAGCATTGCTATCTTACTCTATCACAGCCACTCTTAAAAATCTGACACGGGGTGAGTCAGAATTGTCTGTCGGAGATGAGTTAGATCTGGCTCATGTTCCTACAGACATGAAAGCCAGAAACGAAGAAGGAGGCTTTGAAAGCGTGGGTTGAGGAGGCCGTGTGGTTCACTGCGATGAGCTAAGTGCCCAGGGCCACCAGCAGACATGCTGGCCTGTGTCCGTCCTTTGTTCTGGAGTCCCTCTTGCACCATGTGGTGAGGCTGGTGGCTGGGAGCAGCTCAGACAGTACCTGGTGGCATCTTACCTCTCCCACCCTCCTGTGGGCTCCAGTAGGTCCCAAGGGACAGCCTGCCTTCCTTGAAAAGCCCAGTAGCACTGGGAGCAGAAACTGGGGCCAAAGAGTGAGCACCCTGTTTGACAAGCTGGACCAGCCACCTCTTCTTCAGATGCAGGGGGAGCCCTGGCATGCTGACTCCTCCCTTCTCCCTTTCCCCTTTCCTCTCTTCCTCCCTCTTTCCTTCCCCTCTCTCCTTCCCTGGTGGTGCCCTTTCCCAATGCCCACTTCATCCCTTTTCCTTTCTACATGCCTGTCTTCTAGAGTTTCTTCTCTTTCCTCCCCAATACTTCCCGTCATCTGAATCTCCTCTTTGGTTCCTTTGTCCCTGCTCTCTGCTCCTCCTCCCCTTCCCTGGCTCCTGTTCAGCTCCATTGCTAATGCAGGCAGAGCTGGATTAACATGCTCACTTGCTAGCTCAGCCACCCTCCAGAGAAGTCACTCTTCGGTGTCCACCTTCCTGACCCTCTGGTCGCTTCTCCACTTGTTCAGATATTGCTCTGAAGTCTGAGGAGGACAGAGCGGGGCTGCCACAGAAGCAGGCCAGAGGAGAAACCAAACCATGTGTCCACACTGTCCCCCAGCACTGCTGCTCTGAGAGCTTTCTGAGTCCTCAACAGGGTTAGGATTTAGGGGCTTCTTCAGAACCGGGAGTGAAAACAACCATAGGTCAAAAGAAAAGCGACGGCCCCCACACAAAAATAATAATCACAAATGAAAACTATGTTAACTCTGAGTCCCAAAGTCGAAAAATTGCCTTGAATCTGTCACTAGAAAGCACCCAAGGCCTCACTCTCTGGGTTCTGGGTGCCCTGGGAATGGCAGGAGGCTCTGACAGGCACGTGGGAGTGCGGAACTATGGGGGCTAGCCTGCCGTCTGGCGGGGGGGGGGGGGGGGGGGGGGGGAAGGTTACCTCCTGTGGCGCCGTCCTGGCCCTACCCCCTGCGGACAGGGTGTGGCGCGGCCTCCGGGGTGGTCCTGGTGCCCTGGGGTTGGCGGGAGGCTGGGCCCCGACCACCCCACACCCCGCTCCTGTCCTGCGTTTTCTGCTTCAGGTGAGGGCGCGTCGCGGTGTCACTTTACCTGTGAGCAGAGGGTCCTCCAGAGAAGCCATGGGGCGGGGAGGGGCAGCAGGCGGCCTGAAGGCCTGAACGGGAACGGGACACCGCGGCGTCAGGGGCTAGGCTGCAGCGTGGGAGCACAGGGGCAGCGAGTATGGTGTGTCCTGCAGTCCCGAATGGGCTGCAGCACAGCACCCTGGCGCTGTGCGCCCCTCCTTCCCGCCTGGGCAATTAGCAAAACCCCTGCTCAAGGCCGCCCCCGACCCGCCCCCCCCTTCCCTCCTGAGTCCTCTGAGAGCTCACTTCCAGCTTTGGAAATTAGCAAAGACCCTTCTCTGCTCCGGCCCCGCCCCCTAACTTCTGAAAACTGAGCCATGGCTGGGGTGCGGGGCTAAGCCCTGGCATGCTACTGCATTGCCAGCTCCAGCGCTGGGCAGCCTCCTAGCCAGGCTCCATGAGCGGGTGTCCACGTGCAGCCTGGCTGCGAATAGATCATCAGTCTTAAACGCCGGCTGCACTCTTGGGTCAGTTTGCTGGCTTCCAGATTGCGCCCAAAGCCAGGAACCAGCTTCCCCAGCACAGGCCTGGGCTGAGATTCCTGCCCTGGATCTGTCTGAGCAGTCTCCTTGACTCCAGGCAGGGATGGCACTTCGACCTGGATGTTTGGGTTTTTTGTTTGTTTTTTTTGGTCATTGGTTATTACATGACCTCCAGGGTAGGTGCTCCACAAAGGGAGTGAAAACAGGACGCCATATATAAGCATACAGCCATTCTAGAAAAATAGCTTGGGGTTCTCCTGGAAACGCTGCATTGGTCCTTGCACTATGGTTTAATAGAAAAGGGATTATGCACCAAGTTACTTAAATGAGCATAGGTTGAAATCGTTTACTGAGAGTAAATATTTTAAATAGTTATATTTTAACTAAATCTATCATCAATCATAAATCTATTACACGAAGGTTACAGGCAATTTAAAAGCAAGAGCACTCTATTCAGGGTTTTAAATAATCCCTGTCTGTCTTGGCACATGAGAATGCAAAGATAGGAAATGGTTTGTAAAAGATCATATAATAGCTTTTACTAATTCTATTTATTTGACAGACAGAGATCACAAGTAGGCAGAGAGGCAGGCAGAGAGAAAGATGGGGAAGCAGGCTCCCCGCCAAGCAGAGAGTCTGATGAAGGGCTTGATCCCAGGACCCTGAGATCATGACCTGAGTCCAAGGCAGAGGCTTAACACACTGAGCCACCCAGACGCCCCCAGATGAAATACATTTCTGACTTAGAAACTTCAGATAGAATTATTTTGTCCATGATGACAACTGAAAAAAATGTGTCATCCCTAAACCTAACCTTAAACCCTACCAACGCTGAAACCTAAGCTGACCTTAAAGCCCAAACTAGAACCCTGAATCCCAAACCTGGAATGGAACCCAAAGCCTGTACCTGAGCCCTGGATCCAAGCCCTGAACCACGAACCCAAACCCTAAACCAGACCTCCAAGTCATGAAACCTGAACCCAAATCTCAGCATGAAGTCAAACCCCAAATTTGACCCTGAACTTTATCCCATAAGCCCTGAGTCTTAAAGCCTAAATCATAAACTTAAAGCCCTAAACTATAACTCTGTTCCCTTGTCCTTCACTCTAAACCCTCACCCTAACACTAAACCCAAAGCCTGATCTAGAACTCTGACTAAAACCTGAACCTGAACCCAAATTCAAACCCTTCACCACACTTTGCATATGCACTTGCCATTGATGGATATTTGCAGTTTCTACCTTTTGATTCTTGTGAACATTGTTTGGGTTGGGGGCTAGGGTTAGGGTCTTGGATTAGGGTAGGGTCCAGGCTTGAGACCAAGTTGAGGTCAGAGTGTGGGTCTGCATCAGGGCCATGTTCAGTGACACTGTTTGGGTCAAGGACTGTTGTAATTCCACATTGTTTCCAATTCATTGTTCCTTAGCTATTTGGGGGGAAGTTGGGGGGTATTGGGCTCCATGCAGCTTGAATTTCCGGAATGAAATGGCATCAGCTGGACCCGGGGAGGGAGCAGGACCTTCCACTGAAGGGTGAGCTCCCACAGTCCTGCACTGCCTTGCACCGCCTGCAGAGGGCGCCAGACCCCAGCTCCCGCCCTGAGCCCAGGCTGCACAGCCACAGCTGGGACCAGAGCCCCGCCTCTTCAGGACCCACTGTGGAGACTTCTGGAGAATGTGGGGCGCCTCCCACCCTGACAGGACAAGCTGAGGAGGGTGTGGCTCTGCATCCACACTGACCGGACCCGTTGTGGAGGACGCGCCCACACTGGCAGCAGTCCAACCTCCTAAGGACCAGATGCTGGAGGAGCTGAGGAGAAGCCGCCTGAGTGGACTGTCAAGGGTTTCGTGGTCTCAGGACCCCACAGAGGAAGGGCGCCCTGTGTAGACACTGGGGCTTCCGTCGTTTTGTGTGAGGAGACGTGGCCTCCTGCTGTGCTGTGCACGGGGCTGTGGGGTCCCCTCTTTCTGGGCTCGGGTGATCCTAGGTCCTCGTCTGTGTTTGTGTGCTCGCGGATTCGGTTCCTGGGGCTCCTCAGATGGTCTGCAGTCAGGGAGCGTCAGCCTTCTTTGGTGCTTGTGCTCTCCCCACCTCAGCCCTGCGGGGTCCTTCCCGTGTCCACACCCACTCCAGGCTTGCACCGAGTCCAGAAATTCGGGAGCCAGAGTGAGGACTCTGTAGACGGTTTTGGGGAGAGTAGGTATTTTCCCAGTGTGGGTTCTACCCTGAGCACAGTGCCTCCCCATCTCCGTGTGTACCCCTCCCTGTCTGTCGTCATTGTTGCAGGGCTGTCAGAGGACAGGTCTGTCACCTTCTTGGTTCAGGGGCCTCCCGGGTATCTTGCTGTCTTGGATGCAGGTGTAAATGAGATCGTTCTCCGCAGTCTCTTTTTGATGGTTCCTTCTGAGCACCTAGGAGTGCCACTAATTTGTGCATATTGATTTTGTTCCTTGCAAGATCTTGAATTTATTTGTTCGATTGGCCTTAAACTCAATCTGCCACTTATTTGACCAGCAGCATGGATTTAATTGGGAAGAGCAGAGAATGGCAGTCTGGGCTGAGCAAGCTAAGGTCCCATCACAGGCAAGTGCGAGAAACAAAGGAGAGGAACATTATTTCATGGAGGAGGAAGAAGTTGGGAAGGGTGCTTGAAGGAAAGTCCCTTGGAGAAAGGCAGGGTGATGGAGAATTCTCACCAGCTGAGCTGCAAAGCTCCTACAAAAAGTCAGGAGATGAACCTCCAGCTTCCCGTGTGGGGCCTGGAATTGGTGAGTCTCTCCTGTGGGGAATTGCAATGTGGAGTCTGTAATGGGCACTGAGCAGCAGGCGCCCCCTTCCAGCCTCCCCTTCTGGCATCCCCAGTCCACTTTACTGGGGCTTCCCTTCCTGCTTTTGCACAGTTCTAACCAGCTTGTGGTGGAACGTTGTGGAAAAACTGAAATTCCAAATCCACTGCTTCTACTGCACCTGAGATACAGTGGCCCATGATTTAATTCTCCCACGAGTCTCTTGCTAATATGTGTCCTCTCCATGTTGGGTGACCTGGATCTGGGAGGGCTTGGACTCCATCCCAAAGTCTGATGTTCTCTCTGCTTCCGTGTCGTCGTGCTAACATGGTTGTTTGGAAGATTCATTTCCTCTGTGGTGATTTCAAAGTGCAGTCAGCTTGTTATAGCAGCACAAATACGTGCTGTCTCCACACTCAGATTCCCCAGCCGTCATTTCTTTACCACGTTTGCCACTTCACACGGGATGCTTCAGTGTGTTTGATCCCACACCAGGACAATGTCCTGCAGAACCACCACATAACCTGAAATGAGGAGATCATTACAGAACCCATCCAAGGGTTAGTGTTAGGAACCAGGGACATGGCAGGGCTGATCTGAAGATCCCATGGAGAGCTGTCTGGGTGGCTGAGTTGACAGTGGAGGTGAGGGTGAGTGTCTGGCTCTGGCTTTGTGTCCAGGAGTCAGCTCTGTATGGGTGTGTCCTCAGCTAGGCATGCAGATTTCTGCTCCTCTGAATCCTTTCCGGAGTTCCAAATGGCACAGTTTCCTTCTGGGCAGCAGGCTGAGTCCTCTGGGATTGCCCATGTGTCCCCAAATTGTAGGGCACCTACTGCAAGGCCTTTGGGGTCAGAATCCTGAGAACCGAACCAAACCAAAGGTTATGGTTAGGGCCCACCACATGGCAGGCCCGATCTGCCAGCACTCTGTCCATCTTTCTGGGGGAGGAAGCAGTCGAGGGATTTGTTCAGGGTGAGTGTCAAGCTCCAGGTTTGCATCCAGTGGCCTGCTGAATAGGGGGGTGTCCAGAGGTAGGAATGCAGATTTCAGTTCCTCTGAATCCTTTCTGGAGTTCCAAATGGCATGGTTCCTTTCAGGGTGGCAGGGTGAGTTTTATGGTGTTCCTCACTGTCCCCAATCTCTGAGGCTTTGGAGCCAGGCCGTCGGGGACACACCTCTCAGGACAGAATCTAGGCTTAAGAGTTTGTGCCTATGGGCATGGCTGCACTGATCTGAAAGCACTGTGGCGAGGATCACAGGGGTCTGAGTTGAGAGCATGGTTCAGGATCAGTATCAAGGTCTGGGTTTGTGTCCAGTGGACCGCTGAATGTGGGGGTGGTCTCAGATGTCCAAGACGATTTCCCCTACTCTGAATCCTTTCCAGCATTCCAAATAGCCTGGTTTCCTTCTGGGTGGCAAGCTGAAATCTCTGGGATTTCTCAGGTCTTGCCATTGCCCTTGCAAGGGCAAGATACTTTTTACAGTAAAAGAATTCACCAGATGAGCTGAACAGCAGAAAAGACACAGCTCAAGAGTTAATCAGTGAACAGGAATATCATGCCAAAAACTTCTTTGATAACACACTACAGAGCAAGGGAAGATAGGAGAGAAAGCTGAGATATAAAGGACAAACCCTCCAACTTTCCAACATCATTCCCTACTTGTTTATTTCCATTGCTGTCAGCTCCTTCCCAGTCAAAAATATGTCACCTGAGCCAGCCTTTTTTCTTCCTGAGATTGGGGCACTGCAAAGCCCACCAGAGGGGCCAAGGGCACCCCTATACCTGCTGAGCTGAGCCCATTTGTACCCCAACTGTGAGGAGGTACCAGCCTGTCCCCCTGGTGCTCCATGGTCTGTGGCAGTCCTTCCTTCTGGACCCTGCTTTGCTGCTCTATTTTCGCTAACCCTGGTCTCAAACTAGGGATTGCTCCTGGAAGAGGAACTCAGGGAGATGAGGCTCAGGAGGGTCTCCCTGCCTGGAATCTTCGTGTGAGGAGTGCACAGCCAACAGATTTTGCCCAGGGACTTGCAAAATGCAGAGAGGCAGATTTCTTTTCTCTCTTTCTCTCTCTCTCTAGCCTCATACTAACCAGGAGTTCTTAGAACTTTCTTCAGTGACTTCTAGGTGTAGCTTGGCCACTTTTTCACAGAAAGGCCACTTGAGCATGATGAAACACACGTATAAGCAATTACATTAAAAAAAAAAAACAATAAGCCAATGCACACAGACCTTTGACAGCAGCACAGGACGCTCAAGGGACCAGAGTTCCTACCTTGGGCAATAGTGGTAGAGGCCGGGTTCTGCCATGCAGGTCCCTAGACCTTTGGCAGTTTCCACGATTGCAAATCCAGACATGCAGAATCCTGAGGGACAACCTACTAACTGCAAAAGAGCAAAAATTCATCAGGATTCAGAGAGTGGAAATCCATTTGTACTGGAAAAGAAAGAAGTAGGCTTGCTGTGAATCCAGCAGGGAGGACAGGCATAGATAAAGGCTGGTGTATGGGTCACGGAAACTATTGTTTCTCAAGGGTCCTGCTGTCTCTGTAAAATGCTATGAGGACTGTCTCTTGGGGACCTCCTGCTTTCCTACCAGTGACACCCCCAGATTCTGCTTTGCTAGTCCCATGGATTCCTGGGGATACCCAGTTGATAAGCTATGCTGTCCTCATGACAACACTTGCTAATGGACTGAATGTTTGTGTCTTGTCCCAATTCAGATGTTGAAGCCCTGACCCTCAAGGAGTGCCATCAGGAGGTATGGGCTTTGAGAGGTGGTGAGGTCATGAGATTGGAACACTTGTGAATGAGATAAAAGCACTTCTGAGAAACGACCTGAGAGATTGTTCTGCCAGCTGTCATCCATGCAAGTCTACAACAGAAATATGGGCATTTGTAGATAATGAAGCAGTCTCTTGCTAGATATCAGATCTCCCAGGATCTTGCTTTTGGACTTCTCAGTCTCTAGAACTGCAAGGAATAGTACATGTTTTGCTGTTTCAGCCACCCAGTCTGTCATTTGTTGCAGCAACTTGAACTGAATAAAGCAGAGCCCAAGTCCTGGTTAATCCCTGCTTCTACTCATTTCCCCTCAGAAAGAGCTTCTAATCCAGAACTGACCTCTGCTTTCCATACACGTGCTTCAGACTCCTTCTGTGAGAGCCCAGACTTTGTAAAAGACTCCTCCCTCATGGCAACCAGCATTCTGTGACTCCTGAGGACTGTCCTCCCTGACTGTATTGAGTCAATCAAACTGATTTTGATTCTGGAGTCCCAGGATCAAGGACTGCATCAGGCTCCCAGCTTCATGGGGAGTCCGCTTCTCCCTCTGACCTTCTCCCCTCTCATGCTCTCTCTCTCACTCTCTCTCTCTCTCTCAAATAAATAAATAAAAATCTTTTAAAAATCTGATTTTAACAGACCATAAGCTTGTTCTTGCTGGTCTTTGGAAGATTAGGCATTAGCCCTTCGGAGAAAGTTCTGAATGGCTGCTTCATGAAGGGGTGAACTGTGTCCCCAAAGTCTCTTTTTGCTGCCTTCTAATCACAGATGCTGAGACAAATCCTCCCAGGTGCTGGTTTTTCAAAGCACTTAATGCTTTGGCTTTGAAGTTCCTCACTTGACAGTTCTGCTTTAATCAGTTTGTGACAAAACAGCCAATTGGTGGTGGATGCAAAGTGCACTGATAAAGTCAATATCAGGGAACAATTTTTTGAGTGTCATGCATGTGCACGTGTGTGCACACACATATCCATGTGCTAAGCATTATGGTAAATGTCTGACAAGAACTAAAACATCAAAAAGTCAGGATACCCCATTAGCTGATATTTTTATTATTCCTACATCCTAATCTATGAAAAACAGGGTCAGAGAATAAGAAGTGGCAAAAAGAATCAAGATTTGAGGCAGTTCGATTTCTCAGCCAGCCTTGATCAATAGGCATGTACACCTGTGTCTAGTTTCAGCTCTGTGTAACCTTGCCATAACCTTGGATAAGCCATTCATCTCTCAAGTTCAGGTTCTTGGTCCAAGGAGGGAAGGGGCACAGGTTGAGTACCTCCAGTGGGACATCCTGGCAGGCTTGTTCATTCAAGCATTCCTGTTTCAGTTTGAGTAATTGAAGCCAGTCTTTGTTTTACCGAAGGCCAAGCTTGTCCAGTGTGTCCATGCCACCAGCCAACAGCATTTGTCCATGCCATGTAACAACTGAGCAACATTCATAGGAATGGGGGGAGGAAAAGATGTCCACAGGTGTTGACAGATGTTCTGCATGGAGGAACAGGAGCTGGGGCCATCACCTGCTGTTTCTAGTGGCCTTCTCTGTCGAGTTAAAATAAATGGCAATTATTTGCAATGACAGGGGTGAAAGTAGAGGGTATTATGCCAAGCGAAATAAGTCAGTCAGAGAAAGACAATTATCATATGATCTCACTCATATGTGGAGTTCAAGAAACAAACCAGAATCATAGGGGAGTAAAGGAAAAAAATAAAACAAGATGAAGTCAAAGAGGGAGACAAACCAGAAGAGACTTTAAAAAAAAAGATTTTTATTTACTTATTTGACAAACAGAGATCACAAGTAGGCAGAGAGGCAGGAAGAGCGAGAGAGGAGGATGCAGACTCCCCAGGGAGCAGAGAGCCTGATGTGGGGCTCGATCCCAGGACCCTGAGATCATAACCTGAGTTGAAGGCAGAGGCTTTAACCCACTGAGCCAGCCAGGTACCCCTCAGAAGAGACTCTTAATCACAGTAAACAAACTGAGGGTTCTTGGAGGGGAGAGGGATGGCTGGATGGGGTAACTGGGTGATGGACATTAAGGAAGGCATGTGATACAGTGAGCACTGGGTGTTACAAAAGACTGATGAATCACTAACCTGTATGTCTGAAACTAGTATTATATGTTAATTAATTGTATTTAGATTAAAATTTTCTTTAAAAATAATTTTAAAATAAAATAAGTAACAATCCAATAATGATCAGAGTTATCCAGCAGGGAGTATCAGATCTAGATGTCAGTTAAATTTAAGGGGCTTGCCGAAGTATAGGAGAGTCACGCTAGGTCATTTTCCTGTGTGGGGAAGTCTTCAGGGGCAGTTCCAAAGACAAAGATTATTAATATTTCTCCTTCCCCCATTCCTCTTAGAACCAAAGATGTTTCCTCCACTCACCCACTGGCCCTGTATGTAGGTGTTGCTTTCTCTCTACCAATCAAAAAATCAGTGAGTAACTATAACTTCACCTTTTCCAATATCCCCCTACCCCCGACCTTTGGTCTTTAATGGCCATGGGCAACAGGGACAAAGACATTTTTTAAAAACTTACAGAGATCTATTATGCTCTACTACCTTGGCCCGCATGGGCCACTGCAAAGGGATTCTGTGAACCGTGTACTCAGATGAATGGTCATTATCTTCAAAAAGGCAGGGGCAGTGATAGACACAGGAACCAAAAAAGCAAGAGTTAACGGACCATCAGAATAATGGAGTACCAACACTTTTATGTCCTTGGCTTGAATCCTCAAGGTCCAGTGTCTCAACAGAATTTTCATTTTGGTCTCATCTGCCTCACTTGTCCACCCCTGGGCCAGTTGGCAGTTATACTGAGAACCGGAAATTTTCCTTAGAAGAGAGAAAGAGTATTTGTCAGTTAAACCAAGGAAATGTCCATTATAGGAAGTTAGGCCTTTTGTCATGGTACTCCATTAGCACCCTCCTGACTGTTAAAGAAAAAAAAAATATTGTGACACCCATTAAAGAGAGTAAGGAAGATTTTATTCAATGGATGCTACTATGATGAGATTTTATTGTATAGGATGGGAGAGAAATCTGGCTCAGCTCAGACAAATGGAGATTTACAGCTAAAGAGCATGGTGGGGATCACTGAATGTAAAATTAAGATGGAACATCAAGGGTAAGGATGAAGGGATTCTGGCTAAACCATCTGGACAGTAATATTGTTGAAGGAAGGCTAGGGTCATAAACTATTGAGATCAGGGGATAAGGAATTTTTTAAAAGACTTATTAATACATTTTAGAGAGAGGGAGCAGGGGTAGGGGTAGAGGGAGAGGGAAAGAGAATTTTAATCAGACTCTTCACTGAGCATAGAGCCTGAGGTGAGGCTTAATCTCAGGACCGTGAGATCATGACCAGAGTAGAAACCAAGAGTCAAACGTTCAACCAGCTGCACCAACCAGGTGCCCTGGGAATAAGGGATTGGATCAGATATTAAGGGTTATAGATACTGAAGCACCTGGGTGGCTTAGTTGGTTAAATCTCTGGCTTTGGCTTGGTCATGATCTGATCCCAGGATCAAGCCTGACATTGGGCTTGCTGCTCAGTGGGGAGTCTGGTTCTCTCTCTCCCTCTGCTATTCCCCCTGCTCAGGCTCTCTCTCTGTCAAAATAAATAAATCTTAAAAAAAAAAAAGTGGTAAGATACCAGGGGTGAGAGATAAGGAATTTGATCAGATATCAAGAGTAGGATAGAAGATTGCTGAAAAATGACCAAGCAGATTTCTTGCTAAAACTGGGCTAAGTGGGCGGAGCCTAAGGTCAAGGCTAGACAGAAAGAGGACTCAGAGGAACTTGACTCGAGTCTGGTCAAGGAGAAAATCTTCATCAGCCATGACCATTGTATTTTCTGCAGTCACACATTTTACTAATTCTTTTATCAGACATTCAGTGAACGAGAAACATGAACGCAGCAGCAATAATATAACAAATGTAAGCGCTCTAGAAGAGACAAAGGCAGTATGGGAATCCACCTCATCAGATTTAGAATATGCATGACTCCATGACTGAATTACTACCACTGCTTGACTGTTGAGATTAAGATGTAGTACAGAGGATCAGAGGGAAGGGAGGGAAATCTGAATGGGAGTCATCAGAAAGGGAGACAAGCCATGAGGCACCTTTAACTATAGGAAACAAACTGAGAGTTGCTGGGGGGGAGGGGAGTGGGAGACATGGAGAAACTGGGTGATAGGCATTAAGGAGGACACTTGATGTGATGAGCACCAAGGGTTATCCACAACTGATGAGTTACTAAATTCTCTGAAACCAATGATGTACTATCTAATGGCTAATTGAATTTAAATATCTAAAAAAGGCACTTAAAAAAAAAAGATGTAGCATAACTCACAATATCCTTTGAGTGGAAGAATGTGCGGACTTTCCACACCTCTGCTTTCCAAGTCCCATGGCTAGTAGCCACATGTGGCTAATGACCACTTAAAAGGTGGCCAATTCAAATGGAGAAATGCTGTAAAAGCAGAATAAACACTGGCTTTCAAAGACATATTGTAACCAAAAGTCAGAGAGTATTGCCACCCTCACATCACAAACATCGCATGACTTCTACAGCTAATGAGAGTGGGACCCAAGATGAGAGAGGTCAACCTGAAAGTCCATGATGTCAGAAAGAACATGGAGAAGAAAGAGTCACAATCCTGGAGTGGATGGGCTGAGGACTGTCAGAATGCCTTTTTTTTTTTTGGTGATTCTGTATACGGACAAGGAGAATTCACTGGAGATGACATCTGTATGCCTCACATTTTCAAGGGAAAATTATGAAAACGCATATAGACCCACAGCCATAGTTTAATTATGTTTGAAATATATTCAGAACTACTCCAATCAGTAAATTGCATATTTTCACATTTAGCTTCTCAATTTTCTCTTCGGCACCTCCCATTCTTGAAATCCCAACACAAATCACATCTCTTGCCTAAGGACCATAAACTACCTCACTATCAAAGGCTACAGTTTATTCATTCATTTGATTCATTCAAAGCAACCTAATCTTGAGTGATGTCTTAGGCGCTCTTCTAGGGACTGGTGACATGGTGAACAAAATAGGTAAAAATCTTACTTTCATGGAGCCTCTCTGGTATTTAGGGGAAAATCTTTCCTTATCAACATGAAAATACTTTTTATGGATGTTGCTTAGAATTTCAGTTTTTTTTTTTTTTCTTGACAGTATCTCAGGTGATCATCTTTGAGGTGGTTCTCCTGAAAATATTTTTGGGGGGTACTGACTCGACTTTCTGAGTCAGACACTTTCCTAAAGACAGGGGTCAAAGGAAAAGTGACAACTGTCACTCTTGCAGTAAGAACAGGGATCACAATGCTTGAAACAGATATGCTGCTCAGCTGTCAGAAAGTCCACAAGGCTCCAAATGTGTGTGGCCAACTAACGGAACCTGTAACTCAGAGGTTATCATCCTGAGAGCAATGGGAAATCCCTCTAGTTAAGGACTCTCCTTGACGGAAGCTTGACAATGGCCTTGATTTACTTACTATGATGTTTAGGTAATTATACACATTAAGAAAAGTGCACAAGGCACTTACATTTCCATGATACCATCAAAGATATTGTTGTTTTATTAAAATGTTACATCTAGAGTTGTAACGTATAGAGTAGTTAAGTCAATCACTATGAGGTACAGGTGAGACTATTGTAACAGCCATACTTCCATAAAAAAGAAAATTTTTTTGTGGTTTCTGATCTAGGAATCAGCCAGTGAATAATTCTATATCAGTGTCCAGTTACCGGGCTAAACATGTAATCTATTTATATTTCTGAGGGTAAGCTGAATTGTGATCACTGAGCCAGCTGTATTCTAGTAACTACTCATTTACCCAACATAACAGATATAAGAAGGTAAAAGGCTTCTAAGGAGACTGGTTACTTATATTTTGAACCACATTTTGGCAGGTATAACTTGCAACTTGTGCTTAGTGGTAAGATTTCTGATATTTACTTTCTCCTTCCTTTGGCAAGTCAAGTTAGTTAAAAAGTAATTAGAGTAGAGTCCATTGTTTTTCTTAAATGCTTACAGAGATATAGAACTCTCAAGTTTCTTTACTAGACAGGATTAGATCACATTAGTGATAAAGATCAGAATGATTTACATTGCTAAAACGAGAACTTCCTGTCAGTTTGGAGAAAGCTCATTTTTATAACCAACATATTGGCTGGGCTAGAGATTAATGAGTGCTATGGGTGGGGTGATGAATGTGATATATTCAATGACCTGTGGAATTTGTTCTGTAATTTCCCCACTCCTCTGGTCAGCAGAGCGTCTTCTTCAGTACCCAGCACTGCCCATAACTGCATTCAGAAAATCACTCTCCAAAAATGGTTATTTGTTTTGCCTTTTTTATAATTTTTTAAAACATTTGATTTATTTACATGTCAGAGAGAGAGAATGAGAGCACAAGCAGGGGGAGCAGGAGAGGGAAGGGGAGAAGCAAGCTTCCTGCTTGGTGGGATTGCACAAGGGCTGAAGAAGACAGAATGGGAAGGGGACAAGGAGAATAGTGGGTTTCAGATTCTTGGGAACAGAGCCCACATCTATTTCTATGTTTATCTCACTGCTATAAACCCAGGTCACAGCAGAGTGCCTGCAGCAGAGTCATGGAAGTGCTCCAGAACTGATAACTATTGCTATTTATACTACTAACATTCCTCCACAAAGGGCCAAGTGTCATAGCTTCTCCCAGTTCCCCACACTGAACGCAATGAAGAATCAAACTATCGGGTGAAGGATGGCGAGGGGCATTTAACAGGACCCAGATCACAGGAGCCATATTGTATTGCAGGACCAGGGGTCTTACCAGTGACTAGGTATTCACTCCTCTTGAGAGGCTAGCTCCTTGGATCTCCCTCTTCAATCCTCTGAACCCATGTCTGGCATCAGAAACAAAAGTAAACATAACGTATCGCCCTTGTTTATTTTTTACTATTATTTGTTACAGAGGAAGAGAGAGATCACAAGCAAGGGGAGCTGCAGGCAGAGGGAAGGCAGGCCCCCCACTAGAGCCTGGTTTGGGATCCAATCCCAGGATCCTGGGATCATGACCTGAACCATGGGTAGATGCTTAACTGAGTAAGCTACCCAGGCGTCCCTTATTGTCCTTCTTTAAAATTTAATGTATTCTCTCTCCCTCTCTCTTTGTCCCCACTCTGTCACTCATACTCACACAATCACAGAGTCACAGACAATAGCAAGGCATTTCCCATTCTAATTCGCTAAGGCACTATGAGCTTAAGCTCAACAGAATCACTTTGCCAGCTGCTGCTCTACCGTGCCCTGATCCCTTCTCTATCCCCAAGCTCGATCTGTAACTCAAGTGTCATGGTGGTGGCTCTTTCTGCCCTCCCTCCACAAGGCTGTCATCAGCACACTCTTCCCCGTGGCTCCACTCCCCAGCACTGGCTGCCTTTGGTCTATGGGTATGCCCTCTCCTAGAGCTTTTCCACTCTCCCTGAGGGGAAGACAACCCTTACTTCTCCCCGGTGGCTGTCACGTGTCCGCTATATATTGTGACGATCAGCCCGATTAAGAGATTGGGAACTAAAAGACCGGCTTCTGCTTATGGATCAAACTAACTCTGGGGCTTGGGACACATGACAGCAGCACATGGTGGTAGAACTGAGATGGTTAGGGAGTTAATCTGCATTTTCACATCTGGTCAGCAGCAGAACAAAGAAGACACCCCAGATCTCCTATCTCCCAGAACAGTACTCTTCAAGTAACTTACAGCACCATCCTTCTCCAGCTTTGGAAGTGGCACTTTTCCAACCCCAAAGTCTTGATTCTAGGCAGCACTCCGAGAGATACTCCCTCCAGAATCACCCCTGGCTGGAAGTAGTGGTCGGCCAAGGCCTCCCAAATATCTTCCCTTCAGAGTTGCGCTTGCATCAAACTCAAAACTGTGGCACATACAGGACTTTTCTGTCGGCTTCTAGCTCTAATGACCTATTGGACTTCAGAGGTGCTCTTTTATACCCACTTACCTTATAACATCAACGTGTGACTCCTCTAGAATTCTCTCCATGGCTTTTCTCCTGTACTAATTGTTATGGACTGAATTGTGTCCCCACAAAAGTCATATGAAGAATTCCTAATCTCCAGTGTGACTGCATCTGGAGATAGGGCCTACCTAGAAGGAGGTACTGAAGGCTTGGTGAGGTCACAGGAGTCCTAATCTGCTAGGACTGGTGTCCTCATAAGGGTGAAACACATGAAAGCACTCCCCCTACCTCCCCTCTGGGGGCCCACAGAGAAGAGGTCATCTGAGGGCACAGTTGAAAAGGTAGTGATCTATAGAACAACAAGAAAAGGCTCACTGGAGACCAACCTTGCTGGCACCTTGATCTGGAACTTCTGGCCTCCAGATCTGTGAGAAAATACATTTCTGACATTAAAGCTCTCCAGCCTGTGTTTGTCTGTCCCCGATGGCCTGGCTCCAAAGCCTCAGAGATTGGGGACAGTGAGGAACACCATAGGACTCATCCTGCCACCCTGAAAGGAACCATGCCATTTGGAACTCCAGAAAGGATTCAGAGGAACTGAAATCTGCATTCCTACCTCTGGACAGCCCCATATTCAGCAGGCCCCTGGATGCAAACCTGGAGCTTGACACTCAACCTGAACAAATCCCTCGACTGCCCCCTCCCCCAGAGATGGACAGAGTGCTGGCAGATCGGGCCTGCCATGTGGTGGGCCCTAACCATAACCTTTGGTTTGCTTTTCAAGATTCTGACCCCAAAGGCCTTGCAGTACGTGCCCTACAATTTGGGGACACATGGGCAATCCCAGAGGACTCAGCCTGCTGCCCAGAAGGAAACTGTGCCATTTGGAACTCCGGAAAGGATTCAGAGGAGCAGAAATCTGCATGCCTAGCTGAGGACACACCCACACAGAGCTGACTCCTGGACACAAAGCCAGAGCCAGACACTCACCCTCACCTCCACTGTCAACTCAGCCACCCAGACAGCTCTCCATGGGGTCTTCAGATCAGCCCTGCCATGTCCCTGGTTCCTAACACTAACCCTTGGATGGGTTCTGTAATGATCTCCTCATTTCAGGTTATGTGGTGGTTCTGCAGGACATTGTCCTGGTGTGGGATCAAACACACTGAAGCATCCCGTGTGAAGTGGCAAACGTGGTAAAGAAATGACGGCTGGGGAATCTGAGTGTGGAGACAGCACGTATTTGTGCTGCTATAACAAGCTGACTGCACTTTGAAATCACCACAGAGGAAATGAATCTTCCAAATATCCATGTTAGCACGATCACACGGAAGCACAGAGAACATCAGACTTTGGGATGGAGGCCAAGCCCTCCCAAATCCAGGTCACCCAACATGGAGAGGACACATGTTAGCAAGAGACTCGTGGGAGAATTAAATCATGGGCCCCTGTATCTCAGGTGCAGTAGAAGCAGTGGATTTGGAATTTCAGTTTTTCCACAACGTTCCACCGCAAGCTGGTTAGAACTGTGCAAAAGCAGGAAGGGAAGCCCCAGTAAAGTAGACTGGGGATGCCAGAAGGGGAGGCTGGAAGGGGGCGCCTGGTGCTCAGTGCCCATTACAGACCCCACATTGCAATCCCCCACAGGAGAGACTCACCAATTCCAGGCCTCACACGGGAAGCTGGAGGTTCATCTCCTGACTTTTTGTAGGAGCTTTGCAGCTCAGCTGGTGAGAATTCTCCATCACCCTGCCTTTCTCCAAGGGACTTTCCTTCAAGCACCCTTCCCAACTTCTTCCTCCTCCATGAAATAATGTTCCTCTCCTTTGTTTCTCGCACTTGCCTGTGATGGGACCTTAGCTTGCTCAGCCCAGACTGCCATTCTCTGCTCTTCCCAATTAAACCCATGCTGCTGGTCAAATAACTGGCAGATTGAGTTTAAGGCCAATTGAACTAATAAATTCAAAAACTTGCAAGGAACAAAATCAATATGCACAAATTAGTGGCACTCCTAGGTGCTCGGAAGTAACCATCAAAAAGAGACTGCTGAGAACGATCTCATTTACACCTGCATCCAAGACAGCAAGATACCCAGGAGGCCCCTGAACCAAGAAGGTGACAGACCTGTCATCTGACAGCCCTGCAACAATGACGACAGACAGGGATGGGTACACACGGAGATGGGGAGGCACTGTGCTCAGGGTAGAACCCACACTGGGAAAATACCTACTCTCCCCAAAACCGTCTACAGAGTCCTCACTCTGGCTCCCGAATTTCCGGACTCGGCGCAAGCCTGGAGTGGGTGTGGACACGGGAAGGACCCTGCAGGGCTGAGGTGGGGAGAGCACAAGCACCGAAGAAGGCAGACGCTCCCTGACTGCAGAACATCTGAGGAGCCCCAGGAACCGAATCCGCGAGCACACAAACACAGATGAGGAACTAGGAGCACCCGAGCCCAGAAAGGGGGGACCCCACAGCCCCACGCACAGCACAGCAGGAGGCCACGTCTCCTCACACAAAACGACGGAAGCCCCAGTGTCTACACAGGGCGCCCTTCCTCTGTGGGGTCCTGAGACCACGAACCCCTTGACAGTCCACTCAGGCGGCTTCTCCTCAGCTCCTCCAGCATCTGGTCCTTAGGAGGTTGGACTGCTGCCAGTGTGGGCGCGTCCTCCACAACGGGTCCGGTCAGTGTGGATGCAGAGCCACACCCTCCTCAGCTTGTCCTGTCAGGGTGGGAGGCGCCCCACATTCTCCAGAAGTCTCCACAGTGGGTCCTGAAGAGGCGGGGCTCTGGTCCCAGCTGTGGCTGTGCAGCCTGGGCTCAGGGCGGGAGCTGGGGTCTGGCGCCCTCTGCAGGCGGTGCAAGGCAGTGCAGGACTGTGGGAGCTCACCCTTCAGTGGAAGGTCCTGCTCCCTCCCCGGGTCCAGCTGATGCCATTTCATTCCGGGAATTCAAGCTGCATGGAGCCCAATACCCCCCAACTTCCCCCCAAATAGCTAAGGAACAATGAATTGGAAACAATGTGGAATTACAACAGTCCTTGACCCAAACAGTGTCACTGAACATGGCCCTGATGCAGACCCACACTCTGACCTCAACTTGGTCTCAAGCCTGGACCCTACCCTAATCCAAGACCCTAACCCTAGCCCCCAACCCAAACTATGTTCACAAGAATCAAAAGGTAGAAACTGCAAATATCCATCAATGGCAAGTGCATATGCAAAGTGTGGTGAAGGGTTTGAATTTGGGTTCAGGTTCAGGTTTTAGTCAGAGTTCTAGATCAGGCTTTGGGTTTAGTGTTAGGGTGAGGGTTTAGAGTGAAGGACAAGGGAACAGAGTTATAGTTTAGGGCTTTAAGTTTATGATTTAGGCTTTAAGACTCAGGGCTTATGGGATAAAGTTCAAGGTCAAATTTGGGGTTTGACTTCATGCTGAGATTTGGGTTCAGGTTTCATGACTTGGAGGTCTGGTTTAGGGTTTGGGTTCGTGGTTCAGGGCTTGGATCCAGGGCTCAGGTACAGGCTTTGGGTTCCATTCCAGGTTTGGGATTCAGGGTTCTAGTTTGGGCTTTAAGGTCAGCTTAGGTTTCAGCGTTGGTAGGGTTTAAGGTTAGGTTTAGGGATGACACATTTTCTTCAGTTGTCATCATGGACAAAAAAATTCTATCTGAAGTTTCTAAGTCAGAAATGTATTTCATCTGGGGGCGCCTGGGTGGCACCGTGTGTTAAGCCTCTGCCTTGGGCTCAGGTCATGATCTCAGGGTCCTGGGATCAAGCCCTTCATCAGGCTCTCTGCTTGACGGGGAGCCTGCTTCCCCATCTTTCTCTCTGCCTGCCTCTCTGCCTTCTTGTGATCTCTGTCTGTCAAATAAATAGAATTAGTAAAAGCTATTATATGATCTTTTACAAACCATTTCCTATCTTTGCATTCTCATGTGCCAAGACAGACAGGGGTTATTTAAAACCCTGAAGAGAGTGCTCTTGCTTTTAAATTGCCTGTAACCTTCGTGTAATAGATTTATGATTGATAATAGATTTAGTTAAAATATAACTATTTAAAATATTTACTCTCAGTAAACGATTTCAACCTATGCTCATTTAAGTAACTTGGTGCATAATCCCTTTTCTATTAAACCATAGTGCAAGGACCAATGCCGCGTTCCCGAGAGAACCCCAAGCTATTTTTCTAGAATGGCTGTATGCTATATATGGCGTCCTGTTTTCACTCCCTTTGTGGAGCACCTACCCTGGAGGTCATGTAATAACCAATGACCAAAAAAACAAACCAAAAACCCAAACATCCAGGTCGAAGTGCCATCCCTGCCTGGAGTGGAGGAGACTGCTCAGACAGATCCCAGGCAGGCATCTCAGCCCAGGCCTGTGCTGGGGAAGCTGGTTCCTGGCTTTGGGCGCAAACTGGAAGCCAGCAAACTGACCCAAGAGTGCAGCCGGCGTTTAGGACTGATGATCTTTTGGCAGCCAGGCTGCGCGTGGACACCCACTCAGGGAGCCAGGCTAGGCGGTTGCCCAGCGCAGGCGCTGGCAATGCAGCAGCATGCCAGGGCTTAGCCCCGCACCCCAGCATGGGCTCCGGCCTCAGAAGTGAGGGGGTGGGGCCAGCGTAGAGAAGGGTCTTTGCTAATTTCCAAAGCTGGAAGTGAGCTCTCAGAGGACTCAGGAGGGAGGGGGGCGGGGGCGGGGGCGGGTCGGGGGCGGCCGGGAGAAGGGGCTTTGCTAATTGCCCAGGCTGGAAGGAGGGGCGCGCAGCGCCAGGGTGCTGTGCTGCAGCCCATTCGGGACTGCAGGACCCACCATACTCGCTGCCCCTGCACGCTCATGCTCCAGCCTAGCCTGTGAGGCCGTGGTGACCTGTTCCTGTTCCCGCCGCCTGCTGCCCCTCCCCGCCCAATGGCTTCTCTGGAGGACCCTCTGCTCACAGGTAAAGTGACACCACGACGCGCCCTCACCTGAAGCAGAAAACGCGGTCCAGGAGCTGGGCGTGGGATGTTCGGGCCCCAGCCTCCCGCCAACCCCAGGGCACCAGGACCACCCCAGACGATGTGCCACACCCTGTCCGCAGGGGGTCAGGCCGGGACAGCGCCACAGGAGGTACCCCCCCCCGCCAGAGGGCAGGCTAGCCCCCATAGTTCGGCACCCCCACGTGCTTTTCAGAGCCTCCTGCCATTCCCAGGGCACCCAGAACCCAGAGAGTGAGGCCTTGGGTGCTTTCTAGTGACAGATTCAAGGCAATTTTTCGACTTTGGGACTCAGAGTTAACATAGTTATCATTTGTGATTATTATTTTTTGTGGGTGCCATAGCTTTTCTTTTGACCTATGGTTGTTTTCACTCCCGGTTCTGAAGAAGCCCCTAAATCCTAACCCTGTTGAGGACTCTGAAAGCTCTCAGAGCAGCAGTGCTGGGGGACAGTGTGGACACATGGTTTGGTTTCTCCTCTGGCCTGCTTCTGTGGCAGCCCCGCTCTGTCCTCCTCAGACTTCAGAGCAATATCTGAACAAGTGGAGAAGCGACCAGGGGGTCAGGAAGGTGGCCACCGAAGAGTGACTTCTCTGGAGGGTGGCTGAGCTAGCAAGTGAGCATGTTAGTCCAGCTCTGCCTGCATTCAGTATGGAGCTGAACAGGGGCCAGGGAAGGGGATGAGGAGCAGAGAGCAGGGACAAAGGGACCAAAGAGGAGATTGAGATGAAGGGAAGTAATGGGGAGGAAAGAGAAGAAACTCTAGAAGACAGGTATATAGAAAGGAAAAGGGATGAAGTGGGCATTGGGAAAGGGCACCACCAGGGAAGGAGAGAGGGGAAGGAAAGAGGGAGGAAGAGAGGAAAGGGGAAAGGGAGAAGGGAGGAGTCAGCATGCCAGGGCTCCCCCTGCATCTGAAGAAGAGGTGGCTGGTCCAGCTTGTCAAACAGGGTGCTCACTCTTTGGTCCCAGTTTCTGCTCCCAGTGCTACTGGGCTTTTCAAGGAAGACAGGCTGTCCCTTGGGACCTACTGGAGCCCACTGGAGCCCACAGGAGGGTGGGAGAATTAAGATGCCACCGGGTCCTGTCCTGAGCTGCTCCCAGCCACCAGCCTCACCACATGGTGCAAGAGGGACCCCAGAACAAAGGAAGGATACAGGCCAGCATGTCTGCTGGTGGCCCTGGGCACTTAGCTCATCGCAGTGAACCACACGGCCTCCTCAACCCACGCTTTCAAAGCCTCCTTCTTCGTTTCTGGCTTTCATGTCTGTAGGAACATGAGCCAGATCTAACTCATCTACGACAGACAATTCTGACTCACCCCGTGTCAGATTTTTATGAGTGGCTGTGATAGAGTAAGATAGCAATGCTCCAACAAACGGACTGTTTCCTCCCACTTGACCTCAACAGTCTTATACATTTTCTTAGCGAAAACATCTTGTCTCCTTCCATTAAGCTCATAACGTGGTCTAGTAGTATACATGCGCCTTTGGTAGATGCGAAGCGATACAGAGGTCCTTTTTTTTTTTTTAATTTTACAAGGTAAAGTCAGTGAACATATCCAACTTGATGAATACGTCTCTAAAATGTCAATCCAGGCAAAGCTTTTTCTGCCTACAGTTTGGAGCCTACGTGGTGACATTTTTAAAATGCTTTCAGTCCCTCAGTGAGGCTCTTAGAAGCTAGCCAGGGCTTACTACGTGCGAGGCACTGTGTCAGGTGTTGGAGCTAAAGGGAAGGAGAGCTTGGAGGCTGGCTGGGGAGGGACATCCATGACACAAGCACAGCTAGAAACGGAGGCCAGTGCTAGAAAAGAGAGAGCAGGCTGCATGGAGAGTGTGTACCATGGGGCTTGTGAGCTCACGAATAAGTGGGAGTAACTGGAGTGGGGAGATGGGGGAGAGAAGAGGGTCTTCCCATCAATGGGAATCACCTGTGCTTGGAGGCAGGTGCCATGAGAGGTCTCCACAGGAAGAAGGAGGCCGTGTGGTTGAAGGGCAGAGAGATGGGGCAGAACAGGCATCAGTCAGTTGGAGGGGTATGAATAGACTGATGGGAGGATTATGGGTGCCTTTGGAGGACTGAGAATTTGTTAGAAGATCAGTGCAGATTTCTATGGAGACAAATGCCAGGAACTGATAGGTCTTTGAAAGGTCACTCTGGCTGCCTTTTGGCAAAGGGGTTGGTAAAAGGCACTTGCAGGTGTGAACACACCAGGTGGGAGGTGAGTGCAGGAAATCGGGTGAGGGAGCATGGGAACTTGGTCCCGGGGTATATAAGGGAGAATAGCCTTTAAGGAGTTCCACAAATTGGCACCAGCTGTGGCTTCATTACAGAGCTGGAAGGGGGAGGTGGGTGTGTCCTGGAGGTTACAGAAATTACATGAGAAAGGGAAGTCTTTTTAGATCTCTTTTTCAACTAGAGGAACTCTCACCTTATTGATAGAATTCCAGAGTGGGAACCAATGATATGAGGACATCTTTGAAATGTCTGAATATGTTCTTCGACATCTTTGCAAGTGACGAGGAGACCTTGACCTTAGGAGGCCTTGGCCCTCTTTGTAGCCAGAAAGATTTCACCTACAGATTTGGGTTCTCCCTTTTAAAGTCAAGGAGTCAGTCCTTCCAAAGGACACCTCCTATCATTTTACCCTCTCATCATACCTCACGTGCTGGCATCTCCAAGACCCTCTGTTCCAGGTTGAGAGTATCCACTTTGGCCGGGCTGGTCTTGCCAAGAACACCACCACAGGAAATCTAGAGCCTGTAGTGCTATTAATAACATCATCTAAGACTGTGTTTGCTGCCCTCTTGGCCTCTTCCCACCATGACTCACTGAAGCTTTTTACACATTGTATCCATTATGCTATATTTCCCAAAGCTCATCTTCTCTAGTGCTATTAGTTTTTAGGGGACCAGGCAAACCTTAAACTTGTCCCCCTTAATTGGATCCCTGTGCCCCCACAATCTCTTTGAATGCCTTTCACCATGATCCTTGAATGAGATCTGAGACCACTGCTGATACCTAACACTTCTTGGCACCTTGTCTGCTAGGTTCTTGGAAGAGGAGGCGGCTATGGAGGTGAGTGGGGATGGGAGTGGGAGGATTTCTCCCTTCACTTCCCTTTTTGTGTTTTCAAATAATGGGTTTTGAGGGGGAGGGAAAGGTTAACCAGACCATTTATTTTCCATCTCCCATCGATAAAATGTCACACAGGAGAGAGGTGGCAGAAACGCACTTTCAGGTTAATTTTTTTTACAAGGAAGATTGACTTATGAACCTACTTTGTTATTCCCTTTCATTCAATTTCCCTGTACCTCCTTTTCTATGAAGTGTAACGGTAACCCATTATTATTTTTATTGTTGGCACGTGCTTTGTGAACCATAAAGTGTACGCTATAAATGGGAGCGCTTTTCTTTTTTTTTTTTTTTGTAGTTTACGAAAATCTAATATTTTTTAAATTAATTTTTTATTTATTTTCAGCATAACAGTATTCATTCTTTTTGCACCACACCCAGTGCTCCATGCAAGCAGTGCCCTCTATGATACCCAACACCTGGTACCCCAACCTCCAAATCCCCCGCCCCTTCAAAACCCTCAGATTGTTTTTCAGAGTCCATAGTCTCTCATGATTCAGCTCCCCTTCCAATTTCCCCCACCTCCCTTCTCGTCTCTAACTCCCCATGTCCATGAAAAACTAATTTAAAAACATTCATCCACCAGAGTACCCAAAGGGCTCCCATATAAACTATCTGTCGTTACATTATGTCCCGATGTGGAGCTCGATCCCAGGATCCTGAGATCATGACCTGAACTGAAGGCAGAGGCTTTAACACACTGAGCCACCAGCCCCAATGTATTCTCTTCAGTACCAGAATTTGTAACCAATTGACAGATGAAAAAGGAGGCAGTCAAGTGAAAAACAATAGGTCTTAGACCTGCAAGAAATTTGAATTAGATGAATTCAGCTACTCAGGCACTGTTTCACATTTTCAGATCTCTGCAGAAAAGGGGTTAACCTTTTTACAGCATGTAAAAGAGAAGACTATAACACATACTATGTGTAAGCATGTAAATATCAAAAAATATCCCATTAGTTGCTAAGACACACAGGGCCTATATTTTCTCTCAAATTCATGAATATGTAGGAGCAATAAGTGAGAAGTGAATGTATACTCTTCACTTCGAAGTCTTTTAGAAATCTAAAATATGACTTTCTATGGTTTGTGTCTCCATATTCCTTTATTGCCAGTTTGAACAAATCCACATGCTTTGATTCAAAGGTAATAAATTCCTCTTATTTGGAAAAATGATGTTTATTTTTATTCTCTCACCCTTAGCAGGTGGTTTCATTTTAGCACACTTCAGAGTTATAATTTCATGCTTATTAAAAACATTTATTATGATCTACATAGATGAATGAAACTTTTATTTTATTAAATTATTTGACAAAAAATCTGTTATTTTTAAAATGTATTTCCTTTAGGGTTATTTTAGAGCATTCAGAGAGGATCTAGGAGTGTGGTATTATGTAGTTTTTAAGTAGGTATGAAATGGTTATTTATAGGATTGTTTCTTTAAGGCTTATGTATATTGTCCATTATATGCTATAAAATATTTTGAAAGTAAATTTAAGGTATGTTTTACATAGTTTATTTTTTGGAAATAAATATTGAAATGACTTGTGAAATTCAGAATATTCTCAACATTAATTTATTTTGAAATTTACCAGTTGTCTACTGAACTATTATATGGCAGATATTACTTCAGACGACACTGGTAAATGAAATACTTGGCTTTGTAGAACTTTTATTTTAATGGGTGAGACAATTCAAAGCTATAAACCTTAATAAAAATGGCATAGTGCATTCAAAAAGGATGAGTACAATGGGGAAAAAGAAAAACTCGATCAGGGTGAGAAAAATCAAGGTTGCTAGGCAGGGGATGGGGAGTTAAAATTTTTAATAGGAAGATCAGGGTAGTTACAATGAAGCTGACAATTGAACAAAGGTATGGAAAGGTGATGAATTTGCCCAGAACTATCAGCAATAAGGTCACTCCAGACAAAGGAATTGGCTATCTTGAAGGCCATAAGGTTGGATCATGCCTGGCATATCTGAGGAATAGCAAGGAGGCCACTGTGAGTGACTGAAGAGTAGCAGGGAAAGAGGTCACAGAGGTTAAATGAGTGGCTAGATCATGTAAAGCTTAGAAGTCATTGTAAAACTCTGGCTTTTATATTTGGAAACTTACTGTGTGATAGAATTTCTGCTAATAACTGAGAGTTCAATTGTCCATAAAATTTCAAGGACTCTTATTCTAGTAAGACAGAATGAAGAGAAAGAGTTCATATTTTCACATGGTGTAACAAATGCTCAGAGATACAACTGTAGGAAGCTATAGGATCACAGAAGAAGGCACTAAAATCACACCAATATATTTGATGACTGTGACTATATATAAATTTGTATTTTCTAGATTTTTTATAGTCATGGAATCACAATGTATATACTATTCATTGCCTGGCTTTTCTTTTCTCAGCATCATTACTTTGAGAATCTCCAATAGTAAATAGTTCATTTTGATGTTGAATAGTAATCTCTTTAATGAATAGATCATAATTTTTCTTTGCTCTATGGATGGACATTGATGAACATTTCCACTGTTTTCAATTCTTAAAAATAAAGCTGCTATGAAATTCATATACAAGTCCCTGTATGAACATAGGGCTTGTTTCTCTTGGTTAAATGCCTAGAAGTAAAATGGCTATTTTTGTAACTGCAACATATTTTGCATTTAAAAAAATTTTCAAACTATTTTCCAAAGTGGTTGTATCATGATATATGCCAACAACAGTTTAGATTTTTTGTTGCTTCTCAATCTAGCTCAGACCAAGTACAATTAGCCTTTATAATTTTAGCCATTCTAATAGATATGTAAGCATGTCTCATTATGATTTTAATTTGTATTTCTTTAATGTCTAAATGTTGAGAAATTTGTCATGTGCCTATAAGCCATCCATATACTTTTGGTGACATGTCTCTTCCATTATTTCCTTCACATGTAAAATTGGATACTCTGTTTGGTTATTAGTAAGGTTTTTTATTTTTATTCATTTTTAAATAATCAGAGTAGATGTCCATTATCAGATATGTAATTTGGAAATCGCTTGTCCATCTTTACAGTTTCTCAATGGAGCTTTGATAGCTGTGTCTTTCAAGAAATATGCTACTTCTTTCCTGGTACACGGAGGTATGACTACAACATTATCAATGTTGACCTTTGCAAAGAAAATCATGGCTTAAGATATATGTAGTCTGCAGTTGTTGGGAGTGTTCACCATCCTTGCCTCTAACTCATCTCTCACTGCCCACACATTCAGATATAGGGGAATATTGATTGACAAAATATTAATTGCCAAATAACACTAGTTGGAGAATAAGAAAAATGCAGGCACCTGATTATATAATATTCCTTAAATAAAATATGTTTTTATAAGTGCTATTAGAAGTAAATTCCTCTATACTTTAATCACACAGAATGATGGAATCCTAGATTTTTTTTTCTTGTATTTACTAAGAAAATGATCATGCCTCAAGTATATTAAAATGGAATAGGGAAAATTAAAAATTGTTTTAAGATGATTTGCGTGTGTTGTGCGTATGTGAGAGAGAAAGTGAGAGAGAAAGATAAAGAAAAAGAGAAAGGGAAAGACAGAGAGGTGGCTGCAGTGAATTGATGAGTTGGAGGATAGATTTTAAAGTTTTGTCTTTTGCTTTCTACATTTCTTTTTCCTTAGGTTCAAGAGAACAATCAGTAATATCTCAGAAGCCTGCTGGTAACATCAGCAGAAAGAATTAGAGGTTCCCAGAAAATTAAGATGACATATAGTTTTCCTGACATAAGAAAATCATTTTTTGTCCCCAGCTATTTTCAATGATCTATACCCCACCTGTGTACTTGCCCAAGCACACTTCTTCCAAAACTTCCTGGGAGGTTCTTACAAAGAAATGCAAAAACCTCACTCCTTAAGGATTTTGAGGGAACAAGGCAATGGGAAAACTAACAGTCACCACCAGACCAGGAAATAGCCTAAGCTATTGAGACAATAAATCAGTGGTAAAACTCCTAGTGCTATTTCAAAAGCAATCAAGGCCTTGCATTCCTTGTCCCAGAAAATGAGCCCAAGACCCCATCTAGTTTCTATCTGCTCTTGAAGCCTGCAGAGTCCCTTTCCCTTGTCCAACAGTTACCTCTGCTTTATTCTAACGTTGAAGTTTCTGCCCTCGGTGGAATACAAGCTTCATTCAGGAGAACATGCAATACATATTGCACAAATACATATGTGGACGTGCATGCATCCACAACCTTATGACCAACCATACACGGGATAATAAAACTCTCCCTTCTGAGTATTCATCTTAAATACTAAATAAAAATCTCTCTCCTGTTCAAACAGTCAAGGCTTTGGAACTTATTCCCTGTGATCTCCTTGTATGTTGTAAACAAAGATTCCTTTGTTTGACAACTCCACCTGTTTCTGTGATTCACCAAAGACTGACCTCAGTTAGTTCAGTTGCTGTAATGGCTTTCACTACTCTGATTCTACCTCTGCAAGTCTCCAAATTTAACTATTTTTTTCTCCCAATTCTGCATGTTCTTGGCTTTAAACTGCAACTCTGAAGAGAAGATTTGCTTGTTTAAAAAAAAAAATCAAGAAAAGGTAGTAGTAGTTAACATTGTTACTTTGAACTTCCTGCCCTAAGGGGCTCTCCTGTTCTTTCTCTTTGACTTCCTGGACTAAAACGACAGAAATTTGGCAATACATCACTCCCCAATCCAGATTACTGCCAGAACAGTTTATACTCTTAGAAAAATATTAGTTTAAAAGATCACATAATTAAATACTTAAGCATGTAGTGTAATATAGTGGTTTACAAGAAATATATTTTGGTCATCTGAATATTTGGTTTTCAACCATGGCTACTGACTCACAGCTCCTAAAACTCTTGGGATTTCCTGTGATAAGGGTGAGAGAGGTGTGTTTTGTTCTGTTAATGAAGTGACCTTCAGACCTCACTCAAGGCAAGGGCTGTTTGCCTGAAGGACCAACCACTTGGTGAAAGCCTTCACAACTTTTTGCCTCCCCTTCCTCCCAATACAGGATTATCTGGGGAGGGAAGAGGATCTGGAGATTAGATCAGCAAATGACAATGATTTAGTCAGTCATGACTATGTCATGAAGCCTCCACAGAAAAGCTGAAAGGACTGGGTTCAGAAAGCTTTTAGTTTGTTAAATGTATGAAAAGGCAGGAAGAGTGGCAGTCTTACAGAAGGTAATAGAAGCTCTGTGCCCATTCTCCATACCTTGCCCTGTGCACTTCTTTATCTATCTATTGATTTAAATCTTCTATTTTATCTTTTAATAAGCTGGCAAACATAAAGTAAGTATTTTTCTGAGTTTTGTGAGTCCCTGTAGCAAATTAAAAGAACGTAAGAAGTAGGCCACTGGGACCTCCAACCTGTAGTTGCTCAGTCACAAGCACAGGTAATAACCTGGGGCCTACAGTGAGACTGGCATCTGAGGTGGGGTTGGAGATAGTCTTGGAGGACTGATCCCTTAACTGATGAAATCTTACACTATGTTCAGGTAGATAGTGTCAGAATTTAGTTGAATTCTTGGAGATCCTGCTGTTGTCTGAAAATTATTTGGCATTGTTGGTATGATGTCCTAAAACCCAAAAAGATATAGCTACCTCAAAATAAGAATACGGTTGACAGCTTATATATAATAAGTGAGTATTTCAGGGATTTAAAATATACCCAATAAATAATGTAAGGAAATAAGGAAAGATTTTGAAATAAAAACAAGAATAAGAACCTAGTGGTACTAATAGATTAAATATATGTAATCTAGTTGAATTAAGAATACAATGGATAGAATACGTAATGGATTCAATAGAGATAAGAAGTCACTTAAGGATATAGTCATCTGGATACCAGCAAAGCATTAAAATTATCAATATAAAAGAGGTGTAAGATGTAGGTGATGTGTGTGGAACAAAAGCTAGAGAAGAAATTAGATTTCCTTACTACTCATAGCCTGTTGACAAGTCCTTGAAGCTCCTCTGGAGACTCAGCTGCTTCCATGTGGACACATCCACTCAGGGCAAAAAGCATTCTTAGTCCACCCCCCAGGATACTGAAAATCTACTTTCACATGTAAAAATTACTTTGGAAACTTCTTTATCTCTACTCCCCACCCCTGCCCTCAAGATATACATTGGCAATCATCTCCCAAGCATATACCCACTGATACACATCAGAAGAGTCTCTTCCCTGAGTTTTTACTAAATAGTAATAAATGACCTTTCCCTAACAATAGCTAGCCCCCTCAAGGTCCTGGAAACCTTGTTTATAAAATACCTTGGAGGCTTGTGCTATCCCTAACCTCCTCCCAAATTGAAAGTATATAATCAGCCACTCTTCATGACCCTCTCTCTCTACTCCAAATAAATAAATAAATATTTTTAAATAAAATAAAATAAATGACTTTTTTTAAATGAAAGAAGAAAAAGGAAAGAAATATTTGAATATTAATGTACATCTATTTCTCAAGCATAAAATAGTCAAGACACTGGATTAAAACTTACATACAAGAAAAGAAAGAAAATATTCATAACTAGAGTTGACTCTATGAATCCCAAACTAGGGCATACATACCAAAGACACACAAAAAAAATCACAAGTGTTAGAGAGAAAAAAAAATAATTCATTAATAAAGAAACAAGAATCAGACTGACAGAAATTTTTTAAATAACATCAGATATAAAAAAGAATGAAGTAATAGCTTTATTATCTTGAAAAAAAATCACAAATGGAAACATTTAGATCCTTATAATAAAATGTCATTGGCATAGGAAGGCATAATAAAAAAAATATTTTCAGGAATACAGACCACAGATAATTTGCCTTAATTTGTGTAGGCAGCACTTAAATACTAATATTATTTTAACAGTTAAAATATACTCTATGATCTTTGAGGTTGGGGAAAAGAGGATGACCAAGTCATCTTGAAATAATTCAGTTTTATGAAAAAAGTAAAAAGATCAAAAAAAAGACTTGTAGAAAAGAGAGATAAAACATATGCATAATAAAAATAAATAAATAAATAAACAGCTGGAGTGCCTGGGTGACTTAGTCGGTTCAAGTGTCTGCCTTCAGCTCAGGTGATGATCCCAGGGTCCTGGTATTGAGCCCTGCATCAGGCTCCCTGCTCAGTGGAGAGTCTGCTTCTCCCTCCCATTGAGAAAAAAAATTTGACTTATTTATTTGAGAGAGATAATCTTTAAATTTTACTTATTTATTTGAGAGAGAGTGAGAAAAGAAAAACATGCACACAGCAGAGGGAATAACAGAGGGAGAGGGAGAAGCACGCCACTGAGCAGGGAACCCCCTGCGGGGCTCTATCCCAGGACCCGGGTATTATGACCTGAGCTATAGGTAGACACTTAACTCAGGTACCCCAATAAATACAATCTTTAAAAAAAAATAAATAATAATAAAAATAAATAATATTTCAGATAGTATGACTTTTTTAATGTAAGACTTGGTATAAAAACAGGATGACATACTTGTCTAATTATAGCAAAAGTCTTTGATAAGTTTAGATGCAGTAGTACATAAAAAATTTAACTTCTTTCATTAACTGATAATTTAATTAGATTAAATTAAGAGACATCAAAATTTAGAGAATCTAATAGTCCTGATCTATTAATAAATGTAGCCATCCTAACCCCAAAACAAGAGTCTTCAGTAAGTATATAAGCATAAGTTGAACATTTACACAAACAGGCCATTATTTAGGCCAGAAGTCTATGCCAATAAATTCCTAGAGTTAAATATCAGGCTATATTTTCCAAGAATAAGGCAATAAAATTAGAAAACAATGACCAAAATATTAAATTCATATAATTGGAAGTTAACTTCATACCTAAAAAGAAATAATACAGCTAATTCAGAAATTTTTAGAATTACAGTACTTTGGTAATATCAACTCTCAAAATGAGTAACGGACAGGTGGGGCTAGCAAGAGACTCGTGGGAGGATTAAATCATGGGCCCCTGTATCTCAGGTGCAGTAGAAGCAGTGGATTTGGAATTTCAGTTTTTCCACAACGTTCCACCACAAGCTGGTTAGAACTGTGCAAAAGCAGGAAGGGAAGCCCCAGTAAAGTGGACTGGGGATGCCAGAAGGGGAGGCTGGAAGGGGGCGCCTGCTGCTCAGTGCCCATTACAGACCCCACATTGCAATCCCCCACAGGAGAGACTCACCAATTTTAGGCCCCACAGGGGAAGCTAGAGGTTCATCTCCTGACTTTTTGTAGGAGCTTTGCAGCTCAGCTGGTGAGAATTCTCCATCACCCTGCCTTTCTCCAAGGGACTTTCCTTCAAGCACCCTTCCCAACTTCTTCCTCCTCCATGAAATAATGTTCCTCTCCTTTGTTTCTCGCACTTGCCTGTGATGGGACCTTAGCTTGCTCAGCCCAGACTGCCATTCTCTGCTCTTCCCAATTAAACCCATGCTGCTGGTCAAATAACTGGCAGATTAAGTTTAAGGCCAATCGAACTAATAAATTCAAGAACTTGCAAGGAACAAAATCAATATGCACAAATTAGTGGCACTCCTAGGTGCTCGGAAGGACCCATCAGAAAGAGACTGCTGAGAACGATCTCATTTACACCTGCATCCAAGATAGCAAGATACCCAGGAGGCCCCTGAACCAAGAAAGTGACAGCCCTGCAACAATGACGACAGACAGGGAGGGGTACACACGGAGATGGAGAGGCACTGTGCTCAGGGAAGAACCCACACTGGGAAAATACCTACTCTCCCCAAAACTGGCTACAGAGTCCTCACTTTGGCTCCCGAATTTCCGGACTAGGCGCAAGCCTGGAGTGGGTGTGGACATGGGAAGGACCCCGCAGGGCTGAGGTGGGGAGAGCACGAGCACCAAAGCAGGGGGACGCTCCCTGACTGCAGACCATCTGAGGAGCCCAAGAAACCGAATCCGCGAGCACACAAACACGGACAAGGACCAAGGATCACCCGAGCCCAGAAAGGGGGGACCCCACAGCCCCACGCACAGCACAGCAGGAGGCCACGTCTCCTCACACAAAACGACGGAAGCCCCAGTGTCTAAACAGGGCGCCCTTTCTCTGTGGGGTCCTGAGACCACGCACCCCTTGACAGTCCACTAAGGGACTTCTCCTCACCTCCTCCAGCGTCTGGTCCTTAGGAGGTTGGACTGCTGCCAGTGTGGGCGCGTCCTCCACAACGGGTCCGGTCAGTGTGGATGCAGAGCCACACCCTCCTCAGCTTGTCCTGTCAGGGTGGGAGGCGCCCCACATTCTCCAGAAGTCTCCACAGTGGGTCCTGAAAAGGCAGGGCTCAGGTCACAGCTGTGGCTGTGCAGCCTGGGCTCAGGGCGGGTGCTGGGGTCTGGCACCCTCTGCAGGCGGTGCAAGGCAGTGCAGGACTGTGGGAGCTCACCCTTCAGTGGAAGGTCCTGCTCCCTCCCCGGGTCCAGCTGATGCCATTTCATTCCGGAAATTCAAGCTGCATGGAGCCCAATACCCCCCAACTTCCCCCCAAATAGCTAAGGAACAATGAATTGGAAACAATGTGGAATTACAACAGTCCTTGACCCAAACAGTGTCACTGAACATGGCCCTGATGCAGACCCACACTCTGACCTCAACTTGGTCTCAAGCCTGGACCCTACCCTAATCCAAGACCCTAACCCTAGCCCCCAACCCAAACAATGTTCACAAGAATCAAGAGGTACAAACTGCAAATATCCATCAATGGCAAGTGCATAAGCAAAGTGTGGTGAAGGGTTTGAATTTGGGTTCAGGTTCAGGTTTTAGTCAGAGTTCTAGATCAGGCTTTGGGTTTAGTGTTAGGGTGAGGGTTTAGAGTGAAGGACAAGGGAACAGAGTTATAGTTTAGGGCTTTAAGTTTATGATTTAGGCTTTAAGACTCAGGGCTTATGGGATAAAGTTCAAGGTCAAATTTGGGGTTTGACTTCATGCTGAGATTTGGGTTCAGGTTTCATGACTTGGAGGTCTGGTTTAGGGTTTGGGTTCGTGGTTCAGGGCTTGGATCCAGGGCTCAGGTACAGGCTTTGGGTTCCATTCCAGGTTTGGGATTCAGGGTTCTAGTTTGGGCTTTAAGGTCAGCTTAGGTTTCAGTGTTGGTAGGGTTTAAGGTTAGTTTAGGGATGACACATTTTCTTCAGTTGTCATCATGGACAAAATAATTCTATCTGAAGTTTCTAAGTCAGAAATGTATTTCATCTGGGGGCGCCTGGGTGGCTCCGTGTGTTAAGCCTCTGCCTTGGGCTCAGGTCATGATCTCAGGGTCCTGGGATCGAGCCCTTCATCAGGCTCTCTGCTTGGCGGGGAGCCTGCTTCCCCATCTTTCTCTCTGCCTGCCTCTCTGCCTACTTGTGATCTCTGTCTGTCAAATAAATAGAATTAGTAAAAGCTATTATATGATCTTTTACAAACCATTTCCTATCTTTGCCTTCTCATGTGCCAAGACAGACAGGGATTATTTAAAACCCTGAAGAGAGTGCTCTTGCTTTTAAATTGCCTGTAACCTTCGTGTAATAGATTTATGATTGATGATAGATTTAGTTAAAATATAACTATTTAAAATATTTACTCTCAGTAAACGATTTCAACCTATGCTCATTTAAGTAACTTGGTGCATAATCCCTTTTCTATTAAACCATAGTGCAAGGACCAATGCCGCGTTCCCGAGAGAACCCCAAGCTATTTTTCTAGAATGGCCATATGCATATATATCAGGCGTCCTGTTTTCACTCCCTTTGTGGAGCACCTACCCTGGAGGTCATGTAATAACCAATGACCAAAAAAACAAACCAAAAACCCAAACATCCAGGTTGAAGTGCCATCCCTCCCTGGAGTGGAGGAGACTGCTCAGACAGATCCCAGGCAGGCATCTCAGCCCAGGCCTGTGCTGGGGAAGCTGGTTCCTGGCTTTGGGCGCAATCTGGAAGCCAGCAAACTGACCCAAGAGTGCAGCTGGCCTTTAGGACTGATGATCTTTTCGCAGCCAGGCTGCCCGTGGACACCCGCTCAGAAAGCCAGGCGCTGGCAATAGGGCAGCATGCTAGGGCATAGCCCTGCACCCCAGCCAGGGCTCAGGCCCCTGGAGTGAGGGGGCAGGGCCGGCGCAGAGAAGGGTCTTTGCTAATTTCCAAAGCTGGACGTGAGCTCTCAGAGGACTCAGGAGGGAGGGGGGCAGGGGCGGGGCGGGGGGGGCCAGGAGAAGGGGCTTTGCTAATTGCCCAGGCGGGAAGGAGGGGCACACAGCTCCAGGGTGCTGTGCTGCAGCCCATTCGGGACTGCAGGACCCACCATACTCGCTGCCCCTGTGCTCCCACGCTCCAGCTTAGCCCCAGAGGCTACGGTGTCCCGTTCTCAGTCCTGCTGCCTGCTGCCCCTCCCTGCCCCATGGCTTCTCTGGAGGACCCTCTGCTCACAGGTAAAGTGACACCTCAAAGAGCCCTCACCTGAAGCAGAAAACGCAGGACAGGAGCGGGGGGGGGGGGGGGGGGAGGGGGGAGTGGTCAGGGCCCAGGCTTCCGGCAACCCCAGGGCACCAAGACCACCCAGGACGCCACGCCACACCCCCTACGCAGGGGGTCGTGCCAGGACAGCGCCACAGGAGGTACCCCCCCCCTGCCAGCGGGCAGGCTAGCCCTCATAGTTCGGCACCCCCACGTGCATGTCAGAGCCTCCTGCCATTCCCAGGGCACCCAGAACCCAGAGAGTGAGGCCTTGGGTGCTTTCTAGTGACAGATTCAAGGCAATTCTTCGACTTTGGGACTTCAGAGTTAACATAGTTTTCATTTGTGATTATTATTTTTGTGTGGGGGCCGTCGCTTTTCTTTTGACCTATGCTTGTTTTCACTCCCAGTTCTGAAGAAGCCCCTAAATCCTAACCCTGTTGAGGACTCCGAAAGCTCTCAGAGCAGCAGTGCTGGGGGACAGTGTGGACACATGGTTTGGTTTCTCCTCTGGCCTGCTTCTGTGGCAGCCCCGCTGTGTCCTCCTCAGACTTCAGAGCAATATCTGAACAAGTGGAGAAGCGACCAGGGGGTCAGGAAGGTGGCCACCGAAGAGTGACTTCTCTGGAGGGTGGCTGAGCAAGCAAGTGAGCATGTTAGTCCAGCTCTGCCTGCATTCAGTATGGAGCTGAACAGGGGCCAGGGAAGGGGAGGAGGAGCAGAGAGCAGGGACAAAGGGACCAAAGAGGAGATTCAGTTGAAGGGAAGTAATGGGGAGGAAAGAGAAGAAACTCTAGAAGACAGGTATGTAGAAAGGAAAAGGGATGAAGTGGGCATTGGGAAAGGGCACCACCAGGGAAGGAGAGAGGGGAAGGAAAGAGGGAGGAAAGAGGAAAGGGGAAAGGGAGAAGGGAGGAGTCAGCATGCCAGGGCTCCCCCTGCATCTGAAGAAGAGGTGGCTGGTCCAGCTTGTCAAACAGGGTGCTCACTCTTTGGCCCCAGTTTCTGCTCCCAGTGCTACTGGGCTTTTCAAGGAAGGCAGGCTGTCCCTTGGGACCTACTGGAGCCCACTGGAGCCCACAGGAGGGTGGGAGAAATAAGATGCCACCGGGTCCTGTCCTGAGCTTCTCCCAGCCACCAGCCTCACCACATGGTGAAAGAGGGACCCCAGAACAAAGGACGGACACAGGCCAGCATGTCTGCTGGTGGCCCTGGGCACTTAGCTCATCGCAGTGAACCACACCGCCTCCTCAACCCACGCTTTTAAAGCCTTTTTTTTCGTTTCTGGCTTTCATGTCTGTAGGAACATGAGCCAGATCTAACTCATCTCCGACAGACAATTCTGGCTCACCCTGTGTCAGATTTTTATGAGTGGCTGTGATAGAGTAAGATAGCAATGCTCCAACAAACGGACTGTTTCCTCCCACTTGACCTCAACAGTCTTATACATTTTCTTAGCGAAAACATCTTGTCTCCTTCCATTAAGCTCATAACGTGGTCTAATAGTATACATGCGCCTTCCTTAGATGCGAAGCGATACAGAGGTCCTTTTTTTTTTTTTTAAATTTTACAAGGTAAAGTCAGTGAACACATCCAACTTGACCAATACGTCTCTAAAATGTCAATCCAGGCAAAGCTTTTTCTGCCTACAGTTTGGAGCCTACGTGGTGACATTTTTAAAAAGCTTTCTGTCCCTCAGTGAGGCTCTTAGAAGCTAGCCAGGGCTTACTACGTGCCAGGCACTGTGTCAGGTGTTGGAGCTAAAGGGAAGGAGAGCTTGGAGGCTGGCTGGGGAAAGACATCCATGACACAAGCACAGCTAGAAACGGAGGCCAGTGCTAGAAAAGAGAGAGCAGGCTGCATGGAGAGTGTGTACCATGGGGCTTGTGAGCTCACGAATAAGTGGGAGTAACTGGAGTGGGGAGATGGGGGAGAGAAGAGGGTCTTCCCATCAATGGGAATCACCTGTGCTTGGAGGCAGGTGCCATGAGAGGTCTCCACAGGAAGAAGGAGGCCGTGTGGTTGAAGGGCAGAAAGATGGGGCAGAACAGGCATCAGTCAGTTGGAGGGGTATGAATAGACTGATGGGAGGATTATGGGTGCCTTTGGAGGACTGAGAATTTGTTAGAAGATCAGTGCAGATTTCTATGGAGACAAATGCCAGGAACTGATAGGTCTTTGAAAGGTCACTCTGGCTGCCTTTTGGCAAAGGGGTTGGTAAAAGGCACTTGCAGGTGTGAACACACCAGGTGGGAGGTGAGTGCAGAAAATCCGGTGAGGGAGCATGGGAACTTGGTCCGGGGGTATATAAGGGAGAATAGCCTTTAAGGAGTTCCACAAATTGGCACCAGCTGTGGCTTCATTACAGAGCTGGAAGGGGGAGGTGGGTGTGTCCTGGAGGTTACAGAAATTACATGAGAAAGGGAAGTCTTTTTAGATCTCTTTTTCAACTAGAGGAACTCTCACCTTATTGATAGAATTCCAGAGTGGGAACCAATGATATGAGGACATCTTTGAAATGTCTGAATATGTTCTTCGACATCTTTGCAAGTGACGAGGAGACCTTGACCTTAGGAGGCCTTGGCCCTCTTTGTAGCCAGAAAGATTTCACCTACAGATTTGGGTTCTCCCTTTTAAAGTCAAGGAGTCAGTCCTTCCAAAGGACACCTCCTATCATTTTACCCTCTCATCATACCTCACGTGCTGGCATCTCCAAGACCCTCTGTTCCAGGTTGAGAGTATCCACTTTGGCCGGGCTGGTCTTGCCAAGAACACCACCACAGGAAATCTAGAGCCTGTAGTGCTATTAATAACATCATCTAAGACTGTGTTTGCTGCCCTCTTGGCCTCTTCCCACCATGACTCACTGAAGCTTTTAACACATTGTATCCATTAAGCTATAGTTCCCAAAGCTCATCTTCTCTAGTGCCATTAGTTTTTAGGGGACCAGGCAAACCTTAAACTTGTCCCCCCTAATTGGATCCCTGTGCCCCCACAATCTATTTGAAAGCCTTTCACCATGATTCTTGAATGAGATCTGAGACCACTGCTGGTACCTAACACTTCTTGGCACCTTGTCTGTTAGGTTCTTGGAAGAGGAGATGGCTATGGAGGTGAGTGGGAATGGGAGTGGGAGGATTTCTCCCTTCACTTCCCTTTTTGTGTTTTCAAATAATGGGTTTTGAGGGGGCGGGAAAGTTTAACCATACCATTTATTTTCCATCTCCCATCGATAAAATGTTTACCACTCCACACTGGAAGAATTTATATCTTTCCTTTGAATCTCCAGGAAAATCTCCCAAACCCAGACCACCACCATGTGGATTCAGCCATCTTCTGATTCACCTCCAGATTGTCTCCTCCTAAATGCTCAAGCCACTGGTTAAGGGCGAAATGTTCAATGCCCAAGCAATTAAGTGGGGAACACGTTTATCTAAGCAATTGCATGCAGCTCTCTATCTGCATACAGGGGGTCTCTCCCAAGCCTTTCCAACCTCAGCAAAAGAAGACAAAGCCCCAGCATTCTGGGGTATATATCATTCATTCATTCCTGTGTTCAACACTCATGGCGGATCCCCACCAAGACAGTGGGAGAGCAAGGACTGGAGAAATCCTGGAAGCTGAAGTCTGAGGAGGATTTCAAATTCAAGTCAGAGATGAAAGAAACATCTGGACTTGGTCCTCAGGTACATGCAGTATTCTGAACTGAGGCTAGAACCAGAGACCATTCTAATGAAAGGCCTCTACAGGTGGGCTCCAACTCAGTTTCGTGTATATTCATTCATGAAATAGCTCTTTGGGTCAACATGCAGAAGAAAACCATTTCAGAAAACTGACAATGAGGAGAGGAAAGGGAAGCCAGAAGGCTTGTGAATGGGGAGAGAGGAGGACCCAGGGCAGGAAACCAAGAATCCCTCCCTGCCCTCCTTGCTGCCAGGGAGGTCTGAGGGACTAGTTTCCACCTGGGATCCCAAGTCCAGAACAAAAGCAGCGGGGCCACGGCGGGGGAGGGAAGGGGGTCCTCAGCACGGGCGCATGGGGCTGCGGAAAGATGGGGGCTAGCGTGCCTGCTGGCGGGGGGCACCTCGCAAGGCGCTGTCCCCAGCCCGACCCCATGAGGACCCGGGTTTGGCGCAGCGTCCGGGGTGGTCCCGGTGCCCTGGGGTTCGCGGGAGGCTGGGCCTCCACAACCCCCCTCTTCGCCCCCAGGTCGGTCCGCGCTTTCTGCTCCAGGTGAGGGCGCGGCGCGGTGTCACTTTACCCCTGTGCAGAGGGTGGTCCGGAGAAGCCTTGGGGCGGGGAGGGGCAGCAGGCAGCAGGAGCGGGACAGCGGAGCCTCACAGGGGAGCGTACGGGCGGCGAGTCCGGTGGGTCCTGCAGTCCCGACTGAGCCGCAGCACAGCACCGCGGCGCTGCCCGCCCCTCCTCAGCCAGCCCCTCCACCTCCTCCCAGACTCTCAGCCACATCCTCTGTGAGCTCACTTCCAGCTTAGGCAATTAGCAAAGCGCCTTCTCCACGCCGCCCTCCACCCGCCCCCGCCCCCCTCCCTCCTGAGTCCTCCGCGAGCTCCCTTTTCGCTTTGGCAATTAGCAAAGCCCCTTCTCTGCCCCGCCCCCGCCCCCTCCCTCCTGAGGCCCCGCCCTGGCTGGGGCGCGGGGGAAGCCCCGGGGGCTGCAAGCTTGACCAGCGCTGGCGCTGGGCAGCCTCCTAGCCTGGCTCCTTGAGCGGGTGTCCACCCGCGGCCTGGCTGCAAAAAGATCATCAGTCCTGTTAACCCTGGCTGCACTCTTCCGTCAGTTTGCTGGCTTCCAGATTGCGCCCAAAGCCAGGAACCAGCTTCCCCAACACAGGCCTGGGCTGAGATGCCTGCCCAGGATCTGTTTGAGCAGTCTACTCATCTCCAGGCAGGGATGGCACTTCCACATGGATGTTTGGGTTTTTTTATTGTTTTTTGGTCATTGGTTATTATTACATGACCTCCAGGGTAGGTGCTCCACAAAGGGAGTGAAAACAGGATGCATGATATACCCCTCACCTCCCATGCTGTCTTTCTCTTAAATAATAAGCACTGCTGAACTATCTTAGATTCTGTACCTTCTCTCCAGCCATGAACCTATCACTGTCTTTAACTCTTGAAAACTTCATTAGACAAATTAATGTGGTGAAGGAAGCAATATGAGAAAGCCTATTAATCTGATGAGCATGGAACTGAACAAACCCTATAGATACTTTCCCTTTGATTTCTAGCCTATCAATACCTACAGTGAGTCACATACACTCAAGATTATTGTTTTTATTGTATACTTCATATATTCATTGATTTTGGACTCGTTATCATTTCGTTGAAGTGTTAAACTATGGTAATAAACAAACTTTTAATTAACTTTTCCTCCTATGATACAAATATAACTTGCACTTGAGCTTTAGCTAATTTTATGTTCTAAAATTGCCAAAACAAAATGATCAAGGTTTCTAGATTATTTACTGTATTTTCTACTATATAATATTGTTCTATCTCTTCTGTATAAAGAAAATGAATGCTTGGGGCTCTTGGGTGGCTCAGTGTGTTAAAGCCTCTGCCTTCTGCTTAGGTCATGATCCCAGAGTCCTGGGATAGAGCCCCACATCAGGCTCTCTGCTCAGCAGGGACCCTGCTTCCCTTCCTTTCTCTCTGCCTGCCTCTCTGTCTACTTGTGATCTCTGTCTGTCAAATAAATAAATAAAATCTTTAAAAAAAGAAAATGAATGCTTGATAACTAAATGAATGCTTTACTGAACAAATTAAATATGGCAATAGCATTTTATTTTATCATGCTTCACATATTAAACAATAATATTATATCACTAGTCTACAAATAATCTACTCGCATAGTCATTTGGAAGCTTTTAGCAAAAGAATTCTTCCTCCTGATTGTAGTATAAAAGCCACAGAAATATACAGAAGACTCCTAGAATAGAAAGTTAAATCCAGTTATCCGTGATGCCTTGAGTAGGACCTGACCTATGTATGTCCTGGGATGCACTAGTAACTGTTACATGTGATAGGATTATATTTAATATATACAGTTTCATTTACTTCACAAAGGACATATAAATTTGAGAATAAAATATTTGATGAATCTATAAAGTCTATATCTATTTGTAACTAATGTGGTAGAATTAAGATGTTAATTTGAAAAAAAATTCATTGAACACATACACATATTCAATTGTTTTTATATATATAAACAGCATTATTTATTTATGTAAATAAATGCATTGTCTGTAAAATCCATTTACTTATCAATCATAAGGGTAATTTTAAGTACTAAGAATAAGAAATATGTGAAAAGATAAGTGTTCAAGAGTGCAGTTTGTGGTAATTAATACAATATGATAGGCTCATGAAAAAGATATATTACTTGAACTTAAAAGCTTCTATAATTAAGCGATGACCACTTGAAATTTGTAATTAGTCTTGCTGCAGTTTTTCCTTGCACTTATTGCCCTTCCCCAGAAGTTCATTAAGAATTTCTGTGAATGTCCTTATGTTTAATCTCATTCATAGATTCCACTGCTGCTCACAAAACAAAGCCAAAAAGAGAGGTAACTCTATGTGGCACTCCATCCACAAGCAATACATTCATAAATAATTAAAAAGCTCTCTACTTCATTTGTTACCCATTCAGCTGATAATTTAAATGAGTAACTGAGGCCATTTTATCAGCACTTTTAATAGAATGCGACTCAGAAACTTCACAGTGTTATTTAAGAAGAAATGCTCACGTGTTAAGGTTTTTATTTTTTTAAATCAACAAAATAATTTTCAAATATTAAAAGCAAATGTCTCCTTTTCCTCCAAGTTTCCTTGCTATGTCAAAGTTACAAATAAATACATTAAAATCGTATTTTGAGTAGTAGATAAAAACAAAAGTTTTGAAACTGTGGGTTGAGTGTCTGGGTTAACTTGTATAAATATCTGAACTCAATGTATTTAGACTTTATTAGATTTTTTTTTTAGACTATTTAAAAATACATGCTGAGATAATGACAACATTATTTTATTCATTTTAATAAATAAATTATTTAATTTAATTATGTTTAGATATTTATTTATTAAATTAATGATTTAATATTTAATAATCTAAATTTGAAATATTTTAAATTCTAAAAATATTTATTTAATTAAATTGATATATTTAATATAAATAATAAATTATTTAATCATTATTATAATTATGCAATACATTATGTATTGTGTAATAATTGCATTTTAATAAATAAATAAATGTATTATTTACATTATTTTATTTTATTTTATTTTATTTTATTTACTTGACAAAGAGAGGGAGAACGCAAGCAAAGGGAGCTGCAGGCAGAAGGAGAGGGAGAAGTAGGCTCCCAGCTGAGTAGAAAGTTCAACCTGGGGTTCCATCCCACGACCCTGGGATCACCACCTGAGTCGAAGGCAGATGCTTAACTGACTGAGCCATCCAGATGCCCAAGGCTTTGTATTCTTCGCTTCTAAATATTGATGCTCCTTCATCTCTGGAGTTAGTAAATTGATGTTGAGAATTCATATCAAAGAATTGATAGTAGCTGTTAAACAGAAACATGTAATTTAGGGGGAAAAAAAGAGCAGAAGGAAGAGAAAGGCCAAAAGTAAAAAAGCACATTAATATAAAATTTAATTAGATAAAAAAGCTGATATTCCTGAAGGGGGCTAATAAAAGAGCTGCAAAGAGCTGATAGGATTAGGAAAATTGTCCACTCCTGGTCATTTCATAATTTTAAACTATTCCTTATTAATAAATATACTTAGTTCCAGAAACACAAGCACATAAGAACATTTCCACCAAGTTTCCTCTAACAGCATTTACAAATTAGACGTTCAAACAATGCAGTTCATTACATGTTGCATCTGTATCTTAAAGTTTAAACACATTCTGTGACACATTTTCCAACAATTAAAATTAAAAAATATATATATACATATATATCTATGTATATATATATATACCTTATCCCTAAATGGAAAAAATATATATATAGAGAGAGAAACCTTATCCCTAAATGAAACCTTTCTTTGTTTATTAGATTAAATAGGTAAATTAGCAACAACAACAACAACAAACAGCTAATATTATAGAGGTAGGAACAATTTACCTTTTCATTCATTGCTATTTTCTAAAAATTCCTATTTTATTTTTTTCTCAAGTCTGTCATAATAATTTTCTAAATCTCCTGCCTTTTTCAATTTTTTTCTTTTAGTGGAAATCTCTATTTCATATTTATTTTCTCTTCCTCCACTCTTTGCTCTAATAATTCAATGTATTATTAGATTTTCTGTTTTTCTCTTTATCCAGATATATCTTTTCTTTCTTTCTTTCTTTTTTAAATAATTTGATTTGCTGGCATTTTACATCAGTACATGCTTTCTTATGGATGTTAGAAATGTCTGTGGAACTACTAGAAGAATAAACTTTTTTACCTTTAAGAAGTTTACAGTCGAGAGTGCCTGGGTGGCTCAGTTGGTTAAGTGTCTTCCTTCAGCTTAGGTCATGATGCCAGGGTACTAGGATCCAGTCCTGCATCAGCTGCCTGCTCAGCAAGGAGTCTGGTTCTTCCTCTCCCTCTGACCCTCCCTCTCTCTCTCTAATAAATAAATAAAATCTTTTAAAAAAAGACTTACTGAAATCTGAGACTGAATTACTAAATTCAGTCTTAATAGAAGACAGCTAAACAAAGCAATAATCACAACTGGAAAATTTAGCGAGATCATGGTTTAACATTTTTGGTTGACACAGGACCTCTTTCAGTAACAACTTTCCCTAAATATCAATTTCTTTTTAAGGCAAAAAATTTTGACAAGAAATCCAGATCCTTATGATCATTTTCATATCAATTTAAGGTGACATCCTCAGAGTATATAATCAAATATGTAATTATTCTATCTGTTGCCTTGTATATTGCCTGTATCTTTTTCAGACTCAAAGTTCCATTGAGGTAGAGTTTTTTTTTTTTTTAAGCAGAGATTTTTAAAGTGTTTGATATATACAAGATGCTTAATAAGTGTTTACAAAGCCTATGTATTACAGAAGCTTTAAACAGGCTTTAAAATAATGTAGGTGATATTAGTGGTCATATCAAACAATTTTTAGGTTTCAGTCATGTAAATAACTACAATTCTCAGAGACAGAGAAACATACAAATGGTCTGGGTCCAGTAGGATAATGCTAGCATGTGTTGTAAATTCTCTTATATGACCTTATTCTTGCAAGAATTGGTTATGTGGCAGAAAAAAAGGTATCACTATCTTATACTTTATTATTTAAAGAGATTTATGGAAGTCTTAATTTCTTACACTACCCCTTTGTTTCAGTGGACCCAATTTCCGTGGTAATGGTGAGAGGAAAGTAGGCAATTTAGGAAGCAGCAAAAATCTCCTACAAGGCACTATAAAATAAGGCTTGTTCTAGATCATGGGTCTGTCCAAAGGGGAATGTTAAGGGGTAGAATGGATGATGGATGCATTGTGGACTTATAACTTTAAGATTAATACTGTTATGCCCCAATAATGGGTCTATGATTAAAGGAGCGAGACTGATGTAAAGCAAAGGTCAAGCAAAGCTTTATTTCATGCCAAGCATCAAGAATCTAACCAAACGTTTGGGGCCACACCTCTTATGAGAGAAGGAAACCCTTTGCTGTTTCACAGTCTAGCTTTTAAGGGCAAAGGCCATGCAGTCAGGCCTGGCCACGCACAGGTGACCAATGAGATTTTAACACACACAGGAAACTCCACAGTGAGGCTAGGTGACCAATTGAGGTTCAATTTACCCTAGTATAGACATTTGACCCAGCCTATTACACCTTGATTAGGATTGGTGCAAAAAAGGTTCCCAAAGGGCGGAGGAGTGGGGCATACTCCTTAGTATCTAGGGAGACAATATGCAAACACCGCCCCCCTCCTGCTGATTGATGTCTCCACCTGGCCTGACCCACCCTTGTATATGGGCTTTGTTACCTGGAGCTGATTTCCAGGACTTGTTTTTAAGTGAATCCCCTGGGGGAAGGGGAACTAGGACAGTTTAAGGGTTAACCTCAATGAAAGCCTCTTGCTAAAATATAAAAATATAAAATAGGTCCTTACATTACAACAACTCAGTAGGGAAAGTCCCAGTGTGGTGATAAAAGAAGTGAGGTAACTTGCATTGCACATTTTTTTTTAAAACGTGTAAGTTGTATTTTTCCGTGCCATTACATCATACTTTATCTTCATCTCTGTCTACTAGTTTAAAACTAGTTAAACAAACTCAACAATTTTTTAAAAAATGTTTTATTTATTTATTTAAGAGCAAAAGCCAGAGAGAGAGAGAGAGAGAGAGAGCATGAGCAATATGGGGCTCGATCCCAGGACTCTTGAGATCCTGATCTGAACCAAAGGCAGACACTTAACTGACTAAGCAAATGAGACTCCCACAAACTCAACAATTTTATAAAATTTTTATTTGTTGGGGTGCCTGGCTGGAACAGTCAGTAAAATATGTAAATCTTGATCGTGGGGTTGTACGTTTGAAATCCACCTTGGGTGTAGAGGTTTTATTTAAAAATAAAATCTTTAAAAATTTTTTTTTCATTTTTTTATTTAAGCCATTGTATGGCAGTGTTGATCACTATATTGTACACCTGAAAGTAATATTAACCTTATTTTAACTAACTCCAATTTAAATAAAAACTTTAAAAATAAAATAAAAATAATAATCATAAAAATAAAAAAGAGGAAAAATTATTTGGCAGGCAATTTTCTTAATTGCATTATTATTTATTATTATCATAGTCTGTGTGTGTCGGTGGGAAGTGGCTGGTATTACAGTGAGTTCCATATCTGTGTTACACTGAGGTCCATGTCTGTAGTCAGTCTTTTTTTTCTTTTAGTTTATTTTCAGGGATCCAAAATTCATTGTTTATGCACCACACCCAGTGCTTCATGTAATAAATTCCCTCCTTAATACCCACCACTGGGCTCACCCAACCACCTGCCACCCTCCTCTTCAAGACCCTCAGTTTGTTTCTCAGAGTCCACAGTCTCTCATGGTTTGTCTCTCCCTCCGATTTCCCCCAGCACACTTCTCTCCATCTCCCAGTGTCCTCCACGTTATTCCTTATGTATTGAGTCTTATAAAAACTTTTATTTCTTTCCCTATTCTGCTTTGCATATGCTTACCTTAGATGTTAAAATGTTATAAACCTCTCCTGCCTGGTCCATTTTCTCTCTCTTCTCTCATGATTTCTCATGCTCTCCCTGCCAACCCCACATGCCTTACAATATCTGGATATGACTAATTTCTTCCTGAGCTACTTTATTCTACTCTGCCATATGGTTGCCCTTCCCTCTTCTGTACCATAACTTCTATCCCCTGCATTTGTGCTTTAACAATACCTAATTCTTTTCACTACATCTGTATCTTTGAGTTCAATACTCAGTAGTGCAATCGCTGGGTCATACGCTAGCTCTATTTTACTGGAAAGAAGGGCCATATGCACCCCAGTGTTCATAGCAGCAATGTCCACTATAGCCATTCTGTTGAAAGAGTCAAGATTCCCTACAACAGACAAACGGATAAAGAAGATGTGATCCAAGGATACAATGGAATATCACTCAGCCATCAGAAAGGATGAATACCCAACTTTTGCATCAACATGGATGGGACTGGAGGAGATTATGTTAAGTGAAATAAGTCAAGCAGTGAAAGTCAATCATCATATGGTTTCACTTATTTGTGGAACCTAAGGAATAGCATGGAGGACATTAGGAGAAGGAAAGGAAAAATGAAGTGGGGGTATTGGAGGGGGAAATGAAACATGAAAAACTATGGACTCCAAGAAACAAACTGAGGGTTTTAAAGATGAGAAGGATGTGGGGATGGGTGAGCCTGGTGATGGGTATTAAGGAGGGCACATATTGCATGGGGCACTGGGTGTTTTACACAAACAATGAATCATGGAACACTACTTCAAAAACTAATGATGTATTGTATGGTAACTAACATAACATAATTTAAAAAAAAAAAAGGAGGGGGACAATACCTAACACTCAATCTTTGCTAGTTTCTTGTTTACCTCCTTTTAAGAGTAAGCTCATTAGTGTTTTTTTTTTTTTTTTGGTTTGTTTGTTTTTTTTTTTTTGTCTCAACTAAAAGAAGAAAAATAATACACATTATTTTGAAAACTTTTTGAACAGTGTACAAACGTTAGTCAAGTCCACAATGTCTCATCTCTTCTTCCTCCTAACATGGCTAAGTTGAAAAACCCTTTATCTGGGAAAAGATCATTGTCCAGCCACCTTGTGTAAGATTTTGGCTTTAGGTTAGATTATCCTTTCTTTCCTTTTCTGAAAATAAGTTGAAAATATTAATAGCCTCAGTTTTTCTTCCAAAATATGACTGCTTCTTTACCAAGTGCAAAAGCAACCCATTTTGACCATAGTAAACAGCTTGGACCTACTTTTTTTGGCTCACTGTTTTAGTGAGACAAGTGGAGTGAAGATGACACACCATTTCCAAATGTATTAATAATTGGTAGACCATACTTCTAAATTGAAGTTTTGTTGCCATTAAACTACGACCAGACTCGCTATAATTACAGAGGTAAATTCTTTATATTTACTATATTTGAAATTACCATATAATACCAAAATAAAATTATGATTATGTGAAGAGTCTGTAATATTAAGAAGATGACTTTGAAATGATTGCTTATCTAAATGAAATTTCCCATTTTATAATCTTGTATAAGCTTCCGTTGTCATTTCCTATTTAAAATCTATTAGAAGGCACTCTTATTTTCCCTTAAGTGGTAAGTCAAATGTGGAACAAATTCATCCCAAAGGAACTGATTCTATGTTCCACTGAAGACAAGGTGGCTTCCATGTGGCATTTTGCCTCTTGCATATTGTTCATCTCCTACAACAAATGGGGGTATGCTCTTTAGTAAACTAATTCAACTCAATTAGAGACATTGTCTTCAAGGGATAACATCATAGAGACTAGAATCAGAATCATACTTTTGGGAAAATTGGGCCCAGGATTTTTGTTTTGTTTTGTTTTAAGATTTTATTTATTTATTTGACAGACAGAGACCACAAGTAAGCAAATAGCGGGGGGGGGGGGGGAAGCAGGCTCCCTGCTGAACAGAGAGCCTGATGCAGAGCTCGATCCCAGGGCTCTGAGATCATGGCCTGAGCCGAAGGCAGAGGCTTAACCCACTGAGCTACACAGGTGCCCCTGGGCCCAGGTTTTGATGGCTTCTTTCCTCAATCTTATAAAACCTATTTGAACTCTACTGGATGCCAGAACTGCTTAAAAATATTTGGTCCCTTGTAATTTTAACCTTCCAGTATTCAATGCACCTGATGCATGTAATATCCTATAGTATTTTTGTCAAATGAAGACTCTCAAAGTGTGTTTCTTGGGAGACACTTTTCAATTGGTTGCTTACATTTCTGCATTTATTATTTGTTCTAGGCCATCCTTTGAAGATGGTTGTATTGAATAGACTTGGAAGACAGAAATAGTATCTTTTTTTTTTAACTTAACCTGTTGTGTTTGCAAATATTATCTGCCTCTGTTTTGATTCTTCTTGTGGGAACTGAGGCTCAGAACTGATATATAACTCCCATCCCTACACACACACAAACACACACACACACACACAAACACACACACACACACACAAATAATGTTAATATTCTGGCTACCTCTATTGCTGTGAATAATAAACTATATTATTTCTGAAACATGAGTCTGCGTCTTCTATCAACCCCCAAGAAACTACGGCAGACTCATACACCAGCTTTCAAATAAGGGAAAATAATCTCAGATGCTTTATATTTTTTGATAGTGTTACCTACTTCTGAACATATGACTGAGCACATATAAAGCTGGAGCCATGACCATTTAGAGCTTCTTCTGTGGAAGAACTATGCATTCACTAGTAAACAATAGTAGTTTCATCTTTTTTTTTTTTCCTCCTGGACACCATTTCCTCTCTCAAACTGTTGCTCAAATTGGATGGAGTCTAAGGTCCTTTGAGGAAATTTTTGTTTAATGATTCAAAATAAAATAGGAAGAGTCTAAAGTGCTAAAAATACTTCTAGATAAAAGGTATAAGATCATGCCAGAAAGGATAGTAATTTTATCTAACAACTGCCTGTTCACCCCTTTTTTGTTCATTAACTAATCTCCAAATTCCTGACTAAATCCCTTTTGTAAGCCAGAATGTGAGCTAAAAACTGGGATTTTAAAAAATTTTCATTTGAAATCCAGTTAGTTAACATATATGGTTGTATTAGATTCATGTGTACAATATAACATATAGCACTCAGTGCTCATCATGACAAGTGCTCTAATTAACCCCCATCACTTATTTAATCCATCACTCCTTTCAGATCCCCTCAAGTAACCATCAGTTTGTTCTCCGTAATGAAATGTCTGTTTCTTGCTTTGTTTCTCTTTCTATGTCTTATTATTTCCCCTTTGCTTGTTTGTTTTGTTTCTTTTATTCCATATATGAGTAAAGGTATTTGTCTTTCTCTGACTGACTTATTTCACTTTTAGCATTATACTGTCTAGTTCCAACCATGTTATTGCAAATGGCAAGATTTCAGTCTTTTTTATGGCAGAATAATATTCCATTGTATATAGATACCACTTATTCTTTATTTATTCATCAATTGATGGATACTTGGGCGCTTTCCATATCTTAGCTTTATAAATAATGCTGCTATAAACATAGGGGTGCTAGCATCCCTTTGAATAAGTTTTCTTATATTCATTGGGTAAATACACACCAACAGGATTGTTGGATCACAAAGGACTTCTATTTTTAAATTTTATGGAAATTCCATACTGTTTTCAAATATGGCTGTATCAGTTTGCATCACCACCAACAGTTCACAATTGTTACTTTTTCTTTTTTTTTTAAGATTTTATTCATTTGACAGAGAGAGATCACAAGTAGAGAGAGAGAGAGGAGGGAGCAGGCTCCATGCCTGGCAGAGAGCGCGATGTGGGACTTGATCCCAGGACCCTGAGATCATGACCTGAGCTGAAGGCAGAGGCTTAACCCACTGAGCCACCCAGGCAGCCCCCACAAGTGTTACTTTTTCACATCCTCTCCAACACCGTTTGTTTCTTGTAGTGTTGATTTTAGCCATTCTGACAGGTGTGAGGTGGTATCTCTTTCTAGTTTTGCTTTGCAATTTCCTGATGATACATGATGATGGACATCTTTTCATGTATCTACTGAACATTTGAATGTGTTCTTTGGGGAAACACTTGTTCATGTCTTCTATCCATGTTTTTATTGGATTATTTGGTTTTGGATGTTGACTAAAAACTGGATATTAAGTAACACACAAGACAGGTTTCCTTGAGCTTAAATTTTATTTGCATGAGTATCATTAACAGGAAAAAATATGCATATATGTATGTACAAGTGTGTTTATGTATACATCTATCTATCTATCCTCTATCCCATGTCTTCTAATTGTGGTAAATCCTGTAAGGTGGGGAATGGGATAGTCTGAAGAAATATGCTTCTGGATATGCTGGGTAAGCAAATTTAATTGCACTCAGATGCATTGGATATAAGTGAATCACTCAAATGAGTTATTTAATATTATATAGAAACAAATTAAAAGTTTATGTAGTTGAAAATAATAGGTAGTTAAAATAATTTTTTTGTTTGTTGTTTTTGTGTCTTTTTTTGTTTATATATACTATGGTGTGAATGTTTATGTCTCCCAAAATCATATTATGAAATCTAACTCTGTAAGTGCTAGTATTAAAACATAGGGGCCTTTGGGAGGTGATTAGGTCATAAGTGGGATTACAGTCCTTTTAAAGGAGACCCCAGTGAGTTCTCTTGATTCATTCATCATGTACGTTTACAGTGAGAAGATAGCCATCTATGAGGAAGTGGGCTCTCCCTGGATCTGCCCATTCCTTAATCTTGAACTTCTCCGTTCTAGAACTGTGAGAAATAAATTCCTGTTCTTTATAAGCTATTAAGTCTATATCATGTCCTTTATAGCAGCCTGCATGCAGAAGGACACTATGACCTAAAATGAGAGCAATAAATATAAAGTTTCAGTAAAGTCAGTTGGTACAATGTTTTTTTTTTTTTTTTAATTAGAGAAGACATGCTGCTTCATGTTAAACCTTGATATTGTATATGTTTCTTGAAGGGCCACTTCTTACTCCTTTGTGTGTTTTCCACAAAGTCCAGGATGATGCCTTACATAAAGGTAATATTTTATAAATACTGTTGGAAATATATACTTCTCTAAAATCTTATTTTGCCTACAGATTACTTGGATCCACTTTGCCTTGTGTAGAATATTTGAAATATATTAAGAACAGAATGTCTCTCTAAATAACATTTAGAATCATCATTAGTTTATGACTCCTGACTGATTTGTTTATGCAGTGATACTTACTGCAAGAACACTGAAGTTTGTAATATAATTTTGAATTAATCACCAAGCTAGTTTATTTTAACTTATGAAAATATAATTTCTCATGTTGGTTTAATTCTGCTCTTATGTTATGGTCATGACATTTTCATTAAAATAAAGTAGAAAATAGAAGTAAATAATAAATGAAAAATAAAAATTAAAAAATAAAAAAATAAAAGCAAATCTCTTGTGAAATGTTAAACTTTTCTTACTTATTTTGTTTTGCTTTTCTTCTACCATGCTGGCAAAGCTGTATATTGCAGATAGGTACAATTTTCTAGGTGCTAGGTTTGTTACTTTTGCTAAAATTTTCAAAATATAAGGAGTTGAATAGTCATGGATTGTTTATTAAACTCCTTATCTACACATATAAAAATAAAACAATGATGGTGACCTGGGTATTTCTAAAATTGTATTCTGTTTTTCCATACTATGGTTTACAATGTAATTAATAAAGATTCTGCATATATTAACATCATCCCATTCTATCTCATCTGTATGTCCATACAGAGCATGTATGATTTCTATTCATTGCTATGTTGTGGTGAAGAGATTGTCTGAAGTAGCCTATATTTATGCAGGTAGATCTTAAGCTACGGTGCTCTTGTTTATTTGCTTGTTCGTGATCAGTATGTTTGAAAGATGGTAACTATTGCATCAGGTGTGACGATTAAAAAATATTATTGGTGCCTGATACACTGTGATAAAATAGGTAAGTCAATTCATAATTTGTTAATTAAATTAGAAAAGAAATTCCTTTGGATTTGTTCTTTATTAAGAGTTTTTTTTTTTTTTTAACGAATGCCTTGGGATGTTTTTTGTGTAATATATATCACATGCCTCAACCTTTAAATTTGAATTTAGAAAAGAGTTATCAGAATGAGCCTAGAAAATATTGTTATGGGGGCGCCTGGGTGGCTCAGTGGGTTAAGCCGCTGCCTTCGGCTCAGGTCATAATCTCAGAGTCCTGGGATTGAGTCCCACATTGGGCTCTCTGCTCAGCAGGGTGCCTGCTTCTTCCTCTCTCTCTGCCTGCCTCTCTGCCTACTTGTGATCTCTCTCTGTCAAATAAATAAATAAAATCTTAAAAAAAAAGAAAACATTGTTTTGAAATATTTTTGTTCTGTTGTATTATGTTAACTTAGGAAATAATGGTAGTTATTTTTATTAGCATTTCCTACTTTCCACATGCCCTTACAGATGAGATATCATGTTTTTCCTACTCTTTTTATCGTGGTTGTTATATTCTTCATGATCAATAACAATCAATGAAAATTCATAACATTAATTTTCTTTGGAAAAGTGATATTTTAGCAGGAATCCATGACCAAAAATTTTAGCTGTTGTTCTTCCAGGAGATGAGACTATCAATGTTCCCGAAATTTCAAGAAATAGAACTTATTAATTGTGTTGGTTGATGTTTATTGTCTCTGAACTTAGAGGTGCATAATTCAATTTAAAATTTATTTTGGGGGCGCCTGGGTGGCTCAGTGGGTTAAAGCCTCTGCCTTTGGCTCAGGTCATGATCCCAGGGTCTTGGGATCGAGCCCCGCATCGGGCTCTCTGCCTAGCAGGGAGCCTGCTTCCTCTTCCCTCTCTCTCTGCCTGCCTCTCTGCCTACTTGTGATCTCTATCTGTCAAATAAAATAAATAAAATCTTAAAAAAAACGGAGTGGACCTTATAGGGGTGCTTATCTGAAATTGAGGGACATTATAAAAAAATAAAAAATAAAATTTATTTTGAATTGAAAACAAGATCTTACTGAAGTTTAGGCATCCCACTTTATATCAGGCCTCCAGTACATTCTAATTTATTTATAGAAAATATCATAAACATGAATGACACTTTTCCTATTGCATTTATATGAAACTGCAATGACTCAAAGATGTCAGATTTGAAAAGCACTACCTTTCTATAATTTCTGTTTCTTAGGAGGAATGGATATACCATTTTAGCTCAATTATCCAACAGTATTCAAAACCACCATGAATTTTAAAACATAGTTATTACACCCTAAAAATCAAGTATGAAAATGTATAAACAACCAAATCTCTATCTGTAAATGAAATACTCCCACACAGACGGGTTTTAAAACTTTCTAACTTAAGGAATTTGATAGCACAGACTCAGGGTAGTAGTTTCAGTGCCTACAGTATACTTTCAGGGAGAGAGTAATGTAAGCTCTGAGTCACTTTCTGCCTAGAGATGACCTAATAGTGGTTCTGGCATTGTTTGTTTTTGAAAATACGTTCCTGGGCGTCATTCAGAAAATGCAGAGTTTGGCATCTATATAAATTAAGGATGATCTTTTTGAACTTTTGTCTTTCATTACATCAAATTAACATAATTGTACAGAAATTCCACTAAATTAAGCATTGTTAGGAAATGTGTAAATTGGAGCTACTCAAATTAGTTGCTCTTTGAACTATGTGCTGTTGGTTCAGGATTAGATAAGGAGTTTGAAGGCAAACCTAAATCATTGCTTCCTTTTTTGAGAGATTCTCAGCATATTTTCTTAAAATTAGCTGAAATAAACAATGTGTTTAGTCGCAAAGTGATTTGCATTTTTGCACAAACTCCCTATCTCCTTGAGAATTATAACAGATATTTCATGAAACATCATTGATCTTTACTTTGTTACACTGCTGTAAAGTACATTTAGAGTTGCCAGTTAAAGGTGTTAGTGTTGAGATGAAATGTCATGCATTTTTCTTCACTTCCATGCAAATGAACACAGTAAATTATTAAGACACAATGAAGAAAAAAAAATTGACAATGAGTTCCAGATTTTAAAAATCACTTGCCATTCAATCCAAATTGTGAGTTTGATCAGTTACCGAACACTTTATAATGCACCCCCGGTAATTTTACAGAGATTACTTTTTTCTTACCAATTCTTGATTATTCTGTCTTGCAATTCAGAGAAAGCTAACTAATTTAAAATAAACTTCCGTTAATTTTGATTGTTATAAACTTAAAATTGATTAATTTCCATATACAGAGTTTAAAATGTTCACAATTTACATTAAATATATATTCTGTGTATACCTTGGAAAAATTATACTGAAAATTGAAATTAAACTGATGTTGTATATAGCTGCAAGAAGCCGCCTGTCCCATTTCATCTTACTATATAAGTTGTGTCAGGTAATTTATAAAATCCCTGCTGCATAACAAATCTATTTTTTGTTGGAATGGGTAGTAATGTTTCTTCTTATTTCGAAATAAGAGTTGGTCTATGAGTGCCTCTGCAACTGTATTTTTCCTAAGTGGCTTCATGGTCCTGAACTGAGAAAGCTCAGAGCATTAAACATCAAAGTAATATATTTTGACACAATTAGACATCAAGGAAATGCAATTAAAATGACACTGAGAGGGCGCCTGGGTGGCTCAGTGGGTTAAGCCGCTGCCTTCGGCTCAGGTCATGATCTCAGGGTCCTGGGATCGAGTCCCGCATCGGGCTCTCTGCTCAGCAGGGAGCCTGCTTCCCCCTCTCTCTCTCTGCCTGCCTCTCCATCTACTTGTGATTTCTCTCTGTCAAATAAACAAATAAAATCTTTAAAAAAAAAATGACACTGAGATATCACTACACACTTACCAGAATGGCTAAAATAAAATATAATGACAAGCCCAAAAGAAAAAAATATACCATTTGATGATACACAATGGCAAGTTGTACCATAACTTAACCATCTCAGAATAGTGTAGTGTTAAATTTGTTTTTCTAAGCCATGTTTTGGGTCACTTACCACTTTTCAAGGATATAAAGTGCTATCATTTTACTTAAAACTGTGAAATTTGGTCAGATTTAAATTTCAATTTATGTTAAAACATTCTGTAAACTGTGTTAGACTTTGACATTTGTTCCCTCACTTCAGTGAATAACACTATATCATATTCTGAAAAATACGCTAATTTTTATTTTGAAAAATATCCCTTTTTCCTCTTATGGTAATTATTAATATGAATTAATCGTAGAATTTGATATGGTCCAATATGACCATAAATACTTTATAGTATATTATCAAATTTAATAATAAATATAATGTACTTCTTTGGACAATTTTTAAAGACCAGTCTACTCTTTAAACAAAAAAAATGGAGATGCACTTCTTTAGTTCACACAAATTTCATTTTATTATATATAACCTCAGATAAATTTCAACAAATCATAATTTATTAAAATCATGTCTACTTAAAAATCTCATAGAAGAGTTAAACCATCAAAAATAAAAATAAACACACACAACACACACACATCACCCATGTATTGGCAAATCACAATTGCTGTAACAATACATTAGGCATTCCACAGTTAAGGGCTATCAAAATTTCCATCAGTGACAAAAAGATTTGTATCCAAATGGACTGATTTGCCAGAATCCAAGAAAAAGTCTCCTAGGATTTATTTAAAGGTAAATATTTGAACAAATACTTCTTAAATTTAGGAAATTCAGAACATACGATTAAAGAATATTTGCAGTGCAGACTATATTCAATCCTTCCTTCAAAATGTGCCTTTGAGTACATAATTCTGTTTTCTCGATCTAAATTGAGCTGTCTTCCAAGGAAGTTTTCCAAAATGTGTGTCTCTGTGTGATAAATGTTCTAAGACCTAACATGCTTCATTGTATTTTTACTGTGCTCTCAAATTTAATCAATAATTTGGATTGATGTATAATACCTAGTTTCAAATATCTTTTCCATCTATAAAAACTCCCAGCTGTCTCTTTATATGCTATTACTATTGAGAATTGTGCTGTCAGTATTATTCTTGTACATTTTAGGTGATCTGTTCTTCTCTTGGGCATCATTTATGCTCTTCTCTGTTTTTGATATTCTTAAAACTCACCATAATGTATACGAGTGGTTTTTAGTGTGTGTAGTTTTTGTTTTGTTTTGTTTTGTTTCTGATATCTCGTGTTTGGCATCATTTTAAGTCTGGTATCTTTTATCTTTCTTTAATTCTCCAAAATTTATCTCAGTACTTATTTAAATATTTTCTTTATTTTTTTTTCTCTTCTGCTGTATTTGGGCAGAAGTCATTAATTTGTTTGTTTGTTTTTCCCAACTCATTTATTCATTTTACAGCTATATTCATCTTAGTCTCCATTTATTGTATTCTTTATTTCAACAATTTTCACTTAATTTATATTCACAGTATAGTATCTTTCTTTTCCTTGTATAAGTATATCATTATTTTATCATATACTTTTAAGCTATTTTTAAAAATATTTTATTTATTTATTTGACAGTGAGAGATCACAAGTAGGCAGAGAGGTGGGCAGAGAGAGAGGAAGAGAAGCAGGCTACCTGCTGAGCAGAAAGCCCGATGTGGGGCTTGATCCCAGGACCCTGAGATCATGACCTGAACGGAAGGCAGCGGCTTAACCCACTGAGCCACCCAGGCGCTCCTTTTAAGCTATTTTTTAAAAGTAAAGTCATTCTTTTTTTTTTTAAGATTTTATTTATTTATTTATTTGACAGAGAGAGATCACAAGTAGACAGAGGTTAGGCAGAGAGAAAGAGAGGGAAGCAGACTCCCTGCTGAGCAGAGAGCCTGATGCAGGACTTGATCCCAGGACCCTGAGATTATGACCTGAGCTGAAGGCAGTGGCTTAATCCACTGCGCCACCTAGGCGCCCCTAAGCTATTTTTTAAATTCCTGTTCCAATAACACTTGGATTGGCATATAAAGTTAACCACATCATATTTTTTAGGTAAGTAATTGTACTTTTTATGTGCATAGTTATTTTGGTCCATGAGTTCAGCTCTTCTTAGGATCATCAAATCTCTGTAAAGTCTGGGTATGCTGGGATTTTCTAAGCAACAATAAAATACATTGAAACCTGGTAGCTTAATTATAATAATGTTTTCTTTCTCAATCATTCACAATAGTATTCCATTCTGAGTAGCTTCCTTCTATTTTGCAGCTATAGTGTTTGGAAAAACTTGAATTATGATATTACTGTGATAATGTGAATTAGTCAGGGTTTTTCAGAGAATCGGGAAGAGAAAAAAAGGAAGATATTCTCCAGGGCCAACTCTAGAAGTGACTATTAAAACATCTGTCCAAATTCAATTGAACAAAACTCAGAAATGCCATCTCCAGTGAAATACAAAAAAGATTATATATAGTTCTGGGCACACACATCTCATTTGACCCAATGATGTATATCAATGAAAGACTGAAGGCCAATCACCACTCCATGGGAGAATTTAAAAATAAATTTACTAATGAGGCCAAGAATTCAGAATCACCAATACTTCAGAACTAATAATAACTGCCTTCACTTGATGTTATTCTATAAGATAAATCCTACGGTCAAGTTTCAATTTTAAATTCTTAAATCCTTATGAAGAAGCATCATTTGGAGGGAGCAGTTTTCATAATTTATCATCCATCAGCCTTTTTTAAAAGATTTTATTTATTTATTGGACACAGAGAGAGAGAAAGAGAGCGAGAGAGAGAGATCACAAGTAAGCAGAGAGGCAGGCAAGCAGGGAGGGAAGCAGGCTTCCTTTTGAGCAGTGCCCGATGTGGGGCTGGATCCCAGGACCCAGAGACCATGACTTGAGATGAAGGCAGAGGCTTAACCCACCACCCACGTGATGAGAGAGCCACTCAGGTGCCCCTCATCCATCAGTCTTAATTGATTGGAGGAAAATGTGTGGAGGAATAATGCCTTAGGGAGCTAATCTCTCTAAAGAATTTTCAAGTCTTTACCCCTTCAAGGTTTTGTACAGTTCTGATAGCCTCTAAACATCCAGCGGATTTCTACAGTGACAGGCCTGTTAAAACCTGTCTTCAAACCAGGAATAGAGCTTGAAACATACCAGTCAAGGGCAACTTTGAGTATTTTAAGGCGTTTATCATCATTTCTTTGTTTTTGGTTAATATCTGAAATAGTTCCATATTACACTTGGATAATTTCTCCAGAGCTGACTTTGAAGGAGGCATTCAGTTCCAGCTAGTTCCATATTTTGGCAAGAACTATACTTCTATATTAAAAAAAAAAAACATATTTTAGGGCGCCTGGGTGGCTCAGTGGGTTAAAATCTCTGCCTTCGGCTCAGGTCATGATTCCAGGTTCCTGGGATTGAGTCCCACAGTGGGCTCTCTTCTCAGCTGGGAGCATGCTTCCATTCCTCTCTCTCTGGCTGCCTCTCTGCCTTCCTATGATCTCTGTCAAGTAAATAAATAAAATTTTTAAAAAAACATATTTTATACCAGTTATTCATGTTTATTAACTAAGATATCACAATACAAATAATACAAACAGTTGCTCTTTATTAATACCTTCAACCAAGATAAAAAAATATGTCATATTTTCTCCAAAAATTTTATATCATCTGATAGGTCAGATATATATATAAAATTACATTTAAAGTTTTAAAAATATCAGCAAATATTTTCATTTAAATGCCAATTTGAAAAGAAATCTACTTTTCCAAACACGACTTTTTATCCTATTTATTTTGAATTTTGTCAACAACTGATAAAATGTTTAGCGAGACTATAAATTTTTGATCGAAAAAAATGATTAATAGATGTAGGTTCAAATTATTATGTTCCATTAAAAATGATTTAGTCTTTGATGAACATCTGTTTGGTAATATGTTGTATCCAGATATAGTCAATTAAAGACATATATAAAATTATAGGGAAATGACATCTTCCGTTCCATTATGAGTAGAGCTTTTAAAATGCTATTTGCCACAACCTGTCATCTTGTCATTATGTAGCATTATGTAGCAATTAAAAAATGTATACTCTTCACTTAGAAGTCTTTTGGAAATCTAAAATATGACTTCCTATGGTTTGTGTCTCCATATTGCTTTATTGCCAGTTAAAACAAATCCACATGCTTTGATTCAAAGGTAATAAATTCCTCTTATTTGGAAAAAGGATGTTTATTTTTGTTCTCTCACCCTTAGCAGGTGGTTTCATTTTAGCACACTTCAGAGTTATAATTTCATGCTTATTAAAAACATTTATTTTGATCTACATAGATGAATGAAACTTTTATTTTATTAAATTATTTGCCAAAAAATCTGTGAGTTTTTAAAATGTATTTCATTTGAAGGGTTATTTTAGAGCATTCAAAGAGGATCTAAGAGTGTGGTATTATGCAGTTTTTAAGTAGGTATGAAATGGTTAATTATAGGATTGTTTCTTTAGGCTTATGTATATTGTCCATTATATGCTATAAAATATTTTGAAAGTAAATTTAAAGTATGTTTTATGTAGTTTATTTTTTGGAAAAAAATATTGAAATGACTTATGAAATTCAGTATACTCTCAACATTAATTTATTTTGAAATTTACCAGTTGTCTACTGAACTATTATATGGCAGATATTACTTCAGACTACACTGGTAAATGAAATAATTGGCTTTGTAGAACTTTTATTTTAATGGGTGAGACAATTCAAAGCTATAAACCTTAATAAAAATGGCATAGTGCATTCAAAAAGGAAGAGTACAATGGGGAAAAAGAAAAATTCGATCAGGGTGAGAAAAATCAAGGTTGCTAGGCAGGGGATGGGGAGTTAAATCTTTTAATAGAAAGATCAGGGTACTTACAATGAAGCTGATAATTGAACAAATGTATGGAAAGGTGATGAATTTGCGCAGAACTATCAGCAATAAGGTCACTCCAGACAAAGGAATTGGCTATCTTGAAGGCCATAAGGTTGGATCATGCCTGGCATATCTGAGGAATAGCAAGGAGGCCACTGTGAGTGACTGAAGAGTAGCAGGGAAAGAGGTCACAGAGGTTAAATGAGTGGCTAGATCATGTAAAAGCTTAGAAGTCATTGTAAAACTCTGGCTTTTATATTTGGAAACTTACTGTGTGATAGAATTTCTGCTAATAACTGAGAGTTCAATTGTCCATAAACTTTCAAGGATTCTTATTCTAGTAAGACAGAATAAAGAGAAAGAGTTCATATTTTCACATGGTGTAACAAATGCTCGGAGATACAAGTGTAGGAAGCTATGGGAGCACAGAAGAAGGCACTAAAATCACACCATATATTTGAAGACTGTGACTATATATAAATTTGTATTTTCTAGATTTTTTGTAGTCATGGAATCACACAGTATATACTATTCATTGCCTGGATTTTCTTTTCTCAGCATCATTACTTTGAGAATCTCCAATTGTCTTTGCTCTATTGATGGACATTGATGAACATTTCCACTGTTTTCAATTCTTAAAAATAAAGCTGATATGAAATTCACATACAAGTCCTTGTATGAACATAGGGTTTGTTTTTCTTGGTTAAATGCCTAGAATAAAATGGCTATTTGTGTAACTGCAACATATTTTTCATTTAAAAATTTTTGAAACTATTTTCCAAAGTGGTTGTATCATGATATATGCCAACAACAGTTTAGATTTTTTGTTGCTTCTCAATCTAGCTCAGACCAAGTACAATTAGCCTTTATAATTTTAGCCATTCTAATAGATATGTAAGCATGTCTCATTATGATTTTAATTTTTATTTCTTTAATGTTTAAATGTTGAGAAATTGGCCATGTGCTTATAAGCCATCCATATACTTTTGGTGACATGTCTCTTCCATTATTTCCTTCACATGTAAAATTGGATACTCTGTTTGGTTATTAGTAAGGTTTTTTATTTTTATTCATTTTTAAATAATCAGAGTAGATGTCCATTATCAGATATTTAATTTGCAAATCCCTTCTCCATCTTTACGGTTTCTCAATGGAGCTTTGATAGCTGTGTCTTTCAAGAAATATGCTACTTCTTTCCTGGTACACGGAGGTATGACTACAACATTATCAATGTTGACCTTTGCAAAGAAAATCATGGCTTAAGATATATGTAGTCTGCAGTTGTTGGGAGTGTTCACCATCCTTGCCTCTAACTCATCTCTCACTGCCCACACATTCAGGTATAGGGGAATATTGATTGACAAAATATTAATTGCCAAATAACACTAGTTGGAGAATAAGAAAAATGCAGGCACCTGATTATATAATATTCCTTAAATAAAATATGTTTTTATAAGTGCTATTGGAAGTAAATTCCTCAATACTTTAATCACACAGAATGATGGAATCCTAGATTTTTTTTCCTTGTATTTACTAAGAAAATGATCATGCCTCAAGTATATTAAAATGGAATAGGGAAAATTAAAAATTGCTTTAAGTCGATTTGTGTGTGTTGTGCGTATGTGAGAGAGAAAGTGAGAGAGAAAGAGAAAGAGAGAAAAAGAGAAAGGGAAAGACAGAGAGGTGGCTGCAGTGAATTGATGAGTTGCAGGATAGATTTTAAAGTTTTGTCTTTTGCTTTCTACATTTCCTTTTCCTTAGGTTCAAGAGAACAATCAGTAATATCTCAGATGCCTGCTGGTAACATCAGCAGAAAGAGTTAGAGGTTCCTAGAAAATTAAAGAAGAGATATAGTTTTCCTGACATAAGAAAAGTCATTTTTTGTCCCCAGCTATTTTCAATGATCTATACCCCACCTGTGTACTTGCCCAAGCACACTTCTTCCAAAACTTCCTGGGAGGTTCTTAAAAAGAAATGCAAAAACCTCACTCCTTAAGGATTTTGAGGGAACAAGGCAATGGGAAAACTAACAGTCACCACCAGACCAGGAAATAGCCTAAGCTATTGAGACAATAAATCAGTGGTAAAACTCCTAGTGCTATTTCAAAAGCAATCAAGGCCTTTCATTCCTTGTCCCAGAAAATGAGCCCAAGACCCCATCTAGTTTCTATCTGCTCTTGAAGCCTGCAGAGTTCCTTTCCCTTGTCCAACAGTTACCTCTGCTTTATTCTAACGTTGACGTTTCTGCCCTCGGTGGAATACAAGCTTCATTCAGGTGAACATGCAATACATATTGCACAAATACATATGTGGATGTGCATGCATCCACAACCTTATGACCAACCATACACGGGATAATAAAACTCTCCCTTCTGAGTATTCATCTTAAATACTAAATAAAAATCTCTCTCCTGTTCAAACAGTCAAGGCTTTGGAACTTATTCCCTGTGAACTCCTTGTATGTTGTAAACAAAGATTCCTTTGTTTGACAACTCCACCTGTTTCTGTGATTCACCAAAGACTGACCTCAGTTAGTTCAGTTACTGTAATGTAATATCAAGCATATCTAGTTAGTTGATCATTTTGTTCAAGTCTTACATATCTTACCAATATGATGACCATTTGTCTATGTAATCTTAAAATAAGGGTGTTGAAATTATTTTCCATTTGTCGTCCAAGGTAGAAGTTATGATTTTTGTTCTTAGTTTTTCCCTATATATCCCCAAATCTGTTGTTACGTATTAAAATTCAAGAATTATTATACTCCCGGGGCGCCTGGGTGGCTCAGTGGGTTAGGCCGCTGCCTTAGGCTCAGGTCATGATCTCAGGGTCCTGGGATCGAGTCCTGCATCGGGCTCTCTGCTCAGCAGGGAGCCTGCTTCCTCCTCTCTCTCTCTCTCTGCCTGCCTCTCTGCCTACTTGTGATCTCTCTCTGTCAAATAAATAAATAAAATCTTTAAAAAAAAAAAGAATTATTATACTCCCTGATGAATTCATCCTTTTACTCTTCTGTAATTTTGACTTGATCTTTATGTCTAATAATGAAATTTGCTTTAAAATCACTTTTCATTATCTTGATATAACCACCAAAGTTATAGTGTGATTAGAGTTAATATAGCATATTTTTTCTTTTACTTTTTAAAGCACTTCTATATTGAATCCTGACAAAGAAACAAAACAGATTTTTAACTCTGGAAGCATCTTTCTAAATTATCTTTTTTTTTTTTTAATGAGGCAGTAGCAATTTTTGTTAAGGGACCTAAACTGAAAGTAGGTTTAGAAATTTATTTATTTTTTTATTTATTTAGTAAAAGATTTTATTTTATTTATTGACAGCAAGAGAGAGAGAGAGAGAGAGAAGAAGCACACAAACAGGGGGAATCATGTGCAAGGGAGAGGAAGAAGCAAGCTCCTTGGGGTGCAAGTAGTCCCATGCAGGGCTGGATCCCTGTACACTGGAATCATGACCTCAGCCAAAGGCAAACATCTGCTTAAACAACTAAGTCATCCAGGCACCCCTAGGAAATTTAAAAAAAAAAAAGACCTTTTAAAAACATTTTGTTTCTTTCTTGTTTTTTTTTTTTAATATTTTATTTATTTGACAGACAGAGAGACAGGAAGAGGAACTATAAGCAGGGCAGAGGGAAAAGGAGAAGCAGGTTTCCCACTGAGCAGAGAGCCTGATGTGGGGCTCCATCCCAGGACCCTGGGATCATGACCTGAAAAGAAGGGACACTTCTTGGAGGAAGCCACCCAGACACCTCTTTTCTTTGTTTTTAATATATGGCAACTGATGCTTCCCAGCCACGAGGAGCATATTACCCATTGATTAAATCTTTGATAACAACCTATTTAAAAAGGTGTGTAAATATATACTTACTCAGATTTATACACTTTGTGTTTTCTTCATAGTTTGGGGCTGGACCCCATGGTCACAACACTGCTTCCAGTCTTTGCCTTCCCATCTTTTGATACCAGGTATTTGGTCAGCAAAGCAAATTAGTATCAAAATTAATAAGCCCTTGGCACCATATCTCTGGAGCAGGGCTTGCTCTTAGCCAAGGCCCAGAGCAGTTGACCTCCCCTCGCTAGTGCTATAGCCCCAAGGACTAGGTCCCTGCCACCAGAACTCAGTCTTACATGTTATGCTAAGCAGACAAAACCAAACCAGGAAAGCTCCAACAGCTTTCACTGGCCTGCCTCATCTCCAACTCTCTCGACGTCTAGGCAGTACCAGATGACAGGGAGGGGTCTTGGTCCAACATATGGGAGGGAAGGAAGTAGCCACGAGCAAGTACCTGCCTCTCTGTTCCTTTCTTTCATGAGCAGGTTGTAAGGAGGAGGAAGAGGAAGGGGAAGAGAGGTGAACTTCAAGGGGTGAAGGCCTCAGGTAGGCAGCTGGCTCCTGCCAGTAGGAAAGGGACAAAGGAGAAGGCAGTGAGTCTTGCAGGGAGGGTGAGGGGTAAGGGTTACAGCTTATGACGGAATCTGGACAGGAGTAATAGGGATACTAGTCATTTGAGTCCACCATTGGCAAGCTGGGCTGGGTGTCAGGGCAGATAGGCCTCCCTGGGCAACGGCACATGAGAGAAGGTGGAATTCTTCTCTGAGGAGCAGGTGAAGCTTTGGGTGTTGGGAAAGCATAGACAGTATTGTTCCAGGGCCAAGGACAGGTCCGGGTACTCCTGGTTGGAGGTCAAGGCCACAGTATGATCCAGGTCTTCTACCAGCAGCTTGAAGGTACCACATGCCAGCCACCCCTCATTATTGTGTATAACTCTCTGGTGCACTTATTGGCTTATCCATCAAATGACTCCTTCAGCAGCTTAAAAACCACCTCCACAGGCACTCCAGGATATGGGAGGCTTCCAGAGTGAAAATTTTGCACAGGATCACCCCCAAAAGACCAGAAGTCACTCTGGTGGATGTAGATCTGGTCAAACATGGCCTTAGGGACCATCCACTTCACAGGCAGTCCACTGTTGGTTCTCATTTTATAGTAACTGATGTGGTGATATCTCTGGCAAGGCTGAAGTCTGAGATCTTCATCATGTTGTCCTTTGTCACCAGCACTTCCCTGGTGGCCAGGTCTTGGTGTATGCACTTCTTGGAGGCAAGGTACTCCATGCCTCAGGCTACCTGGTAGGCAAAGAATACCGGGTGCTTGGAGGAGAGTTGCTCTGCTGCATTGTGGCTGATATTGTAACAGTACTCCAGGTCAGGAGGCCTCTGGGCCTGCAGGTACTCCTGTATGTTGTCTTTGGAGGCATATTCCATGATAGTGTACGAAGGACCATCCTGTGTGCAGGACCCAGCAGGTTGATGGTGTCCTTGTGCTGTCCAATCATCTTCATCATCTCCATTTCTGAGATTAGGTTTGACAGGTCTTTCTCTGCTGCATCTGACTTCAACATCTTCACAGACACTTTAGTCAAATGGTTGGATTTGTCTTTGTCCAGCCCAATGGCCTCCTCCAACACCACTTGCCCAAAGTAGGCCTCTCTTAGGGGTCTGCCTAAACTGCCTACAACCAGCCTGCCTCAAGGCAGTTATGAACTCTAGATTATCCTCAAAAACATTAAACCACAAGCTAAAAATTCTCTTCACTAGGTCTCTGTCGCAGGTCTAATTTTCTTATCTTTCATCATTTATCTTTTTCCTAATTCTTATTTTCAGTATAGTTTATTTGGCTTCCAGGTGTTTCCCCGGGTTTCTGTATGCTGTTTCATAGGGAAGAATTATCCTGTCATAAAATTATTTCTTGAGCATTCATTACATCTCTCAGTTAAAATGGGTTCTTTTATGGTATTGATTCATTTGAGTTTTCTCAAAATGGGAAGAATTTTCAAAATGGTGTTTTCCTCAAGGTTCAGAGTATGTCTTAGCCTCATCTTTACTCTTTTTGAAATTCACTTTTCAAATTCTTGTCCCTCTTTTTATCTTTTTAAATTAAAATGTTTTATTTTTACTATTTTTTTATTTGAGTGTAGTTGATAGTCAGTGTTACATTGATTTCAGGTTTTCAATATCTCCATACATTATTCTATGATCACTACAAATATAGCCGCCATCTGTCACCATATAACACTATTATAATATCATTGACTATATTCTCTACACTGTCCCATATCTCTTTTTAAAATCTCTGATTGTTATGTTTTCTGTTATTCCAGTTTTCGACCATCATTTTACTTGGTTACTTTAATAAAATATGCCTGATTACACACTCTATGCTGAAAACCATAGCATTTGATTTATAGTAGTCTTCTTCTTCTTCTTCTTCTTCTTCTTCTTCTTCTTCTTCTTCTTCTTCTTCTTCTTCTTCTTCTTCATTAACATATAATGTATTATTAGCCCCAGGGGTACAGGTCTGTGAATCACCAGGTTTACACACTTCACAGCACTCACCACAGCACATACCCTCCCCAATGTTCATAACCCCACCACCCTCTCCCTAACCTCCCCACCCCCCCCCGGCAACTCTCAGTTTGTTTTGTGAGATTAAGAGTCTCTTATGGTTTGTCTCCCTCCCGATCCCATCTTGTTTCATTTACTCTTTTCCTGTTCCCCAAACCCCCCACATTGCACCTCCATTTCCTCATATCAGGGAGATCATATGATAGTGCTTTCTCTGGTTGACTTATTTTGCTAAGCATAATACCCTCCAGTTCCATCCATGTCAACGCAAATGGCAAGATTTCATTTCTTTTGATGGCTGAGTAGTATTCCATTGTGTGTGTATATATATATATATATATATATATATATATATATATCATTCATTTGTTGATGGACATCTATGTTCTTTCCATAGTTTGCCTATTGTGGATATTACTGCTATAAACATTTGGTGCACATGCCCCTTTGGATCATATAGCAGTCTTCTTTACCTCTATCAGAACCCCAGGAAGCTTTATTTATTTATTTACTCACATAAACAGATGATCCAACACAACGTTTTTTGATGTTCCAATGTATTATAATGTCTTACCGCTTAACACTATGCTTACTGCTCTCTTTCACTGTCTGACTAAATCCTCATCATCACTATGCCATTTAATGAGAAAGAACATTTGAACTCAGAGTTCTCTCCATATCAGGGAATGAAGACTCCACCCTTCTGTTTCTGCAGGTAAAATAAATGTTGATGTCTGTCCTGCACATACCCCATCCTGTTCACCAGAATATTCACCATCAAAATATATACACAATGAAAACCATACCTCACCACTTCTATTACCACCCAGCATGCTAAAAACACCATCATATGTTCCTGAATTATTGACTTGATTGATAACCCCACTTCCACACATACTGCACTCCTTTCTCCCTGCAAATTTATTTTGGTACAGCAATTTAACCTAAAAATCAAGTCAAATGATTTTATTCTGCTGTTGAGGGTCTTTAGGTATCTTCCCCTTTCATATTAAATAAAAACTGAAGGCGTTTCAATGTACTAGAAGGTCATACATCAATACGTTCTTCCTCTCTCCACCACTATGAACTCCTCATTGGCCTCCTTGCTTTTCCTCAAAAGTAACAGACAAGCTGTTCACACAAAGTCTATATACTTACTTGCTCTGCCTAGAGCAATCTTTTCCTTTAATATTTGTATAACACTCTCCTTCACTTCCTGGGTCTTTGTGCAAATAACATCTCATAAATGAGATATAACCACCCAACACAAAATAAAATTAACTTTCATCCCAGCATTCTCCAATGGCTTTTACCTTTCTTGTATTACTTTGTATCACTTATCACCATCAACCATCAATCATTATTCTATTACTGGTTTATTTTCTTATTTGAGACAGAGAGAGAGAGAATTGGGAGGGTGCGCAGAGGAAGAAGAAAACACCCCACTGCCTAGAAAGCCTGCTGGGGAGTTACATCCCAGGACCCTGAGATCATGACCCAAGCCAAAGGCAGTCACTCAATGGACTGAGCCACCAAGGTGCCCCTCTATTATTGGTTTATTTCACTATTATATTTCAAAAGAATGTAAGCTCTTTGTGGTCAGGTATTTTATATGTTTTATTAATTGAAGTATTCTCAGAAAGGTAGCTGGCAGATTGTAAGGGCTCACTAAACTGTATTTTGTTGTTATTATTGGGCTCCTTTATGGGCTTTACCTCTTACGCTAGAAGTCTATCCTTCAGATGTAAGCGATAAGAATAGAGCCCTGCTGCCTGTTCAAATGTGTAAAAAGCCTGTATTAAGTGGATATTTTAAAAGCTAAATGAATGGCTTAATAGTTGTATATAGGAGGAAAGGGAACATATTTTCCACAGTTTAGAAGTGGAGTTCTTTTATAGAGTTCTTGTACAAGCCTACACTATGGAACAATAATGGGCAGTTGTACATTACAATTATACAAACACTTTGGTAATTTATATCCTTTTTTTGTTATTCTTGACTGGATCATTTAATTCCTTAGGAGCATTATAGCATTTCAACTTTTCATGTTCAATAAACTTATTGGGGTTGCTACCTTTTTTATTCAAATGGAGAAATAGTCATGATTTAATCTAAATAAAGTGTTATTGATTGTGTTGTTTTCTAGGAATGAGTCGCACATGCTAGTTTAAAAGTTTTGTTAAAGTCCCAAGTCTGTCACTGATAAAAGCCTTTTGTAGATTAGTAACTTGATCAAAACGGAAAAGTTATGTAACACCAATTGTTATACTGTCTTTGTTTCCATCTTGCATTGTAATAACACCCATCTTAACTCTATTTAAGACAAATCATTGCCAGATGGATTTCTGGCATTGATTGCAGGATATGAAATCTAGTATAACTAAAAGTTTTTGGTTTTAGTAGCATATAAATCAATTTAGAAAAATATATGTATTTGAATATAAGATAAAGTTTTAAATTATTTGGCAATAGTAAACTAAACTTTTTTTTTTGTAAATTTTTATTTTCTAAAATTTCATTGAGCTCTCTTGCAATAAGAAACAAGTTACAAAAAATTAAGGTTTATTTACCCCAATTCAAAATTATTAGGAATATAATCATAGAGGTTGAAGTATTTAAAATATTGAACCCAAAATGTTTTATTAGGTAAATTCATGAATGCTGAGCATTCACTGTTAAAATATACTAATACTATTGATAGACTGGTAGAAGCCTAAAATCAAATATTTATTAAATATTTATATCCATATCTTTTCATAGCTTGGTAATTCATTTCTCTAGCATTAAATAATATTCCATTGTTTGCATGTACTACACTTTCTTTGACCTTTCACTTATGGAAGGATATCTTGGTTGCTTCCAAGCTTTTGTCAGTTATGAATAAAACTACTATAGACATCTTTGTGGGTATAGATTTCATCTTCTTTGGATAAATACCAAGAGCTGCTACTGCTGAATCATCTGGCAAGAATATGTTTAGTTTTGTAAGAAACTGCCAAGTTGTTTTCCATTCTTTATTCTCAATACACATGGAAGAACATTCCTGTTGCTCCACATCCTCACCAACATTTCATGTTCTGTTGTCAGTGCTCTGGATTCTGGGTATGTACTGGTGTCTCTTTTTTGTTTTAATTTGCATTTTCCTGATGACCTTTGATGTGAAGCATCTTTTTATATGCTTATTTGCCATCTGTAATATTTTCTTTGGTGAGGTATCTGCTAAGGTCTTTGGCTCATTTTTAATCAGGTTTTTCCCCCATTGTTGAGTTTTAAGGGGTCTTTGTGTATTTTTGATTAACAGTCCTTTGCCAGATGTGTATTTTGCAAATTTTTTTTCATAGTCTGTGCTTTGCCTTTTCATTCTCTTGGCATTGTGTTTCACAGAGTAGACATTTTTAAATTCAGTGCTTGTGTTTTTTAGCTAAAGTTATTGCGAAAACCAAGGTCATTTAAATTTTCTTCTATATTACCTTCTACATGTTTCATGTTTAGGTTTATAATCCAATCTGAGTTCATTTTTGTGAAGAGTGTAGGATATCTGCCTGGATTTATTTTATTTTATATTTTTAGATTTAGCTTCACCATTGCTACAGAACCATTTGTTTAAAAGATTGTATTTTGCTCTCTTGTATTGCTTTTGCTTTTCTATTATATATGAAATATAATTGATAATATATATTCTGTTGCTTTAATCTAGTCTTTCTGTTGTATTACAATATCATGCTTACAATTATCGTTATGGTAAACTTTTTTTTAAGATTTTATTTATTTATTTGACAGAGAGAGAGATCACAAATGGGCAGAGAGACAGCCAGAGAGAGAGATGAGGAGAAGCAGGCTCCCTGCTGAGCAGAGAACCCAATGCGGGACTCGATCCCAGGCCCCTGGGATCATGACCTGAGCCGGAAGGCAGAGGCTTAACCCACTGAGCCACCCAGGCGCCCAATCGTTATGGTAAACTTTGAAGTCAGTCCTCAGTCTTTGTTCTCCTTCAACACTATGTTTACTATTGTGAGTCTTTGCCTCTCCATATAAACTTTAAAATAAGTTTGTTAATATTAAAAAAAAAGAACTTGCTGGTATGCATTAATTGTATAGATAAACTTGGAAACCAGTGACCTCTTGAGCTTAGCAGGAGATAGACCATGGACATCAGTTGTCACAGTGGTGCCTCTGGCAGAACCTATTGCAAATCCCTAGGCAAAATGACACCTCAAGGATCTGAGAGAATGTCTAAGAAGTACTTGATACATCCCTTGGGTATGGTTTATTGAAGTGTCCACCTGTCTGAAAGCTGGGGAATCTAGATAAGGGAGGGAAAATTAGTTATGATAAAACATATCAACAAACATCAGTAAATTTTGTAAAACTAATTGTCATGGCTCATATACAATATGACCAACAGAGGGACCATCAGAAGGAAAGCATCAGTTATGTTTATTGTGAAATTTTTTATTCAAAATAAAGCAATGTGAGGGGAAGACACAATGAGAAAATTACCATTTTTTAAATGGTAAACATCTTACAAAATGGAATAGGTTTTATATTCTAAGTAGTATATTGAAAAGTAAAACATTGGGGCGCCTGGGTGGCGCAGTGGGTTGGGCTGCTGCCTTCAGCTCGGGTCATGATCTCAGGGTCCTTGGATTGAGCCCCGCATCTGGCTCTCTGCTCCACAGGGAGCCTGCTTCCCCCCCCCCTCTCTCTGCCTGCCTCTCTGCCTACTTGTGATCTCTGTCTCTCAAATAAATATATAAAATCTTTAAAAAAAAAGAAAAGAGAAGTAAAACATTAAAAAATAAAATTTCAATGAAAAAAATTATTTAATTTTAAAAAAAGGTTAAAAATAGCAGAACCATTTTTCTTATAACTGGAAAATACACTGTATATACATCTATCAAAATAACTTGTCATGGGGGAGCCTGGGTGGCTCAGTAGGTAAAAGCATCTGCCTTCGGCTCAGGTCATGATCCTAGGATCCTTGGATCGAGGCCCACATCGGGCTCTCAGCTCAGCAGGGAGCCTGCTTCCTCCTCTCTCTCTCTGCCTGACTCTGCCTAATTGTGATCTCTGTCAAATAAATAAATAAAAACTTTTATAATAAATATTTGAAAAAATAACTTGTCATGTGTGAAATCAGGAGCATATGGAAAAAAATAATATCTGAGGACAATACTTCTGCCATGTTTTGTGCCTTGCTAATATTTTTAAACAGTCAGGCAACTTTTAGCCTTATTGAAATACCTGCTAAGATACCTGCAGTGCCTTTTGGAGCCCTATGACTATAAAAATTAATTGCAAATATTCAAAATGTTTACTATGGTGTCACTATTTAGGGCCACCACCAAGTATGTTTCAGAAGTAAGCATAACTGTTACTCTTCCATAAGGCAAAAGGGCATATTTTCAGGAGTTCCATCTGCTGTACCAGGAGGTGAATCAAGTAATGATTTTTGTCTATAAAATAATTCACTTTTCAATCTAACATTCCTCATTCCACATTATAATAATAAAAACTAGGAGGAGACTAAAACAAACAAACAACTACAACTACAACAACCAGCTTTTCCCACAGTGGAAAAGTAAATATAACCTTAGGAGTAGCCTGAAATTTATTTTTAAATATTTTTAAGATAAACGTTTTTGTTAGAAAACCATATATTTTATATTACTAAGAAATAACAGGCAACGTTTTATGAACTTCTAAAAAGTCTAGTTACTTGTATTTATCTATTAAGTCATCTCTTTATGAAGTAGAACATGATCACACCTCTTGTATCTACCCAAGTTTGTATGCTTTGGTTGTTTTATGTTTGCTATTTCCTTGCTTAATTTTTACAATATTTGATACATAATAGTATCTTTAAGTCCATCTATGGTTTCACAGAATTTGTTTGAACTTCATAAAAATGTACCATACTTTTTGCACTGTCCTTGTTTTACTTCTCTATTAGCTTTCCAAGTTTTATTCACTTTAGAGTGTGTAGCTATCATTTATTTTTACTCCTCCATAATGCTATGTTTACAAATTTGTATTTATCTGTACTTTTAAAAATATCTTAATTATATACCATTTCTCATCTCACGTAACACTCATGTTACTTCTACACTTATCAGATATTATGTAACGGAAAACCACAACTCAGCAACAATAGAACACCATTTTTCAAAATTAAATGGCTTACCAGAATTCTTTAATTCTATCCTTTATTTGTATTAGATGACCCTTTATTCTGGTATTTGGCATTGTTCATATGGAGGAAAGCTTATAAGTTGATATTCCATAAATAGAAGGATTTATTATGATTGATTAATTATTTTCATTTAGAATGCATAGAATATGGTTGATTTAATATTTCTTTCTTACTCTCTGCCTGGAACATAGTGCTATCTATACAATAGCCACTAAAATATTAAGTTAATTACCTAGACTTTAAACTGCATATTAATAGGAATAGCATACAGAACTCTTCTCAGATTGGGACACCTGGGTGGCTCAGTCAGTTAAACGCCTGAGCCTTTAGCTCGGGTCATGATCTTAGGGTCCTGGGACTCAGTTCTGCAACAGATTCCCTGCTTAGCCGGGAGTTTGCTTCTCCCTCATCCTGCTGCTCCCCCTGCTTGTGCTCTCTCTCACTCTCTCTCTTACAAATAAATAAAATTAAAAAAATAAATTCTTCTCAGATAGCTAATATAGAATATCGTCTTTGTATTCATCAAAGGGAAAGTGCCATATAATAATGAAATCCAGACTACTTCAAATTCACTTTTTAACCAGTAAGAAAGTACTGGAAACAAGCCAAAAATGTCTTCAATGAATTAAAGAAATAGATTGATTTTCAATATCTTAATGTTTCTAATGTTAAATTGCAAGATTTTTATACTAGATATCAGTGTAAATATTCATTATACAAGGATATTCTAAAAATAAACCCGAGAAAACTACTTGATATATATGATGACAAAAACGAGTTTGACCAATGTCAGTTTGGGTAAAATTTACAACACCTACCACCTGAAACTCTTGTTCTATATGGTGCCATCTTGTGATGCTGGGCAGCGGCAGTGAGCCACAGCTCCCAGTCAGCTAGAAGATTACAGGGGTGAACACCTGATATTCTTACAAGCATTCTATATATAGAATATATATATAGAATATATATATTCTTCTTTTTTTAATGTAATATTTAATAAATTGCATGTGATATTTGATACTTTGTTATAAAATAGGCTTTGCTTAAGATGATTTTGCCCAAATGCAGGCAAATGTAAGTGTTCTGAGTATGTTTAAATAAGCTTAAGGTAAGCTATGATATTTGATTGTTTAGGGGTATTAAATGCATTTTCAATTTTTTATGTGTTTCTCTGTACATAGCCCCCTTGTAAGCTGAGGAACATCTCTATATGTATATGTCGCCTTGGTATGGCTTACATATTATTGGCATGAAACATCTAGAACAGTACGTGTGCCATAGAATTGTCTACAACATCAAACAAGTTTCTTGAAAACTTGTGCCAAAGGGGTTATGTCTTTAAGGATTCTTATTTCAGAAGGGTTCTCTCAAACGTAAGATTTTTCAGAAGTTAAGTGAAAATCTGACCAAACTAAACATTTTTCCATTTTCCCTAGTGAGCAAAGATAGCTAAAATCTATCTGCCATTTTCAACACTGTACTCAACGATTGTAATTCTAATTTAAGAACAGATTATTTATATCAAAACCACATGTTGGCCTAATCTTATACAATATTCATAAGTCACACTCAGACCCTTGGACACTTTTATTTGTTGAGTCTATATGGTACTACGGACATTCATCTTTTTTGACCTCATAGCTTCATGTATGTCTATACTTTTGAAAATACATGCATCATAGTTCCATTGTAAAATGTCTGGGTTATAAAATGTGCTATGCTATCAAAATGGTAATAAGAACATACAAATGACCTGATGTAATGAACTGGACCAGATTGCCAGATATCACATTTCATACCAGAAAGATTCAGTGGTAAGTTTTAAAATGGCCAGCTATACATTGACTGAATTATAACTCATTTAACTTCTTTCTTTGTGTACAGTATTATACATTAGTCAGTATTATAGTAGATAAGTACTTTGGACAGATGTAAATATGCTGTAATAAAAAATGTTTTTCTTCTTTCTTTTAGTCCTTTTTACTTGTGAGACTAGCCACAAATACCATGCCTCCCCCAAAATAATTTGCAATCAAAATTTATCTCTAAATGAATTTATTGCACAGAAAATATATATATATATATACACTTACAGTAGACATGTTCAAAAATAGTTACACAACAGCAGGGCCCTAAATGTAAGCAGTATAGTTGTTTTGTTTTGTTTTGTTTTTTTCTTTTATAAAAAAGAGGTTATGTGAAATATTGGGATTTTATTTCCAGGCCTAGTATTTCAAGACAGTTAACTACACTTACGGTGTCAACAGCCTCTTGTTGGCAGTACGATTTTATTGGCTCCATGGAATAACAGCAAGAATTTACTATTGCTTCTTTCTTTTATGACACACACAGAAAAAAAAAATTGACACATTTGCTCAAGACCAACCAGAATCATTTTAACCTATCAAAATTGATGGGAGGCCTTCACTGCCAAAGTCACTGCTGCGTTTTCACAATTCATTGCAGACAATCTGCTACTCCCATTATGATAAAGGAGAGAAGAGTCATAATCAGGGAAGAAAGCTAGATTAATACTTGAAATTATCATTGAATTATTTAGCCTGCTATAGGATTATTATTATTAGTGTCATTTGATAATTTCTCTCATTTTATTAAACACAACTGTGAGTAATTACGCTACCTAATATTTCTCTGTATTGGCTGACTAGCTAGCAAACATTCATGAAAATATCCATTAGCCACACATATAAAATGGTGCATTATGATGCTGTTGAATCAGAACATACCACTACCTGATCCTGTAGCTCTTTGAGGATTTGCAAATCAATTAATTCTATCTTTGTTGGATTCTTCCCATACAATTAGAAAATTTATAATCGAGTCCATGAACATTATTAGTTTTGCCATTTTAAACCAGCAATCACACTTTGATTTTTACAACAAAAGCAGAAATATAAACACACACATTTGGATCAGTTTTCTGTTAGTCTGTCTGGACTTCAAAATCCTATTCCTCAAGATGATGCACACCAAAGTTCTGGATTAAACAAGAAATTAGATGGCACCTGAACACTTGGTTTAATATTCTCAAAAGGACTATGCAACTTCTTTCTTACATTAAGACATTGTTTTACAAAGATCCACACTTTTATAATGTTAGTATTTTTAATAATCAATAAAGTCAATTAATCATGATTAAAAATCAAACATAAAAACTTCTACTTTTTGCTTTTGCCCCCTCCATTTAGAACTTATTTATAGCCTGATAATTCAAAGGTCCCTATGTTTATGAAAATCTGGACAGAAATAGCTCTAAGATCCCATTCAGAACTTGATATTAATCTAAGTCTTTTGGCTCCATTTATCCTGAGAGCAAAGAGTAGGACAAAGGATTTGAGTACTGTTAGTTTATCTGGGAGATTATCCAAGGTAGAAAAGAATGGGAAAGTGATACAGTGAAGAAGCAACTTTGTCAAAGAGGTACATTGTTGATATAATTGTTGTGGATAGAAAATGAAAGCTTGCTTTTACTGAAAGGTCCTGAGAAACTTCTTTAAGTTGTCCTCATGAAGACCTGAAAACTGACAATTTTACCTATGGTTCTTATTTCCACTTCACTGAGAGCTGTCCTCAGAGGACATTAACTCTCCTACACTTTCAGGTTGTGTTGGAGACATTCTAAAATGAGAGAGAGAACATGAGATGCTATCACTGTTAAGTAACTGCAATTTCCCATGGAACTATCCACCACAGGTTTGGCTATAATCAGGAGTTGGGCCTTGATATCAGAGGGATTTGAGGCAGTATCATTTTAGGTTAATCATTATATCTGAAATTTCCAAAAACTTCAACTGATGAAACTTTGATTATAAATCTATAAATATAACAATAAATCTACAGTATTCAAATTATTTTCATAGAAATACACAAACAAAGCATCAATTGACTAATATTTAAATGTTACAAAATACTGAACTGAAAGAATTTGGTCATATTAACAACGTGTAAGAAGTAGAACTTAGGTTTAGGTTAGAAGTCAGGATGCATTTGGGACTCAGTTAAGAAATTGAATGGAGGGACGCCTGGGTGGCTCAGTGGGTTAAGCCGCTGCCTTCGGCTCAGGTCATGATCCCAGGGTCCTGGGACCGAGCCCCAAATCAGGCTCTCTGCTCAGCAGGGAGCCTGCTTCCTCCTCTCTCTCTCTGCCTGCCTCTCTGCCTGCTTTTCATCCCTCTCTGTCAAATAAATAAATAAAATCTTAAAAAGAAATTGAATGGATGTCTGACTATCTTATAGGTTTGCTAAAAATCAGTGACTTTGTGTTCACGTGTGGCTATGCAGGAATTTTTAACTTTCTCTAAGAAGTTATTAGATTTGATTATATAATGGCAGTAAAGAATGGGGAAAAGCAAAGTACAAACCCCATAAAGACAAAGACACTGAGTATGAGAAAAGAGTAATAGATAAGAAGAATCAATGCATTTGAGGAAAATGGGAATTGAAATACACAATGATTGTTGATTTTTTTAGATGGAGAAAACAAAACTAGCTTGCAAGAAGGAAATAACAGAAGACATGCTGTGATGTGATACAGAATCCTGGAAAAGGCAGTAACGTGGAATAAAGGAGTAGGGAGAGCATATCAGGTAATTTGGATAGGAAGGAGTTAGGAGATAATTGCTTGATAAATTTTATATGGCCCACTTAAATGCACAGATTTCTCTTCTTTAATTTATATGGAGAACAGGGTGTCCTTTCTCTTCCCTTTCAGAGCACCCGAGGTGTACTCTTTCAGACTGAAAACCTAAAAAGCTCAGGACTCAGTTGCTTAAGCACAGCTGAGAGGACATATTTCAATTAAGATTTACAGTTTGCTGTAGGTAGTAGACTGTCAAAAGTGGTTTAACCATATTTTTCATTTAACAAGAAGACTACAGAGAGTGTTTTCTGGTGTTGGTTCAGAGTCTTAAGAAAGTCAAGTGAACTATCTTAGAGGTTTTCATGGCTTTTTATTCACAGTTGAAAAAATTGCTGTTGGAGTTCTCACTATTAAGCCCACATTTCTGGCAGAAAGATAGAGGTAAAAGAGAATGATATCTTGTACGACTGATACTTTGTCATAAGGTTACAATGTAACTAGAAAAGAGACAATAAAATATTTGATGTTGTTTTAAGTTTCCTTGTTGTCAATCCCTCAGTGCTTTCTGATATTAAAGGAAAGAGTAGATGGATATTGACCTGGCAACTATCAACACCTGTCAGTCTCTCTTGGATAACCAATATCTCTATAATCTCTTCTTCCCAGTAAAAAAAATAAAATATATTCATAACCCACACTGTGCCATCTCAAGTTACTGCACCAAGATAAAATTACAATGATTTTCAGTTGTTCCAAATGGACAGAATACCCTTCCTTATGATATCATGTCTTATAAGATAGATAATTGGCATGCTACCAATATACCCAGATGTGACTGTGGAAGAGACAGGGAAAAAAATAATAATATTTATTTATTCCTTGGGTTGACCCTGTTTACACAGATGCATTACTATTAGAAAAGGTTGGTTTGGGACATTGGAATGAATTTACTTAATGGGTCTGTATGTAATTGGGTTGGAGGAAATTTTTAATTTCTACAAAAATTATTAGAATTCGATCTTATTCTCTTTTGTTGATTTTCACATGTTAACAAAGCCAACGTTTTTGTCTAGCAGACAAGATCTTAAATCCTAACAAAACTCAATTTTCCCTTTTTTTTTTAAAGTTTGAGAGCCTCATGTTCTCTCATGCTGCTTTAAATACAACTCAAAAAAACAAAAGGAGCTAAATGGGGCAGTAAGACCAGACTTTTTATTTTATTTTATTTATCTTATTTTTAATTAAAAAATTAAAGATTGTATTTATTTATTTGAGAGAGAGAGAGAGCATGAGTGGGGCAGGGGGATGTAGCTGCAGAGAGAGACTGAGAAATATACTCCCTAATGAGCAGGAAGCCCAAAATGGGGCTCGATCCCAGGATCCTGACTGAGATCATGACCAGAGACAAAGGCAGATACATGTGCAAAATCCCTTTTTTTCTGGGAAACAATACTTTACAAGAGATGTTTGAAAAAGTACTGGGGAATCAACTTTAATCGGAGATACAAAAATTTAATTGACTTTTGTAAAGCTACAGGGATCCAAATGATGGGAATCCCAGCCCGTTTAGGTTGTGGACCACAGAGTATTCTTCTCTGAAATTTTTTATTTTCTTCCATGTCTACTAACTCCAGTCCAAGTTCACTGATCTCTTTTTAGATAGTGCAAAACATGGCAAAGAATACCAAACAAGTGCCCAATATTCTACATTTATTACATCATTTCTCACATATAGAAGTGTGTTATCAAGGCTGGTTCTGTGAACGAACCTAGTTATGCTAAAGTGTGTTTTGTTCTCCAAGAAATTAAATGCATGGTTATCACACAATTATAAAATACTTGTGTCAAGAATTTTTATTCAAAAATTAATAAGAGAAGCAGATATTAAAACTAGTTCACATGGTTATTTGGGATATAAGCAGAGTTGTGCAGCAGAAGTGCTCTGGGCCCATAATTTGGGTTATAGAATTTATGTTTTCTAATGAAAAATCACTAACTTGCATTATTGTTAACAAGAATCCTGTGCATTACCATCAGTTTTCTCCATTATAACCTCTTGCTCTACAGTTTGTAAATAACTTTGTCAATAGCAAGCTAATAAACAGGGTGACTCCAATGGATTGAGATAATCTCTAGAGTTTCTGCTACATAATGAACAGGACTCCATTGAAAGGACACCTAAGAATTTATTTTGCCCCAAAATTTGATCACTTTTTTCACTGTCCTTACCTATTTTCCAAACCTAGTCCTTTTGCTTCACCTTTCAGTCTACGGACAACCCTGTATCTGACTGACTTGTTAATTCTGGGAATGTCTTGCAGATTAATTTGCTTGCCCGAGGTGGTTCCTCTAATTGATGTCTAAGAACCCTAATTAGTTAAGAAAACTTTTTTTTAACATTTTCATTGCTATTTATTATTATTATTATTATTATTGCTAATATCTCTATTATAAATAATTCACAAGGGCATCTTTCTGACAAAAGACAAAGAGCTGGCTACTAGTAGAAAAAGTACATTTAACTCTGTCAGTGAAAGTGGTAAAGGGATTTGAGAAAATAAGGCAAAGCAGTGGAATTATGTGTTAAAACTTTAAATATTATAGACACATTTACTTAATTTCTAATACTGTTGTTGCTTATAATTAAATAAGATGTTTTCCATGAACCACGCATTACAGCAAATATATTGTTTATACAGATTAAATTTTCATCAAAAGGGACGCCTGGGTGGCTCAGTTGGTTAAGCAGCTGCCTTTGGCTCAGGTCATGATCCCAGCGTCCTGGGATCGAGTCCCGCATCGGGCTCCTTGCTCGGCCGGGAGCCTGCTTCTCCCTCTGCCTCTGCCTGCCATTCTGTCTGCCTGTGCTTGCTCTCTCGCCCACTCTCTCTGAGAAAGAAATAAAATCTTAAAATAAATAAATAAATTTTCATCAAAAAATTGTAAGTGTATTTTATTGTAGGATATGATAAGCATTTTGCAGATGAGAAAAGTGAAATTTAGAAAAGTATGTCTTTTCAAATCCCTTATACAATATCTGGCCTAGATAGAAGGATATACTATCACAATTGAGGAAGATAATTGAGATTACTTAAAATGATAAACTTTACTGTATAGGGATTTTTACAAGTTTGCCACAGATTCAGATTCTTTTAAAATATATATCTATTTTGTGTAAAGAGAATGCACTGAGAAGTAAAAAGAAAGTGATATATCAGTGCTATCAACTAATGGCTATAATATCATCACCTTATTTATGAACAATGAAACAGTGTGCAATATTTAAATAAATTTAAATAAATTCCTATTTATTTTATATATTTATAAATTTAAATAAATTTCTATTTATTTATTATTAAAGAAATTCCTCTAACAAACAGTATGTTTTGAAGGTTGCTAGCAGGAAAGTGTTGTACGACATGGAAGTAATCAGAAAATGTGATCTAAAATTCTGCTTTCAAGGGCGCCTGGGTGGCTCAGTGGGTTAAAATTCTGCTTTCAAGAAGCTATCACAGTAAGTACTGAGCATTAGCTATTATATGCTATGGATGAATAACTGAAATCTACATTTGAAACTAATGGTACACTATATGTTACCTAATTGAATTTTAAAAAGTTAATAAAAAAAAACCACTATTTTATAAAACAATATTCCCAACAGGCTCTTTTGCTTTAAAATACTCACTTTGTAATGAGAGTCATTACTTTTGTCTAGCCAATTCTTACAGCACTGTTTATCCCTTCTCTGCTTTATCCCTTCCCAGTATCAATAAAGGCTCACTTGGGTTACATAGAAGCCATGAGAAGGCTTGTAATAGATCTGGCTGGTTTTCACCAGCAATTTGACCACCATGTGCACAGGAAGTCTATTGATAAAGTCTTTATTGCAATAAGTTGCAAATACATGGATGATTTTGAATTCTCTTTCTTGAGGTCTTGTTTCATGATAATAAATTTAGGGTGGCTTATTGGAATGGATGTTATTAACATATCTTCATAGTTATAAGCACATGGAATTGTAAAATAGATGAATGAATGTGGCATTACTGACAACTGTCCTCATTTTGAAATCAAATTACAGTGTACTAAGATGAGGAAGCAAAGCAGATTTGGGATTATGAGTGAAATAATTTAAAAAAGTCTTGGGGTATGATCAGACTATTGGGTAATTCAGTAGAAAAATGTCAACTGATTGAGATTCTGTGTTCCCTGATTTCAGAGAGAAGTTAAGATAAATAAGTAACACGAGGAGACTAGGAAGCCAAACATAAGTGATAATTTTGTGCCAGGGTGTGTTTACATCTGTTTATCTTCTTGCTTTACCACTAAGGTTGCTCCTAGAGGAGAGTTTAAATATGTGTTGGAGCTAATCTCTGTGGATTACACAAGAAACCACATCCTACAGCTCTCCCTGAAACACCCCTTATGATTTCAATGTAATTTGGTTTTTGCATTTTTAGAAATAACAAAATACTTTGCAAACTCATCTACTTTATTACCATCACAAGTGAGTCAGCTGACTCCACATTTTAACACAGTGACAGTCACAGAGGAATGGAGGAATGAGTAGAGTTATCAATATATGTGCTTTTAAGAAGTATGACAGGGTAGCAGCTATTTCCAGGAACCAAAACATGGGTCAGCAGCTGTGCAGGAAAAGTGATGGAATAAATGACTCATTTCAGAGGAGTTCTATAACATATTAGTTCTATAATGTATCTTCAGCCCCCAATTACCCGCTTTGATCTAAAGATAAGGATTTACAGTTAAGGTCCCATTTATGATTTGACTGGTGTGGTCTGAATCATGTTTACTATTGTTTTGACTATTACTTGAAGCCTATAGTAGTACTTGGGATATGTGTTGTGTATTCTGTGAACATGTGCTATTTTTAGATTAGATAATTTCTGTCTCGAACCCCTGTTCATTTGTTTGTTTTTGTTTATTTGATAGTGGTTTCAGTAAATGGATATATCTGAAAAATTGCAAAGCCACTATTAAAACAAGTTATTATTATATATAGCATGGAATTGCACATTCCTCCTTTGAATCCGACAGAGCTTCACCATATCCTTAACAATTTGGGAAAAACATGCTATTATTTTTCTTTATAAAATTTCTCCTGTTAGGCTGTGATGGTTGTCATCAGCAGTAACTCCTCTGAAGGCTTTGTCAAAAGAGTTGAAAAAATTGGAAAGGTGTGTGAATGAAGCTGTTTGCTGAATATAAAGAAAAGAGCATTGAAGTACAATTCACACTCTTACTTCTCCTTCTATGCTTTCAGATGTTTGACATTTGAAAATTTTGCTTCTAGAAGAGATGCCCTATATAATTCTTACTTTAAGGAGCAAGTTGCTTTTATAATTTTTTTATTATTCTACCATTCCAGTATTTCCATTTAAATTAAATTCAATACCATTTAAAAAAAATCAAAAGTGCAGCCAGTATTCAATTCCTGGGCTAAATAATTTTAGAAAGCTTTGTGTTATTGAACCTACAGGGTTTTTCTGTAGTTTTAACTCTTTCTTTCTGTGATTTTTCCCATTAGTCACGTAAGTGACTGCAATATAACAGACATTGAGGATAAAGAAGGACTGAATAGAACAATCCTTGGCCTCATGAAGTTGAGAATCTAGCAAGGGAGTCAAACAATTCAATCATTCAGAGACAATTTATTGAGTGCCTGGCCTAAAATGAGCACAACAAAACCCCAGGCCAGAGGAATCATTTTAATGGGAGAGATAGATAATAGGTAAGCCAACTTTAAAAAAAAAATCGTACTGCTTTTTCTTTAATAGAGATGCATATTTGAACTAAATAAGCACATTTTAAAAAGAGCAGTGATTGAGAAGAGGTTTTTTAACTGAGTGGTCCGAAAGGGCCTCCCTGAAAAAGTCTGTTTTGAACAGATTTCTGAATAATATCAGCTAGGAAGCTGCGTAAAAATCTCAGGGATGGGTGATTTTTCCAGTCGAAAAACTGTAAAGGCTCCAAAGTCACAATAGAGCTATAAGTTTCTCTAATAAAGTAACTTCTGACAAAGAATGAGAAGAAATAACTAACCCAGGTTTGAAAGAAAAGGGACAGACTTTCTATGGAATTCATATTTAATTAAAGCTCTAAAGGACAAAAATACAATAGAGCAAAATTCTGGTCACGCTGATATACCTAACGAAAGTTCATAAACAAGGTGTGGGTAGCAAAGAGTGTGTGGGAATGTTGGTAAGAACAGTGGGGAAGAGTCATCCCTGAACATGTTCTTAAATGAAGCAATTCTTGGGTTGTATTAAAGGGTAAATTGGAGTTTGCCTAAGTGATTAGAGAAGGATGCCTCAGCTTATGGAAGTTCAAAGCCATAAAGATGTGATAAACTACTGCAGATATTTTCATGTATATTTGTTGTTGCTTCTAGTAATGGTGATCTAAAAACTCCTACTTAAGACAACTAAAAATCCAGACAAAATAGCTTTTAAAGTTAAAAATATCAGAATGATTATAAAAATAAGTGAGGGATTACTGGGCCAAAATACGAAATACAATGAGAGCCTAGAGATATATGCCCTGAAGCCATTTTAGCTATGAGAGCATTTGAAACTGCTAAAACACACTGAGCTGTGTTGTTAATAGACTCTTGATACTAGAGAAACAAATCCAGCAGCAATCAAATTTGAGGACTTTGGTACAACCCAAATTTAACTTGAGATCCCCAAAGCACAAGGAGAAGCAGAAATAAGACTATAGCCTACCTTGCCTTCTGTGTAAACTGAGAAAGCCAATCACTGAATTTGGAGTATGATTGTCTTGTAGAGTCTCAGATATAAGAGAAAATCCTACCAAGGAGGACCATACCGTTATTATAGCTCTTAATTATCCCTACTCAATAAGAGTTTCAAATATAATGTCTTGAACATAGCAAAATGTAACAAAGCACACAAAGAAAAACCATTAACAAGATTTGATAGACAAAATGGGATTAAGTATGATGTTAAAATGATCAATAAAGATTGTAAAATGGCTTGATTACTCTGCTCAAAGAAATGAAAGGGGAAGCAAATTGAACAAAAAACTGACACTAAAAATGATATTGAGAAAGGTTTTATAAATGAACCAAATGGATACTCTAGAACTTTAAAGATATGACAGCTAATTTAAGATACCACAGGGGTGCCTGGGTGGCTCACTTAATTAAACCTCCAATTCTTTTTCCTTTTTTTTTTAACACCTTAATTTTATTTTATCTCTTTCAATTTGTCTCAGGTCATGATGTCATGGTTGTGAAATAGAGCCCAGAGTTGGGCTCTGTGCTGAGCCTGGAGCCTGCTTAAGATTCTTTTCCCTTCTTTTTCTATCCCTCCCTGCACTCTCACTTGCTCACTCTCTCTTGCTTGCAAATAAATAGATAGATAGATAGATAGATAATAGACAAAGCAAAATAAAAGCAGATTATGAAAATAAATATAAAGATTTTGAAATGAAAACAAGTTCAAAATAAAATAGAGAAGACCTACACAGCTAAAAGTTCATTCAGAAAATCTACTATTAAAGAAGTCAGTATGACACAGTGTTAAGATATCAAAAGATTTGAGCATGTACTTTACAGAAAGGGTAATCCAAATGGCCACTCATATATAAAAACTGTTTATCTTTATTATGAATGTGGAATTAAATTAAATTAAATTAAAAATAAATTAAAACCTGAAATGACATACTATTACACACTTACCATATTGGGCAACAGTAAAATTGCCTTGCAAGAATGTGAAAGAATGAAAGTGCCCATAATAAAAACATTTGAGGTAAGTTGGACAATATTTAGAAAACTTAAAAATAAAAATAAAAATTTGGTCCATTCCTAGAAATACAACATGGAACTAAATGAATAATTTCACCAGGATATGCAAACAGATGATTATAGCTATTTCATTCATAACGGCAGATCAGTAGTGGTCTATTTGCACAATGTTACATTAAATAAGAGAGAATATTAACAAACTGGGAGGAGGGGCTAGGTTGTTATCAGAAACAGATCTTCTATGGTGCTGATTATGTTCTATTTCTCAAAATCTTTAAGTTAAAAAAGTTTTCAAATTTATATCTAGATAGATAGATGATAGATAGACAGATATCCCAGAAGCTGCAATGCTAGGCTAAGACCAGGCTTTAAAGGGCTTTTCTATACTCTACTAAATACTTGAAACCATTCATTATATCATAGCTCAGTGTTCAAATCTCCATTTGTTTCCTCAGGTTCCTAATATTTACCTTAAGGTGACCTGATTCAGACTTTGGATCACCTTTGTCTAAATATTTCTATTTTAACAAAGTCCTTTTTAACACTGAGAGACTAAAACTTAGAAAAATACTCTGATTGTTATCTCACTAGGGTGGAAAATATATAGTTACCCATTAACTAATGATATCCATGTCTACATTAGATCAATGACATTTTTTTTTAAAATATTTTATTTATTTATTTGACAGAGTGAGATCACAAGTAGACAGAGAGGCAGGCAGAGAGAGAGAGGGAAGCAGGCTCCCTGCTGAGCAGAGAGCCCGACGTGGGACTCGATCCCAGGACCCTGAGACCATGACCTGAGCCGAAGGCAGTGGCTTAACCCACTGAGCCACCCAGGCATCCCTAGATCAATGACATTTTTAATTCTTGGGAGCTTTTGGTTAAATGAAATTTTTAAGCTTCCTTTAAAGGAAGCTTTAAGCCATCACCACATGAATAAAATTAAAGAACCAAATGAAAACAGGCCAAGTATTTACAGAGTAATAGAATGTGCAGTGGAAAGAGTACAATTCTGAAATCATAAAGCCTAAATTAGTGTGATGCATTTTTGCTACCCATGTAATCATAAACCAGTTATCTAAATGTGTTAGCCTCAGTTTTTTCACCCATGAAATGGTGATGATAATACTTATTATGCAGCGTTGTTGTGTGGATGTGATGAAGCATGGAGCATGAGAGTCTCATATTCCATGCTAAAATGATAGCTATTTTTATACTTATAATAATTCTAGTAATAGTAATTAAATTGTTCAAAATGGTAATATTCATTTATATTGAGGCATTGTATTGACTATTATTAGACACATTTACCAACATAAATTTCATTTTACTTTACCCCCTCTGAGGATATATATTCCCTAATTCAATATGAATCTCCTTATGAATAATAATTATCATAATAAATATGCTGATTTTTCTTCTATTTGTTTTTAAGGAGGTATCCTTTACTGTTGAACATAAAGAAACTTAAGCAAGTCTGTCTTATTCAAACTTTGCATGCTGCTTTCTTATGAAACTAGATTATAGAGTTGTATGAAATAAATTCATGCAGTTAAGACATTGATGTTTGGAACACTGGGTGGTCAGTTTAGTATTTCAAAAGAAGATTTTAAATTTAAACCTTAAAACTGAGCTCTTTCAGCCTTTTTTATAGACCATCCTTCATGCTTCATAAGTACTCCTCCATTGTAAAGTAAGTAATAGTTTTTGTCACAGTGTATATACCAAAAATGGATTTTATATTCTATTATTTCAGAGTTAGTTGCAGTTTCTACTGCCTTACTTCCTTTTTTGAAAAATAGATTAATTCTACAAAAAGTTTTTTCCAGCTTTATTGAAAAAAATCGACATATTTGTAAATTTAAGAAATGATTTCTTATAACATTGCAAACTTTTAACATTGTGTAAATTTTGTACAATTTGATAAATTGGTATACATCTTTATTGCAATATAATCTACACAAAAATGTTAATACATCTACTATCTCGTATAGTTGCCACTGTTTTTTATGCATGTATCGTAAGGAATTTTAAGATCTACTCTCTTAGCAACTTTTATGTATATAGTATAGTAGAGATAAACTTCAGAGGTCTTGTGGGTTTTGTTCCAGACTGCCTCAATAAAGTGATTATCTCAATAAACTAAGTCAAATTATTATATTTTTTGGTTTCCCAGTGCATATAAAAAATTATGTTTCCCAGTGCATATAAAAAATAAAAACTATACTGCACTGTTCAAAAGCATTATGTTTTTAAAGAAAATCAATGTATATACCTTAAGTACACTAGTTCTGAGTTTTCAGTGGGTCATAATTACTGATCACAGATCACCATAACAAATACAATAATAATGAAAAAACTTGATATATTGCAAGAATTACCAACATGTGACAAAGAGACACAAAATGAACAAATGTTGTTAGAAAAATGGTGGCAGCAGACCTCTTTTATACAAGATTGCTATAAACTTTCAACTTGTAAGAATGTGATATATGCAAAGTTTATTAAAGGGAAGCACAATAAAAAAAAGTATGTATATCTTATTAACTATGATCATCATGCTGTACATTAGATCCCCAGAACTTTTTCATATTATAGTTGCAAGTTTGCACCCTTTGACCATCTTACTCCACCCCAGGTTCACCCCTTGTCAACTCAACTCTAAGTTTCCATTAGTTTTCCTTTTCCTCAGATTCTGTATGTAAGGGATATCATAATACATAAATTTAAAAAATATATAAAATCTTTGAAATATTTCACTTAGAATAATACCTTCAAGATCCATCCATGCTGTTGTAAATGGCAGTATTTCTTAATTTTTCATGGTTAAGTAGTATTCCGTAGTATATAAATACCATACTTATTTTACTCATTCATCCATTAATGGATACTGAAGTTATTTCCATCTCTTGCTTAGAGTTAATAATTTTATAATAAACATAAGAGTGCAGATATGTCTTTGAACAGTGACTTCGTTTTCTTTAGATAGATACCTAGAAGTGGGATTACTGAATCATATGGTAATTTTACTTTTAATAATATGAATAATCTCCATACTGTTTTCCATACAAATTTATATCCCTATTACAGTGCATAAGTTCCCCGTTTTCCCCAATATTTACCAAAATTGGTTAGTTTCAATTTTTTGGTAGTATATATTCTAATATCTTGCTGTGTTTTTCAGAGGTAAACAACAACAACAACAACATAAGGACTTTGCCCTGAGATTTTTACGTTGAGCACTTTTTAATGCTCCTGTTGGTCATTTATATAACTTTTTTGAAAAAAAAGTCTATTGAGATCCTTTTGCTATTTTTTTAATCATATATTTTTTTCTATTTGTATCTGTTGGTTATTAACCTCTTTTCAGATATAAGATTCGTAAGTATTTTCTTACATTCTGTGGATTGTGTTTTCATTCTCTCTCCCTTTTTTTGGCAATGCAGAAACGTTAGTTTGATGTAATACCATTTATTTATTTTTGCTTTTTTTGCTTGTGTTTTTGGTCTGGTATCCAAAAAACTATTGGCAAGACCAATGTCAAGGAGAATTTTTCCTATGTTTTCCTTTAGGAAATTTAGTTTCATGCATCACCTTTAAGTCTTTAATCTATTTCAAGTTCAGACTTATGAGTGATATAAGGTTCCCTTTTCATACTGTTTATGTGACTATTCAGTTTTAAATATCATTTATTGAACAGACTATCTTTCCCCATTACATATGTTGGCCCCTGTCAAATATTAGGTGACTGTATGAAAGGATTTATTTCTGGACTTTCAATTCTGTTCTACTTGTTTATTGGTCTGTTTTTATGCCAGTATACTTTATTGTTTTGAGCATGAGGGCTTTGTAGTATAGTTTCAAATCAAGAAGTGTAATCTCCCTTCTTCATTCTTTCTCAGAAATGCTTTGATTATTTGTTGTCTTTCATGGTCTCATATAAACTTTAGGATTCTTTACTTACTTCTGTAAAACAATAATATTGGATTTTTTTTTAAGATTTTTAATTTATTTATTTGACAGAGAGAGATGACAAGCAGGCAGAGAGGCAGGCAGAGAGAGAAGAGGAAGCAGGCTTCCTGCTGAGCAGAGAGCCTGATGCGGGGCTCGATCCCAGGACCCTGGGATCATGACCAGAGCCGAAGGCAGCGGCTTAACCCACTGAGCCACCCAGGCGCCCCTAACATTGGATTTTTGATAGGAATTGGATTTACAGATGGTTTACGGTAGTATGGACATTTTAACAATGTTAATTCTTACCATTCATAAATATGAGCTATCTTTCCATTTCTGTCACCTTCAATTTCTTTATCAATGTCATAGTTTATGGAGTACAGATCTTTCATCTTCTTAGTTAAATCTATTCCTAAGTATTTTATTATTTTTGATGCTATTGTGAATTAGATTGTTTTCTTTATTTTTTCAGATAGTTCATCATTAGAATGTTAAAATGCTCCTGTCTTGTGCTTACTTTGGCAGCACATATACTAAAATTGGAATGATGCAGAGAAGATTAGCGTGATCACTGAACAAGGATGACATGACAAACTGGGAAGCAGTCCATAAAAAAAAAAAAGAAACAAAACAAAATTCTTTTCTTTTATATATTGATCTTGTATTTGGTAATTTTACTAAATTTGTTTATTCAAATTTTTTGTGAATTTTTTAGGATTTTTTAACATGTAAGTTCATGTTATCCAAAAAAAGAAAATTTTACTTCTTCCTTTTTTTTTTTTTTTTTTTGAGTCTCTTGTTTCTTTGTGTTCCTTGTTTCTCTGGCTAGGACATCCACTACTGTGTCAAATAAGAGTAGTGAAAATGGACACACTTGTCTTTCTTCTGATCTTTAAGGGGAAAACTTTCAAAAGTTTTGATTGAATATGAGATTAGCTCTGGGCTTGCAATCTGTGTTTTTTCTTTAATGGGTTTTTTAAATTATTTTTAAAAATTTTTTATATAATGTGTTTTAATCCCTAGGGGTACAGGTCTGTGAATCACCAGGTTTTCACATTTCACAGCACTCACCATCACTCACCATAGCATCTGCCCTCTCCAATGTCCATACCCCAACACACCTCCCCCCAGCAACCCTCAGTCTGTTTTGTGAGATTCAGTCTTTTATGGTTTGTCTCCCTCCTAATACCATCTTTTTTTATTTTTCTTTTCGTACGCCCGAAACTGCCTATGTTGCATCTCCACTTCATCATATCAGGGAGATCATATGATAGTTGTCTTTCTCAGATTGATTTATTTCGCCAAGCACAATACCCTCTAGTTCCATCCACGTCATCACAAATAGCAGGATTTCATTTCTTTTGATGGCTGCATAGTATTCCATTGAACATATATACCACATCTTATTTATTGATTCATCTGTTGAAGGACATTTAGTTTCTTTCCATAGTTTAACTATTGTGGACATTGCTGCTATAAACATTTGGGTGCATGTGCCCCTTCAGAATGCCACGTTTGTATCTGTAGGGTATATACCCAGTACTACAAGCACTGGGTCATAGGGTAGTTCTATTTTCAGCTTTTTGAGGCACGTCCACGCTGTTTTCCAGAGTGGTTGCACCAGCTTGCATTCCCACATACAGTGTAGGAGGGTTGCCCTAACTCCACATCCTCGCCAGCATCTGTCATTGACGGACTTGTTCATTTTAGCCATTCTGAACGGTGTGAGGTGGTATCTCATTCTGGTTTTGATTTGTATTTCCCTGATGCCGAGTGGTGTGGAGCATTTTTTCATGTGTCTGTTGGCCATTTGGATGTATTCTTTGCAGAAATGTCTGTTCATGTCCTCTGCCCATTTCTTCATTGGATTATTTGTTTTTAGGGTGTTGAGTTTGATAAGCTCTTTATAGATTTTGGATACTGGCCCTTTATCTGGTATGTCATTTGCAAATATCTTCTCCCAGATAACTTCTGACAGTGATCTTTTGGCTTTGTTAACTGTTTCCTTTGCAGTGCAAAAGCTTTTGGATCTGATGAAATCCCAATAGTTCATTCTTGCCCTTGCTTCCCTTGCCTTTCGCGATGTTCCTAGGAAGAAGTTGCTGCTGCTGAGGTCAAAGAAGTTGCTACCTGTTCTCTCCTCAAGGACTATGATGGATTCCTTTCTCACATTATGCTTCTTCATCCATTTCCAGTCGATTATAATGTATGGTGTTAGGATGGTCCAATTTCATTTTCTGCATGTGGCTGTTCAATTTTCCAGACCCCAAGGCCAATGGCTCCTTCTCTTCCCCAGGGACAGTGTGCTGTGCCTTCCCCACACTTGCTCCTGGGGAGCGCAGTGACAGACGTGTGCAACCATGCATCTCTCTCATGCAGAGGGGATGCCCAGGCAAAGAGGATTTCGCTCCATGCGGGTTTATTACACCGTGCTGTGGAGACTGGCTCCGGCAAGCAGCAGGCAGCATCCCACAGACCCGACTCTGATTTCCCAAAGAATGCTGTGCTTTCCCAGAGGGGATGCCCGGGCAAAGAGGCTTTCGCTCTATGCGGGTTTCTCCAAAAGTGCTGCGAATACTAGGCTAAGGCAAGCAACAAAAGCAGCCCACAGAACCGACTCTGATTTCCCAGCGACGGCCATGCTTTCGCAGAGGTTTTCAGCTTGGCGCGAACCTCACTTCGCTGCTGCTTCTTCAACAAGGCTGTGGTCGTTCGCTCTGTCGCGGCAGGAAAGAAGAGCCGCGGGAGAGCTGGTGCCTCTTGGTTCTTGCTTTCCCGGGCTCCATGTTCGCGCCCGGGGTTCACCTTGCTAAGCCGAACTAAGCAGACACAGTCACAACCCTGCAACAGCGTGCGTGGACTAGCATGGCACTCTATGCCTATTACCATCTCCTGGCGTAGGTAAGGCTTTGCCTTTTGCTCCGGCGCTCGGGCAGACTCGGGGTCTAGGCCAGTGCCTTCACCATAGGAGAGAGGAGGCGACAGGATTCCTGCACCGGGCCCGAGCACTGGGATGGGGAACAGTGGGGACTGTCTCCACTCTTTCCCCGGCACACCCCCTGCCACCCACAATGCTGCCATATCTTGGTGGAAGACGGCATCTGACTGCACGTTTCTCCATGGGGTTGTTTCGGCGAGTTCCGGGTATGGCAACTGGTGGCAAGCCCAAGTCTGCCCTTGGGACAGGTGGCCAAGGAGATGCTTTCCCCTTGGGACCAGAGGCACAGGACAGGCCTGCCTTCTGCCCAGACTCCTTCCTCAGAGTGGAGCACGCACCCATGCCCTTGTCGTCCCCTCATGTCTCCTTAGCAGCCAGGCTTCAATCTCTCCGCACAGGGAGCAGAGGACACTTGTCTTCTCATGGCCTGCTGTTCGTGCCTCGGCAGGCTATTCTGACTCCCGAGCGTTTCCAGACCCCACGGCCAAGGGATCCTTCTCTTCCCCGGGGGCGGCGTGCTGTGCCTTCCCCAAAATTGCTCCTGGGGAGCGCGGTGACAGACGTGTGCAACCATGCTTCTCTCTCAGGCAGAGGGGATGCTAGGGCAAAGAGGATTTAGCTCCATGCGGGTATCTTCCACCATTTTGCCGAGACTCGCTCAGGCAAGCAGCAGCAGCATCCCCAAACCCAACTCTGATTTCCCAACGAATGCTGTGCTTTCCTAAGGGAGAGGCCCAGGCAAAGAGGCTTTCGCTGTATGCGGGTTTCTCCCACCGCGAGACTGGGCTAAGGGAAGCAGCAGAAGCCCGGACAACATTTCTCAGCGAATGCTGTGCTTTTGCAGAGGATTTGGTTTGGAGCGAACAGCACTTCGCCACTGTTTCCTCAGTAAAGCTTCAGTCGCGTCAGGGAAGAAGAGCTGCGGGAGAGCTGGTGCCTCTTGGGCCTTGCTTTCCCTGGCTCCATGTTCGCGTCCTGGGTTCACCCTGCCAGGCACAGTCACAACCGTGCAGTAGTGCGCTTAGCCTAGGATGGCACTCCATGCACACTACCATCTCCCGGTGTAGGCATCGCTTGGCCTTTTACTCTGGCGCTCAGGCCGACTCGCGGACTAGGCCTGTGCTTTCCCCACAGGAAAGGAGAGGTGACAGGATCCCTGCACACCGCCCGTGCACTGAATAGGGAGCTTTGGGGGACTGTCACCACTCCTTCCCCTTAAAACCCGGGCCTCCTCCAAGCTTCTACATCCCGGAGGAAGACGGCATCTGATGGCCAGGTCTTTCTGGGGGTTGTTTCTCGAGTTTAGGGTAGGCGCCTGGTGGCAAGCCCATGGCTCCACCATGGTCAGGTGGCCAAGGAGCTGCTGTCTCCTTGGGCCCAAAGGCTCAGGACAGGCATGCTTTCTGCCCAGACTCCTTCCTCAGAGTGGAGCCCTTTCCCCTGCCCTAATCTTCCCCTCGTGTCTCCTTAGCAGCCCGGCTTCCTTCGCTCTGCAGTGACAGATGTGTCCCTTTCCTTAAGGCTCTTTCCACAGGCACCACCGCGCTTCTTTCTCAGGCAGAGCGGATGCCCAGGCAAAGAGGATTTCGCTCCATGCGGGTTTATTCCACCGTGCTGTGGAGACTAGCTCCGGCAAGCAGCAGGCAGCATCCCACAGACCCGACTCTGATTTCCCAAAGAATGCTGTGCTTTCCCAGAGGGGATGCCCGGGCAAAGAGGCTTTCGCTCTATGCGGGTTTCTCCAAAAGTGCTGCGAATACTAGGCTAAGGCAAGCAACAAAAGCAGCCCACAGAACCGACTCTGATTTCCCAGCGACGGCCATGCTTTCGCAGAGGTTTTCAGCTTGGCGCGAACCTCACTTCGCTGCTGCTTCTTCAACAAGGCTGTGGTCGTTCGCTCTGTCGCGGCAGGAAAGAAGAGCCGCGGGAGAGCTGGTGCCTCTTGGTTCTTGCTTTCCCGGGCTCCATGTTCGCGCCCGGGGTTCACCTTGCTAAGCCGAACTAAGCAGACACAGTCACAACCCTGCAACAGCGTGCGTGGACTAGCATGGCACTCTATGCCTATTACCATCTCCTGGCGTAGGTAAGGCTTTGCCTTTTGCTCCGGCGCTCGGGCAGACTCGGGGTCTAGGCCAGTGCCTTCACCATAGGAGAGAGGAGGCGACAGGATTCCTGCACCGGGCCCGAGCACTGGGATGGGGAACAGTGGGGACTGTCTCCACTCTTTCCCCGGCACACCCCCTGCCACCCACAATGCTGCCATATCTTGGTGGAAGACGGCATCTGACTGCACGTTTCTCCATGGGGTTGTTTCGGCGAGTTCCGGGTATGGCAACTGGTGGCAAGCCCAAGTCTGCCCTTGGGACAGGTGGCCAAGGAGATGCTTTCCCCTTGGGACCAGAGGCACAGGACAGGCCTGCCTTCTGCCCAGACTCCTTCCTCAGAGTGGAGCACGCACCCATGCCCTTGTCGTCCCCTCATGTCTCCTTAGCAGCCAGGCTTCAATCTCTCCGCACAGGGAGCAGAGGACACTTGTCTTCTCATGGCCTGCTGTTCGTGCCTCGGCAGGCTATTCTGACTCCCGAGCGTTTCCAGACCCCACGGCCAAGGGATCCTTCTCTTCCCCGGGGGCGGCGTGCTGTGCCTTCCCCAAAATTGCTCCTGGGGAGCGCGGTGACAGACGTGTGCAACCATGCTTCTCTCTCAGACAGAGGGGATGCTAGGGCAAAGAGGATTTAGCTCCATGCGGGTATCTTCCACCATTTTGCCGAGACTCGCTCAGGCAAGCAGCAGCAGCATCCCCAAACCCAACTCTGATTTCCCAACGAATGCTGTGCTTTCCTAAGGGAGAGGCCCAGGCAAAGAGGCTTTCGCTGTATGCGGGTTTCTCCCACCGCGAGACTGGGCTAAGGGAAGCAGCAGAAGCCCGGACAACATTTCTCAGCGAATGCTGTGCTTTCGCAGAGGATTTGGTTTGGAGCGAACAGCACTTCGCCACTGTTTCCTCAGTAAAGCTTCAGTCGCGTCAGGGAAGAAGAGCTGCGGGAGAGCTGGTGCCTCTTGGGCCTTGCTTTCCCTGGCTCCATGTTCGCGTCCTGGGTTCACCCTGCCAGGCACAGTCACAACCGTGCAGTAGCGCGCTTAGCCTAGGATGGCACTCCATGCACACTACCATCTCCCGGTGTAGGCATCGCTTGGCCTTTTACTCTGGCGCTCAGGCCGACTCGCGGACTAGGCCTGTGCTTTCCCCACAGGAAAGGAGAGGTGACAGGATCCCTGCACACCGCCCGTGCACTGAATAGGGAGCTTTGGGGGACTGTCACCACTCCTTCCCCTTAAAACCCGGGCCTCCTCCAAGCTTCTACATCCCGGAGGAAGACGGCATCTGATGGCCAGGTCTTTCTGGGGGTTGTTTCTCGAGTTTAGGGTAGGCGCCTGGTGGCAAGCCCATGGCTCCACCATGGTCAGGTGGCCAAGGAGCTGCTGTCTCCTTGGGCCCAAAGGCTCAGGACAGGCATGCTTTCTGCCCAGACTCCTTCCTCAGAGTGGAGCCCTTTCCCCTGCCCTAATCTTCCCCTCGTGTCTCCTTAGCAGCCCGGCTTCCTTCGCTCTGCAGTGACAGATGTGTCCCTTTCCTTAAGGCTCTTTCCACAGGCACCACCGCGCTTCTTTCTCAGGCAGAGCGGATGCCCAGGCAAAGAGGATTTCGCTCCATGCGGGTTTATTCCACCGTGCTGTGGAGACTAGCTCCGGCAAGCAGCAGGCAGCATCCCACAGACCCGACTCTGATTTCCCAAAGAATGCTGTGCTTTCCCAGAGGGGATGCCCCGGCAAGAAGCTTTCGCTCTATGCGGGTTTTTCCAAAAGGGCTGCGAATACTAGGCTAAGGCAAGCAACAAAAGCAGCCCACAGAACCGACTCTGATTTCCCAGCGACGGCCATGCTTTCGCAGAGGTTTTCAGCTTGGCGCGAACCTCACTTCGCTGCTGCTTCCTCAGCAAGGCTTTGGTCGTTCGCTCTTTCGCAGCAGGGACGAAGAGCCGCGGGAGAGCTGGTGCCTCTTGGGCCTTGCTTTCCCGGACTCCATGTTTGCGCCTGGGTTTCACTTTGCTAAGCCGAACTAGGCAGACACAGTCACAACCCTGCAGCAGCGTGCGTGGCCTACCATGACACTCTATGCCTATTAGCATCTTCTGGCGTAAGGCTTTGCATTTTGCTCTGGCGCTCGGCAGACTCGGGGTCTAAGCCAATGCATTCACCAGAAGGGAGAAGAGGCCACAGGAAATCTGAGTTGGGTTTGGGGAGGCTGCTACTGCTTGCCTAAGCGAGTCTCCGCAGCATGTTGGAAGATACCCGCATGGAGCGAAATCCTCTTTGTCCTAGCATCCTTTCTGCCTGAGGGAGAAGCATGGATGCACACGTCTGTCACCGCGCTCCCCAGGAGCAATTTTGGGGAAGGCACAGCACGCCGCTCCCGGGGAAGAAAAGGATCCCTTGGCCGTGGGGTCTGGAAATGCTCGGGAGTCAGAATAGCCTGCCGAGGCACGAACAGCAGGCCATGAGAAGACAAGTGTCCTCTGCTCCCTGTGCGGAGAGATTGAAGCCTGGCTGCTAAGGAGACATGAGGGGACGACAAGGGCATGGGTGCATGCTCCACTCTGAGGAAGGAGTCTGGGCAGAAGGCAGGCCTGTCCTGTGCCTCTGGTCCCAAGGGGAAAGCATCTCCTTGGCCACCTGTCCCAAGGGCAGACTTGGGCTTGCCACCAGGTGCCATACCCAGAACTCGCAGAAATAACCCCATGGAGAAACGTGCAGTCAGATGCCCTCTATCACCAAGATATGGCAGCATTGTGGGTGGCAGGGGGTGTGCCGGGGAAAGAGTGGAGACAGTCCCCACTGTTCCCCATCCCAGTGCTCGGGCCTTGTGCAGGGATCCTGTCGCCTCTTCACTCCTGTGGTGAAGGCACTGGCCTTGACCCCGAGTCTGCCCGAGTACCGGAGCAAAAGGCAAAGCCTTACCAGAGCAGGAGATGGAATTAGGAATAGAGTGCCATGCTAGGCCACGCACGCTGCTGCAGGGTTGTGACTGTGTCTGCCTAGTTCGGCTTAGCAAAGTGAAATCCGGGCGCGAACATGGAGCCAGGGAAAGCAAGGCCCAAGAGGCACCAGCTCTCCCGCAGCTCTTCTTCCCTGACGCGACAGAAGCCTTGCTGAGGAAGCAGTGGCGAAGGGCTGTTTGCTCCAAACCAAAGCCTCTGCGAAAGGACAGCATTCCCCGAGAAATGTTTTGGGGGCTGCTGCTGCGTGCCTGAGCCCAGTCTCGCGGTGGGAGAAACCCGCATACAGCGAAAGCCCCTTTGCCTGGGCATCTCCCCTTGGAAAGCACAGCATTCGTTGGGAAATCAGAGTTGGGTTTGGGGATGCTGCTGCTGCTTGCCTAAGCGAGTCTCCGCAGCATGTTGGAAGATACCCGCATGGAGCGAAATCCTCTTTGCCCTAGCATCCTTTCTGCCTGAGAGAGAAGCATGGTTGCTCACGTCTGTCACCGCGCTCCCCAGGAGCAATTTTGGGGAAGGCACAGCACGCCGCCCCCGGGGAAGAGAAGGATCCCTTGGCCTTGGGGTCTGGAAACGCTCGGGAAGCAGAATAGCCTGCCGAGGCACGAACAGCAGGCCATGAGAAGGCAAGTGTCCTCTCCTCCCTGTGCGGAGAGATTGAAGCCTGGCTGCTAAGGAGACATGAGGGGAAGACAAGGGCATGGGTGCGTGCTCCACTCTGAGGAAGGAGTCTGGGCAGAAGGCAGGCCTGTCCTGTGCCTCTTGTCCCAAGGGGAAAGCATCTCTTTGGCCACTTGTCCCAAGGGCAGACTTGGGCTTGCCACCAGGTGCCATACCCGGAACTCGCCGAAACAACCCCATGGAGAAACGTGCAGTCAGATGCCCTCTTCCACCAAGGTATGGCAGCATTGTGGGTGGCCGGGGGTGTGCCGGGGAAAGAGTGGCGACAGTCCCCACCGTTCCCCATCCCAGTGCTCGGGCCCTGTGCAGGGATCCTGTCGCCTCTTCTCTCCTGTGGTGAAGGCACTGGCCTTGACCCCGAGTCTGCCCGAGCGCCGGAGCAAAAGGCAAAGCCTTACCTACGCCAGGAGATGGTAATAGGCATAGAGTGCCATGCTAGTCCACGCACGCTGCTGCAGGGTTGTGATTGTGTCTGCTTAGATCGGCTTAGCAAGGTGAACGCCGGGCGCGAACTTGGAGCCCGAGAAAACAAGGCCCAAGAGGCACCAGCTCTCCCGCGGCTCTTCTTACCTGCCGCGACAGAGCGAACCACCAAAGCCTTGCTGAGGAAGCAGAAGCGAAGTGCGGTTTGCGCCAAGCTGAAAACCTCTGCGAAAGCATAGCAGTCGCTGGGAAATCAGAGTCGGTTCTGTGGGATGCTGCCTGCTGCTTGCCGGAGCTAGTCTCCACTGCACGGTGGAATAAACCCGCATGGAGCGAAATCCTCTTTGCCTGGGCTTCCGCTCTGCCTGAGAGAGAAGCGCGGTGGTGCCTGTGGAAAGAGCCTTAAGGAAAGGGACACATCTGTCACTGCAGAGCGAAGGAAGCCGGGCTGCTAAGGAGACACGAGGGGAAGATTAGGGCAGGGGAAAGGGCTCCACTCTGAGGAAGGAGTCTGGGCAGAAAGCATGCCTGTCCTGAGCCTTTGGGCCCAAGGAGACAGCAGCTCCTTGGCCACCTGACCGTGGTGGAGCCATGGGCTTGCCACCAGGCGCCTACCCTAAACTCGAGAAACAACTCCCAGAAAGACCTGGCCATCAGATGCCGTCTTCCTCCGGGATGTAGAAGCTTGGAGGAGGCCCGGGTTTTAAGGGGAAGGAGTGGTGACAGTCCCCCAAAGCTCCCTGAAAAATCACTAACTTGCATTATTGTTAACAAGAATCCTGTGCATTACCATCAGTTTTCTCCATTATAACCTCTTGCTCTACAGTTTGTAAATAACTTTGTCAATAGCAAGCTAATAAACAGGGTGACTCCAATGGATTGAGATAATCTCTAGAGTTTCTGCTACATAATGAACAGGACTCCATTGAAAGGACACCTAAGAATTTATTTTGCCCCAAAATTTGATCACTTTTTTCACTGTCCTTACCTATTTTCCAAACCTAGTCCTTTTGCTTCACCTTTCAGTCTACGGACAACCCTGTATCTGACTGACTTGTTAATTCTGGGAATGTCTTGCAGATTAATTTGCTTGCCCGAGGTGGTTCCTCTAATGATGTCTAAGAACCCTAATTAGTTAAGAAAACTTTTTTTTAACATTTTCATTGCTATTTATTATTATTATTATTATTATTGCTAATATCTCTATTATAAATAATTCACAAGGGCATCTTTCTGACAAAAGACAAAGAGCTGGCTACTAGTAGAAAAAGTACATTTAACTCTGTCAGTGAAAGTGGTAAAGGGATTTGAGAAAATAAGGCAAAGCAGTGGAATTATGTGTTAAAACTTTAAATATTATAGACACATTTACTTAATTTCTAATACTGTTGTTGCTTATAATTAAATAAGATGTTTTCCATGAACCACGCATTACAGCAAATATATTGTTTATACAGATTAAATTTTCATCAAAAGGGACGCCTGGGTGGCTCAGTTGGTTAAGCAGCTGCCTTTGGCTCAGGTCATGATCCCAGCGTCCTGGGATCGAGTCCCGCATCGGGCTCCTTGCTCGGCCGGGAGCCTGCTTCTCCCTCTGCCTCTGCCTGCCATTCTGTCTGCCTGTGCTTGCTCTCTCGCCCACTCTCTCTGATAAAGAAATAAAATCTTAAAATAAATAAATAAATTTTCATCAAAAAATTGTAAGTGTATTTTATTGTAGGATATGATAAGCATTTTGCAGATGAGAAAAGTGAAATTTAGAAAAGTATGTCTTTTCAAATCCCTTATACAATATCTGGCCTAGATAGAAGGATATACTATCACAATTGAGGAAGATAATTGAGATTACTTAAAATGATAAACTTTACTGTATAGGGATTTTTACAAGTTTGCCACAGATTCAGATTCTTTTAAAATATATATCTATTTTGTGTAAAGAGAATGCACTGAGAAGTAAAAAGAAAGTGATATATCAGTGCTATCAACTAATGGCTATAATATCATCACCTTATTTATGAACAATGAAACAGTGTGCAATATTTAAATAAATTTAAATAAATTCCTATTTATTTTATATATTTATAAATTTAAATAAATTTCTATTTATTTATTATTAAAGAAATTCCTCTAACAAACAGTATGTTTTGAAGGTTGCTAGCAGGAAAGTGTTGTACGACATGGAAGTAATCAGAAAATGTGATCTAAAATTCTGCTTTCAAGGGCGCCTGGGTGGCTCAGTGGGTTAAAATTCTGCTTTCAAGAAGCTATCACAGTAAGTACTGAGCATTAGCTATTATATGCTATGGATGAATAACTGAAATCTACATTTGAAACTAATGGTACACTATATGTTACCTAATTGAATTTTAAAAAGTTAATAAAAAAAAACCACTATTTTATAAAACAATATTCCCAACAGGCTCTTTTGCTTTAAAATACTCACTTTGTAATGAGAGTCATTACTTTTGTCTAGCCAATTCTTACAGCACTGTTTATCCCTTCTCTGCTTTATCCCTTCCCAGTATCAATAAAGGCTCACTTGGGTTACATAGAAGCCATGAGAAGGCTTGTAATAGATCTGGCTGGTTTTCACCAGCAATTTGACCACCATGTGCACAGGAAGTCTATTGATAAAGTCTTTATTGCAATAAGTTGCAAATACATGGATGATTTTGAATTCTCTTTCTTGAGGTCTTGTTTCATGATAATAAATTTAGGGTGGCTTATTGGAATGGATGTTATTAACATATCTTCATAGTTATAAGCACATGGAATTGTAAAATAGATGAATGAATGTGGCATTACTGACAACTGTCCTCATTTTGAAATCAAATTACAGTGTACTAAGATGAGGAAGCAAAGCAGATTTGGGATTATGAGTGAAATAATTTAAAAAAGTCTTGGGGTATGATCAGACTATTGGGTAATTCAGTAGAAAAATGTCAACTGATTGAGATTCTGTGTTCCCTGATTTCAGAGAGAAGTTAAGATAAATAAGTAACACGAGGAGACTAGGAAGCCAAACATAAGTGATAATTTTGTGCCAGGGTGTGTTTACATCTGTTTATCTTCTTGCTTTACCACTAAGGTTGCTCCTAGAGGAGAGTTTAAATATGTGTTGGAGCTAATCTCTGTGGATTACACAAGAAACCACATCCTACAGCTCTCCCTGAAACACCCCTTATGATTTCAATGTAATTTGGTTTTTGCATTTTTAGAAATAACAAAATACTTTGCAAACTCATCTACTTTATTACCATCACAAGTGGGTCAGCTGACTCCACATTTTAACACAGTGACAGTCACAGAGGAATGGAGGAATGAGTAGAGTTATCAATATATGTGCTTTTAAGAAGTATGACAGGGTAGCAGCTATTTCCAGGAACCAAAACATGGGTCAGCAGCTGTGCAGGAAAAGTGATGGAATAAATGACTCATTTCAGAGGAGTTCTATAACATATTAGTTCTATAATGTATCTTCAGCCCCCAATTACCCGCTTTGATCTAAAGATAAGGATTTACAGTTAAGGTCCCATTTATGATTTGACTGGTGTGGTCTGAATCATTTTTACTATTGTTTTGACTATTACTTGAAGCCTATAGTAGTACTTGGGATATGTGTTGTGTATTCTGTGAACATGTGCTATTTTTAGATTAGATAATTTCTGTCTCGAACCCCTGTTCATTTGTTTGTTTTTGTTTATTTGATAGTGGTTTCAGTAAATGGATATATCTGAAAAATTGCAAAGCCACTATTAAAACAAGTTATTATTATATATAGCATGGAATTGCACATTCCTCCTTTGAATCCGACAGAGCTTCACCATATCCTTAACAATTTGGGAAAAACATGCTATTATTTTTCTTTATAAAATTTCTCCTGTTAGGCTGTGATGGTTGTCATCAGCAGTAACTCCTCTGAAGGCTTTGTCAAAAGAGTTGAAAAAATTGGAAAGGTGTGTGAATGAAGCTGTTTGCTGAATATAAAGAAAAGAGCATTGAAGTACAATTCACACTCTTACTTCTCCTTCTATGCTTTCAGATGTTTGACATTTGAAAATTTTGCTTCTAGAAGAGATGCCCTATATAATTCTTACTTTAAGGAGCAAGTTGCTTTTATAATTTTTTTATTATTCTACCATTCCAGTATTTCCATTTAAATTAAATTCAATACCATTTAAAAAAAATCAAAAGTGCAGCCAGTATTCAATTCCTGGGCTAAATAATTTTAGAAAGCTTTGTGTTATTGAACCTACAGGGTTTTTCTGTAGTTTTAACTCTTTCTTTCTGTGATTTTTCCCATTAGTCACGTAAGTGACTGCAATATAACAGACATTGAGGATAAAGAAGGACTGAATAGAACAATCCTTGGCCTCATGAAGTTGAGAATCTAGCAAGGGAGTCAAACAATTCAATCATTCAGAGACAATTTATTGAGTGCCTGGCCTAAAATGAGCACAACAAAACCCCAGGCCAGAGGAATCATTTTAATGGGAGAGATAGATAATAGGTAAGCCAACTTTAAAAAAAAAATCGTACTGCTTTTTCTTTAATAGAGATGCATATTTGAACTAAATAAGCACATTTTAAAAAGAGCAGTGATTGAGAAGAGGTTTTTTAACTGAGTGGTCCGAAAGGGCCTCCCTGAAAAAGTCTGTTTTGAACAGATTTCTGAATAATATCAGCTAGGAAGCTGCGTAAAAATCTCAGGGATGGGTGATTTTTCCAGTCGAAAAACTCTAAAGGCTCCAAAGTCACAATAGAGCTATAAGTTTCTCTAATAAAGTAACTTCTGACAAAGAATGAGAAGAAATAACTAACCCAGGTTTGAAAGAAAAGGGACAGACTTTCTATGGAATTCATATTTAATTAAAGCTCTAAAGGACAAAAATACAATAGAGCAAAATTCTGGTCACGCTGATATACCTAACGAAAGTTCATAAACAAGGTGTGGGTAGCAAAGAGTGTGTGGGAATGTTGGTAAGAACAGTGGGGAAGAGTCATCCCTGAACATGTTCTTAAATGAAGCAATTCTTGGGTTGTATTAAAGGGTAAATTGGAGTTTGCCTAAGTGATTAGAGAAGGATGCCTCAGCTTATGGAAGTTCAAAGCCATAAAGATGTGATAAACTACTGCAGATATTTTCATGTATATTTGTTGTTGCTTCTAGTAATGGTGATCTAAAAACTCCTACTTAAGACAACTAAAAATCCAGACAAAATAGCTTTTAAAGTTAAAAATATCAGAATGATTATAAAAATAAGTGAGGGATTACTGGGCCAAAATACGAAATACAATGAGAGCCTAGAGATATATGCCCTGAAGCCATTTTAGCTATGAGAGCATTTGAAACTGCTAAAACACACTGAGCTGTGTTGTTAATAGACTCTTGATACTAGAGAAACAAATCCAGCAGCAATCAAATTTGAGGACTTTGGTACAACCCAAATTTAACTTGAGATCCCCAAAGCACAAGGAGAAGCAGAAATAAGACTATAGCCTACCTTGCCTTCTGTGTAAACTGAGAAAGCCAATCACTGAATTTGGAGTATGATTGTCTTGTAGAGTCTCAGATATAAGAGAAAATCCTACCAAGGAGGACCATACCGTTATTATAGCTCTTAATTATCCCTACTCAATAAGAGTTTCAAATATAATGTCTTGAACATAGCAAAATGTAACAAAGCACACAAAGAAAAACCATTAACAAGATTTGATAGACAAAATGGGATTAAGTATGATGTTAAAATGATCAATAAAGATTGTAAAATGGCTTGATTACTCTGCTCAAAGAAATGAAAGGGGAAGCAAATTGAACAAAAAACTGACACTAAAAATGATATTGAGAAAGGTTTTATAAATGAACCAAATGGATACTCTAGAACTTTAAAGATATGACAGCTAATTTAAGATACCACAGGGGTGCCTGGGTGGCTCACTTAATTAAACCTCCAATTCTTTTTCCTTTTTTTTTAACACCTTACTTTTATTTTATCTCTTTCAATTTGGCTCAGGTCATGATGTCATGGTTGTGAAATAGAGCCCAGAGTTGGGCTCTGTGCTGAGCCTGGAGCCTGCTTAAGATTCTTTTCCCTTCTTTTTCTATCCCTCCCTGCACTCTCACTTGCTCACTCTCTCTTGCTTGCAAATAAATAGATAGATAGATAGATAGATAATAGACAAAGCAAAATAAAAGCAGATTATGAAAATAAATATAAAGATTTTGAAATGAAAACAAGTTCAAAATAAAATAGAGAAGACCTACACAGCTAAAAGTTCATTCAGAAAATCTACTATTAAAGAAGTCAGTATGACACAGTGTTAAGATATCAAAAGATTTGAGCATGTACTTTACAGAAAGGGTAATCCAAATGGCCACTCATATATAAAAACTGTTTATCTTTATTATGAATCTGGAATTAAATTAAATTAAATTAAAAATAAATTAAAACCTGAAATGACATACTATTACACACTTACCATATTGGGCAACAGTAAAATTGCCTTGCAAGAATGTGAAAGAATGAAAGTGCCCATAATAAAAACATTTGAGGTAAGTTGGACAATATTTAGAAAACTTAAAAATAAAAATAAAAATTTGGTCCATTCCTAGAAATACAACATGGAACTAAATGAATATTTTCACCAGGATATGCAAACAGATGATTATAGCTATTTCATTCATAACGGCAGATCAGTAGTGGTCTATTTGCACAATGTTACATTAAATAAGAGAGAATATTAACAAACTGGGAGGAGGGGCTAGGTTGTTATCAGAAACAGATCTTCTATGGTGCTGATTATGTTCTATTTCTCAAAATCTTTAAGTTAAAAAAGTTTTCAAATTTATATCTAGATAGATAGATGATAGATAGACAGATATCCCAGAAGCTGCAATGCTAGGCTAAGACCAGGCTTTAAAGGGCTTTTCTATACTCTACTAAATACTTGAAACCATTCATTATATCATAGCTCAGTGTTCAAATCTCCATTTGTTTCCTCAGGTTCCTAATATTTACCTTAAGGTGACCTGATTCAGACTTTGGATCACCTTTGTCTAAATATTTCTATTTTAACAAAGTCCTTTTTAACACTGAGAGACTAAAACTTAGAAAAATACTCTGATTGTTATCTCACTAGGGTGGAAAATATATAGTTACCCATTAACTAATGATATCCATGTCTACATTAGATCAATGACATTTTTTTTTAAATATTTTATTTATTTATTTGACAGAGTGAGATCACAAGTAGACAGAGAGGCAGGCAGAGAGAGAGAGGGAAGCAGGCTCCCTGCTGAGCAGAGAGCCCGACGTGGGACTCGATCCCAGGACCCTGAGACCATGACCTGAGCCGAAGGCAGTGGCTTAACCCACTGAGCCACCCAGGCATCCCTAGATCAATGACATTTTTAATTCTTGGGAGCTTTTGGTTAAATGAAATTTTTAAGCTTCCTTTAAAGGAAGCTTTAAGCCATCACCACATGAATAAAATTAAAGAACCAAATGAAAACAGGCCAAGTATTTACAGAGTAATAGAATGTGCAGTGGAAAGAGTACAATTCTGAAATCATAAAGCCTAAATTAGTGTGATGCATTTTTGCTACCCATGTAATCATAAACCAGTTATCTAAATGTGTTAGCCTCAGTTTTTTCACCCATGAAATGGTGATGATAATACTTATTATGCAGCGTTGTTGTGTGGATGTGATGAAGCATGGAGCATGAGAGTCTCATATTCCATGCTAAAATGATAGCTATTTTTATACTTATAATAATTCTAGTAATAGTAATTAAATTGTTCAAAATGGTAATATTCATTTATATTGAGGCATTGTATTGACTATTATTAGACACATTTACCAACATAAATTTCATTTTACTTTACCCCCTCTGAGGATATATATTCCCTAATTCAATATGAATCTCCTTATGAATAATAATTATCATAATAAATATGCTGATTTTTCTTCTATTTGTTTTTAAGGAGGTATCCTTTACTGTTGAACATAAAGAAACTTAAGCAAGTCTGTCTTATTCAAACTTTGCATGCTGCTTTCTTATGAAACTAGATTATAGAGTTGTATGAAATAAATTCATGCAGTTAAGACATTGATGTTTGGAACACTGGGTGGTCAGTTTAGTATTTCAAAAGAAGATATTAAATTTAAACCTTAAAACTGAGCTCTTTCAGCCTTTTTTATAGACCATCCTTCATGCTTCATAAGTACTCCTCCATTGTAAAGTAAGTAATAGTTTTTGTCACAGTGTATATACCAAAAATGGATTTTATATTCTATTATTTCAGAGTTAGTTGCAGTTTCTACTGCCTTACTTCCTTTTTTGAAAAATAGATTAATTCTACAAAAAGTTTTTTCCAGCTTTATTGAAAAAAATCGACATATTTGTAAATTTAAGAAATGATTTCTTATAACATTGCGAACTTTTAACATTGTGTAAATTTTGTACAATTTGATAAATTGGTATACATCTTTATTGCAATATAATCTACACAAAAATGTTAATACATCTACTATCTCGTATAGTTGCCACTGATTTTTATGCATGTATCGTAAGGAATTTTAAGATCTACTCTCTTAGCAACTTTTATGTATATAGTATTGTAGAGATAAACTTCAGAGGTCTTGTGGGTTTTGTTCCAGACTGCCTCAATAAAGTGATTATCTCAATAAACTAAGTCAAATTATTATATTTTTTGGTTTCCCAGTGCATATAAAAAATTATGTTTCCCAGTGCATATAAAAAATAAAAACTATACTGCACTGTTCAAAAGCATTATGTTTTTAAAGAAAATCAATGTATATACCTTAAGTACACTAGTTCTGAGTTTTCAGTGGGTCATAATTACTGATCACAGATCACCATAACAAATACAATAATAATGAAAAAACTTGATATATTGCAAGAATTACCAACATGTGACAAAGAGACACAAAATGAACAAATGTTGTTAGAAAAATGGTGGCAGCAGACCTCTTTTATACAAGATTGCTATAAACTTTCAACTTGTAAGAATGTGATATATGCAAAGTTTATTAAAGGGAAGCACAATAAAAAAAAGTATGTATATCTTATTAACTATGATCATCATGCTGTACATTAGATCCCCAGAACTTTTTCATATTATAGTTGCAAGTTTGCACCCTTTGACCATCTTACTCCACCCCAGGTTCACCCCTTGTCAACTCAACTCTAAGTTTCCATTAGTTTTCCTTTTCCTCAGATTCTGTATGTAAGGGATATCATAATACATAAATTTAAAAAATATATAAAATCTTTGAAATATTTCACTTAGAATAATACCTTCAAGATCCATCCATGCTGTTGTAAATGGCAGTATTTCTTAATTTTTCATGGTTAAGTAGTATTCCCTAGTATATATTTACCATACTTATTTTACTCATTCATCCATTAATGGATACTGAAGTTATTTCCATCTCTTGCTTAGAGTTAATAATTTTATAATAAACATAAGAGTGCAGATATGTCTTTGAACTTCGTTTTCTTTAGATAGATACCTAGAAGTGGGATTACTGAATCATATGGTAATTTTACTTTTAATAATATGAATAATCTCCATACTGTTTTCCATACAAATTTATATCCCTATTACAGTGCATAAGTTCCCCGTTTTCCCCAATATTTACCAAAATTGGTTAGTTTCAATTTTTTGGTAGTATATATTCTAATATCTTGCTGTGTTTTTCAGAGGTAAACAACAACAACAACAACATAAGGACTTTGCCCTGAGATTTTTACGTTGAGCACTTTTTAATGCTCCTGTTGGTCATTTATATAACTTTTTTGAAAAAAAAGTCTATTGAGATCCTTTTGCTATTTTTTTAATCATATATTTTTTTCTATTTGTATCTGTTGGTTATTAACCTCTTTTCAGATATAAGATTCGTAAGTATTTTCTTACATTCTGTGGATTGTGTTTTCATTCTCTCTCCCTTTTTTTGGCAATGCAGAAACGTTAGTTTGATGTAATACCATTTATTTATTTTTGCTTTTTTTGCTTGTGTTTTTGGTCTGGTATCCAAAAAACTATTGGCAAGACCAATGTCAAGGAGAATTTTTCCTATGTTTTCCTTTAGGAAATTTAGTTTCATGCATCACCTTTAAGTCTTTAATCTATTTCAAGTTCAGACTTATGAGTGATATAAGGTTCCCTTTTCATACTGTTTATGTGACTATTCAGTTTTAAATATCATTTATTGAACAGACTATCTTTCCCCATTACATATGTTGGCCCCTGTCAAATATTAGGTGACTGTATGAAAGGATTTATTTCTGGGCTTTCAATTCTGTTCTACTTGTTTATTGGTCTGTTTTTATGCCAGTATACTTTATTGTTTTGAGCATGAGGGCTTTGTAGTATAGTTTCAAATCAAGAAGTGTAATCTCCCTTCTTCATTCTTTCTCAGAACTGCTTTGATTATTTGTTGTCTTTCATGGTCTCATATAAACTTTAGGATTCTTTACTTACTTCTGTAAAACAATAATATTGGATTTTTTTTAAGATTTTTAATTTATTTATTTGACAGAGAGAGATGACAAGCAGGCAGAGAGGCAGGCAGAGAGAGAAGAGGAAGCAGGCTTCCTGCTGAGCAGAGAGCCTGATGCGGGGCTCGATCCCAGGACCCTGGGATCATGACCAGAGCCGAAGGCAGCGGCTTAACCCACTGAGCCACCCAGGCGCCCCTAACATTGGATTTTTGATAGGAATTGGATTTACAGATGGTTTACGGTAGTATGGACATTTTAACAATGTTAATTCTTACCATTCATAAATATGAGCTATCTTTCCATTTCTGTCACCTTCAATTTCTTTATCAATGTCATAGTTTATGGAGTACAGATCTTTCATCTTCTTAGTTAAATCTATTCCTAAGTATTTTATTATTTTTGATGCTATTGTGAATTAGATTGTTTTCTTTATTTTTTCAGATAGTTCATCATTAGAATGTTAAAATGCTCCTGTCTTGTGCTTACTTTGGCAGCACATATACTAAAATTGGAATGATGCAGAGAAGATTAGCGTGATCACTGAACAAGGATGACATGACAAACTGGGAAGCAGTCCATAAAAAAAAAAAGAAACAAAACAAAATTCTTTTCTTTTATATATTGATCTTGTATTTGGTAATTTTACTAAATTTGTTTATTCAAATTTTTTGTGAATTTTTTAGGATTTTTTAACATGTAAGTTCATGTTATCCAAAAAAAGAAAATTTTACTTCTTCCTTTTTTTTTTTTTTTTTTGGAGTCTCTTGTTTCTTTGTGTTCCTTGTTTCTCTGGCTAGGACATCCACTACTGTGTCAAATGAGAGTAGTGAAAATGGACACACTTGTCTTTCTTCTGATCTTTAAGGGGAAAACTTTCAAAAGTTTTGATTGAATATGAGATTAGCTCTGGGCTTGCAATCTGTGTTTTTTCTTTAATGGGTTTTTTAAATTATTTTTAAAAATTTTTTATATAATGTGTTTTAATCCCTAGGGGTACAGGTCTGTGAATCACCAGGTTTACACATTTCACAGCACTCACCATCACTCACCATAGCATCTGCCCTCTCCAATGTCCATACCCCAACACACCTCCCCCCAGCAACCCTCAGTCTGTTTTGTGAGATTCAGTCTTTTATGGTTTGTCTCCCTCCTAATACCATCTTTTTTTATTTTTCTTTTCGTACGCCCGAAACTGCCTATGTTGCATCTCCACTTCATCATATCAGGGAGATCATATGATAGTTGTCTTTCTCAGATTGATTTATTTCGCCAAGCATAATACCCTCTAGTTCCATCCACGTCATCACAAATAGCAGGATTTCATTTCTTTTGATGGCTGCATAGTATTCCATTGAACATATATACCACATCTTATTTATTGATTCATCTGTTGAAGGACATTTAGTTTCTTTCCATAGTTTAACTATTGTGGACATTGCTGCTATAAACATTTGGGTGCATGTGCCCCTTCAGAATGCCACGTTTGTATCTGTAGGGTATATACCCAGTACTACAAGCACTGGGTCATAGGGTAGTTCTATTTTCAGCTTTTTGAGGCACGTCCACGCTGTTTTCCAGAGTGGTTGCACCAGCTTGCATTCCCACATACAGTGTAGGAGGGTTGCCCTAACTCCACATCCTCGCCAGCATCTGTCATTGACGGACTTGTTCATTTTAGCCATTCTGAACGGTGTGAGGTGGTATCTCATTCTGGTTTTGATTTGTATTTCCCTGATGCCGAGTGGTGTGGAGCATTTTTTCATGTGTCTGTTGGCCATTTGGATGTATTCTTTGCAGAAATGTCTGTTCATGTCCTCTGCCCATTTCTTCATTGGATTATTTGTTTTTAGGGTGTTGAGTTTGATAAGCTCTTTATAGATTTTGGATACTGGCCCTTTATCTGGTATGTCATTTGCAAATATCTTCTCCCAGATAACTTCTGACAGTGATCTTTTGGCTTTGTTAACTGTTTCCTTTGCAGTGCAAAAGCTTTTGGATCTGATGAAATCCCAATAGTTCATTCTTGCCCTTGCTTCCCTTGCCTTTCGCGATGTTCCTAGGAAGAAGTTGCTGCTGCTGAGGTCAAAGAAGTTGCTACCTGTTCTCTCCTCAAGGACTATGATGGATTCCTTTCTCACATTATGCTTCTTCATCCATTTCCAGTCGATTATAATGTATGGTGTTAGGATGGTCCAATTTCATTTTCTGCATGTGGCTGTTCAATTTTCCAGACCCCAAGGCCAATGGCTCCTTCTCTTCCCCAGGGACAGTGTGCTGTGCCTTCCCCACACTTGCTCCTGGGGAGCGCAGTGACAGACGTGTGCAACCATGCATCTCTCTCATGCAGAGGGGATGCCCAGGCAAAGAGGATTTCGCTCCATGCGGGTTTATTACACCGTGCTGTGGAGACTGGCTCCGGCAAGCAGCAGGCAGCATCCCACAGACCCGACTCTGATTTCCCAAAGAATGCTGTGCTTTCCCAGAGGGGATGCCCGGGCAAAGAGGCTTTCGCTCTATGCGGGTTTCTCCAAAAGTGCTGCGAATACTAGGCTAAGGCAAGCAACAAAAGCAGCCCACAGAACCGACTCTGATTTCCCAGCGACGGCCATGCTTTCGCAGAGGTTTTCAGCTTGGCGCGAACCTCACTTCGCTGCTGCTTCTTCAACAAGGCTGTGGTCGTTCGCTCTGTCGCGGCAGGAAAGAAGAGCCGCGGGAGAGCTGGTGCCTCTTGGTTCTTGCTTTCCCGGGCTCCATGTTCGCGCCCGGGGTTCACCTTGCTAAGCCGAACTAAGCAGACACAGTCACAACCCTGCAACAGCGTGCGTGGACTAGCATGGCACTCTATGCCTATTACCATCTCCTGGCGTAGGTAAGGCTTTGCCTTTTGCTCCGGCGCTCGGGCAGACTCGGGGTCTAGGCCAGTGCCTTCACCATAGGAGAGAGGAGGCGACAGGATTCCTGCACCGGGCCCGAGCACTGGGATGGGGAACAGTGGGGACTGTCTCCACTCTTTCCCCGGCACACCCCCTGCCACCCACAATGCTGCCATATCTTGGTGGAAGACGGCATCTGACTGCACGTTTCTCCATGGGGTTGTTTCGGCGAGTTCCGGGTATGGCAACTGGTGGCAAGCCCAAGTCTGCCCTTGGGACAGGTGGCCAAGGAGATGCTTTCCCCTTGGGACCAGAGGCACAGGACAGGCCTGCCTTCTGCCCAGACTCCTTCCTCAGAGTGGAGCACGCACCCATGCCCTTGTCGTCCCCTCATGTCTCCTTAGCAGCCAGGCTTCAATCTCTCCGCACAGGGAGCAGAGGACACTTGTCTTCTCATGGCCTGCTGTTCGTGCCTCGGCAGGCTATTCTGACTCCCGAGCGTTTCCAGACCCCACGGCCAAGGGATCCTTCTCTTCCCCGGGGGCGGCGTGCTGTGCCTTCCCCAAAATTGCTCCTGGGGAGCGCGGTGACAGAGGTGTGCAACCATGCTTCTCTCTCAGGCAGAGGGGATGCTAGGGCAAAGAGGATTTAGCTCCATGCGGGTATCTTCCACCATTTTGCCGAGAGTCGCTCAGGCAAGCAGCAGCAGCATCCCCAAACCCAACTCTGATTTCCCAACGAATGCTGTGCTTTCCTAAGGGAGAGGCCCAGGCAAAGAGGCTTTCGCTGTATGCGGGTTTCTCCCACCGCGAGACTGGGCTAAGGGAAGCAGCAGAAGCCCGGACAACATTTCTCAGCGAATGCTGTGCTTTTGCAGAGGATTTGGTTTGGAGCGAACAGCACTTCGCCACTGTTTCCTCAGTAAAGCTTCAGTCGCGTCAGGGAAGAAGAGCTGCGGGAGAGCTGGTGCCTCTTGGGCCTTGCTTTCCCTGGCTCCATGTTCGCGTCCTGGGTTCACCCTGCCAGGCACAGTCACAAACGTGCAGTAGCGCGCTTAGCCTAGGATGGCACTCCATGCACACTACCATCTCCCGGTGTAGGCATCGCTTGGCCTTTTACTCTGGCGCTCAGGCCGACTCGCGGACTAGGCCTGTGCTTTCCCCACAGGAAAGGAGAGGTGACAGGATCCCTGCACACCGCCCGTGCACTGAATAGGGAGCTTTGGGGGACTGTCACCACTCCTTCCCCTTAAAACCCGGGCCTCCTCCAAGCTTCTACATCCCGGAGGAAGACGGCATCTGATGGCCAGGTCTTTCTGGGGGTTGTTTCTCGAGTTTAGGGTAGGCGCCTGGTGGCAAGCCCATGGCTCCACCATGGTCAGGTGGCCAAGGAGCTGCTGTCTCCTTGGGCCCAAAGGCTCAGACAGGCATGCTTTCTGCCCAGACTCCTTCCTCAGAGTGGAGCCCTTTCCCCTGCCCTAATCTTCCCCTCGTGTCTCCTTAGCAGCCCGGCTTCCTTCGCTCTGCAGTGACAGATGTGTCCCTTTCCTTAAGGCTCTTTCCACAGGCACCACCGCGCTTCTTTCTCAGGCAGAGCGGATGCCCAGGCAAAGAGGATTTCGCTCCATGCGGGTTTATTCCACCGTGCTGTGGAGACTAGCTCCGGCAAGCAGCAGGCAGCATCCCACAGACCCGACTCTGATTTCCCAAAGAATGCTGTGCTTTCCCAGAGGGGATGCCCCGGCAAGAAGCTTTCGCTCTATGCGGGTTTTCCAAAAGGGCTGCGAATACTAGGCTAAGGCAAGCAACAAAAGCAGCCCACAGAACCGACTCTGATTTCCCAGCGACGGCCATGCTTTCGCAGAGGTTTTCAGCTTGGCGCGAACCTCACTTCGCTGCTGCTTCCTCAGCAAGGCTTTGGTCGTTCGCTCTTTCGCAGCAGGGACGAAGAGCCGCGGGAGAGCTGGTGCCTCTTGGGCCTTGCTTTCCCGGACTCCATGTTTGCGCCTGGGTTTCACTTTGCTAAGCCGAACTAGGCAGACACAGTCACAACCCTGCAGCAGCGTGCGTGGCCTACCATGACACTCTATGCCTATTAGCATCTTCTGGCGTAAGGCTTTGCATTTTGCTCTGGCGCTCGGCAGACTCGGGGTCTAAGCCAATGCATTCACCAGAAGGGAGAAGAGGCCACAGGAAATCTGAGTTGGGTTTGGGGAGGCTGCTACTGCTTGCCTAAGCGAGTCTCCGCAGCATGTTGGAAGATACCCGCATGGAGCGAAATCCTCTTTGTCCTAGCATCCTTTCTGCCTGAGGGAGAAGCATGGATGCACACGTCTGTCACCGCGCTCCCCAGGAGCAATTTTGGGGAAGGCACAGCACGCCGCTCCCGGGGAAGAAAAGGATCCCTTGGCCGTGGGGTCTGGAAATGCTCGGGAGTCAGAATAGCCTGCCGAGGCACGAACAGCAGGCCATGAGAAGACAAGTGTCCTCTGCTCCCTGTGCGGAGAGATTGAAGCCTGGCTGCTAAGGAGACATGAGGGGACGACAAGGGCATGGGTGCATGCTCCACTCTGAGGAAGGAGTCTGGGCAGAAGGCAGGCCTGTCCTGTGCCTCTGGTCCCAAGGGGAAAGCATCTCCTTGGCCACCTGTCACAAGGGCAGACTTGGGCTTGCCACCAGGTGCCATACCCAGAACTCGCAGAAACAACCCCATGGAGAAACGTGCAGTCAGATGCCCTCTTCCACCAAGATATGGCAGCATTGTGGGTGGCAGGGGGTGTGCCGGGGAAAGAGTGGAGACAGTCCCCACTGTTCCCCATCCCAGTGCTCGGGCCTTGTGCAGGGATCCTGTCGCCTCTTCTCTCCTGTGGTGAAGGCACTAGCCTTGACCCCGAGTCTGCCCGAGTACCGGAGCAAAAGGCAAAGCCTTACCAGAGCAGGAGATGGAATTAGGAATAGAGTGCCATGCTAGGCCACGCACGCTGCTGCAGGGTTGTGACTGTGTCTGCCTAGTTCGGCTTAGCAAAGTGAAATCCGGGCGCGAACATGGAGCCAGGGAAAGCAAGGCCCAAGAGGCACCAGCTCTCCCGCAGCTCTTCTTCCCTGACGCGACAGAAGCCTTGCTGAGGAAGCAGTGGCGAAGGGCTGTTTGCTCCAAACCAAAGCCTCTGCGAAAGGACAGCATTCCCCGAGAAATGTTTTGGGGGCTGCTGCTGCGTGCCTGAGCCCAGTCTCGCGGTGGGAGAAACCCGCATACAGCGAAAGCCCCTTTGCCTGGGCATCTCCCCTTGGAAAGCACAGCATTCGTTGGGAAATCAGAGTTGGGTTTGGGGATGCTGCTGATGCTTGCCTAAGCGAGTCTCCGCAGCATGTTGGAAGATACCCGCATGGAGCGAAATCCTCTTTGCCCTAGCATCCTTTCTGCCTGAGAGAGAAGCATGGTTGCTCACGTCTGTCACCGCGCTCCCCAGGAGCAATTTTGGGGAAGGCACAGCACGCCGCCCCCGGGGAAGAGAAGGATCCCTTGGCCTTGGGGTCTGGAAACGCTCGGGAAGCAGAATAGCCTGCCGAGGCACGAACAGCAGGCCATGAGAAGGCAAGTGTCCTCTCCTCCCTGTGCGGAGAGATTGAAGCCTGGCTGCTAAGGAGACATGAGGGGAAGACAAGGGCATGGGTGCGTGCTCCACTCTGAGGAAGGAGTCTGGGCAGAAGGCAGGCCTGTCCTGTGCCTCTTGTCCCAAGGGGAAAGCATCTCTTTGGCCACTTGTCCCAAGGGCAGACTTGGGCTTGCCACCAGGTGCCATAGCCGGAACTCGCAGAAACAACCCCATGGAGAAAAGTGCAGTCAGATGCCCTCTTCCACCAAGGTATGGCAGCATTGTGGGTGGCCGGGGGTGTGCCGGGGAAAGAGTGGCGACAGTCCCCACCGTTCCCCATCCCAGTGCTCGGGCCCTGTGCAGGGATCCTGTCGCCTCTTCTCTCCTGTGGTGAAGGCACTGGCCTTGACCCCGAGTCTGCCCGAGCGCCGGAGCAAAAGGCAAAGCCTTACCTACGCCAGGAGATGGTAATAGCCATAGAGTGTCATGCTAGGCCACGCACGCTGCTGCAGGGTTGTGATTGTGTCTGCTTAGATCGGCTTAGCAAGGTGAACGCCGGGCGCGAACTTGGAGCCCGAGAAAACAAGGCCCAAGAGGCACCAGCTCTCCCGCGCCTCTTCTTACCTGCCGCGACAGAGCGAACCACCAAAGCCTTGCTGAGGAAGCAGAAGCGAAGTGCGGTTTGCGCCAAGCTGAAAACCTCTGCGAAAGCATAGCAGTCGCTGGGAAATCAGAGTCGGTTCTGTGGGATGCTGCCTGCTGCTTGCCGGAGCTAGTCTCCACTGCACGGTGGAATAAACCCGCATGGAGCGAAATCCTCTTTGCCTGGGCTTCCGCTCTGCCTGAGAGAGAAGCGCGGTGGTGCCTGTGGAAAGAGCCTTAAGGAAAGGGACACATCTGTCACTGCAGAGCGAAGGAAGCCGGGCTGCTAAGGAGACACGAGGGGAAGATTAGGGCAGGGGAAAGGGCTCCACTCTGAGGAAGGAGTCTGGGCAGAAAGCATGCCTGTCCTGAGCCTTTGGGCCCAAGGAGACAGCAGCTCCTTGGCCACCTGACCGTGGTGGAGCCATGGGCTTGCCACCAGGCGCCTACCCTAAACTCGAGAAACAACTCCCAGAAAGACCTGGCCATCAGATGCCGTCTTCCTCCGGGATGTAGAAGCTTGGAGGAGGCCCGGGTTTTAAGGGGAAGGAGTGGTGACAGTCCCCCAAAGCTCCCTATTCAGTGCACGGGCGGTGTGCAGGGATCCTGTCACCTCTCCTTTCCTGTGGGGAAAGCACAGGCCTAGTCCGCGAGTCGGCCTGAGCGCCAGAGTAAAAGGCCAAGCGATGCCTACACCGGGAGATGGTAGTGTGCATAGAGTGCCATCCTAGGCTAAGCGCGCTACTGCACGGTTGCGACTGTGTCTGCTTAGTTCGGCCTGGCAGGGTGAACCCAGGACGCGAACATGGAGCCAGGGAAAGCAAGGCCCAAGAGGCACCAGCTCTCCCGCAGCTCTTCTTCCCTGACGCGACAGAAGCCTTGCTGAGGAAGCAGTGGCGAAGGGCTGTTTGCTCCAAACCAAAGCCTCTGCGAAAGGACAGCATTCCCCGAGAAATGTTTTGGGGGCTGCTGCTGCGTGCCTGAGCCCAGTCTCGCGGTGAGAGAAACCCGCATACAGCGAAAGCCCCTTTGCCTGGGCATCTCCCCTTGGAAAGCACAGCATTCGTTGGGAAATCAGAGTTGGGTTTGGGGATGCTGCTGCTGCTTGCCTAAGCGAGTCTCCGCAGCATGTTGGAAGATACCCGCATGGAGCGAAATCCTCTTTGCCCTAGCATCCTTTCTGCCTGAGAGAGAAGCATGGTTGCTCACGTCTGTCACCGCGCTCCCCAGGAGCAATTTTGGGGAAGGCACAGCACGCCGCCCCCGGGGAAGAGAAGGATCCCTTGGCCTTGGGGTCTGGAAACGCTCGGGAAGCAGAATAGCCTGCCGAGGCACGAACAGCAGGCCATGAGAAGGCAAGTGTCCTCTCCTCCCTGTGCGGAGAGATTGAAGCCTGGCTGCTAAGGAGACATGAGGGGAAGACAAGGGCATGGGTGCGTGCTCCACTCTGAGGAAGGAGTCTGGGCAGAAGGCAGGCCTGTCCTGTGCCTCTTGTCCCAAGGGGAAAGCATCTCTTTGGCCACTTGTCCCAAGGGCAGACTTGGGCTTGCCACCAGGTGCCATACCCGGAACTCGCAGAAACAACCCCATGGAGAAACGTGCAGTCAGATGCCCTCTTCCACCAAGGTATGGCAGCATTGTGGGTGGCCGGGGGTGTGCCGGGGAAAGAGTGGCGACAGTCCCCACCGTTCCCCATCCCAGTGCTCGGGCCCTGTGCAGGGATCCTGTCGCCTCTTCTCTCCTGTGGTGAAGGCACTGGCCTTGACCCCGCGTCTGCCCGAGCGCCGGAGCAAAAGGCAAAGCCTTACCTACGCCAGGAGATGGTAATAGCCATAGAGTGTCATGCTAGGCCACGCACGCTGCTGCAGGGTTGTGACTGTGTCTGCTTAGATCGGCTTAGCAAGGTGAACCCCGGGCGCGAACTTGGAGCCCGAGAAAACAAGGCCCAAGAGGCACCAGCTCTCCCGCGGCTCTTCTTACCTGCCGCGACAGAGCGAACCACCAAAGCCTTGCTGAGGAAGCAGAAGCGAAGTGCGGTTTGCGCCAAGCTGAAAACCTCTGCGAAAGCATAGCAGTCGCTGGGAAATCAGAGTCGGTTCTGTGGGATGCTGCCTGCTGCTTGCCGGAGCTAGTCTCCACTGCACGGTGGAATAAACCCGCATGGAGCGAAATCCTCTTTGCCTGGGCTTCCGCTCTGCCTGAGAGAGAAGCGCGGTGGTGCCTGTGGAAAGAGCCTTAAGGAAAGGGACACATCTGTCACTGCAGAGCGAAGGAAGCCGGGCTGCTAAGGAGACACGAGGGGAAGATTAGGGCAGGGGAAAGGGCTCCACTCTGAGGAAGGAGTCTGGGCAGAAAGCATGCCTGTCCTGAGCCTTTGGGCCCAAGGAGACAGCAGCTCCTTGGCCACCTGGCCGTGGTGGAGCCATGGGCTTGCCACCAGGCGCCTACCCTAAACTCGAGAAACAACTCCCAGAAAGACCTGGCCATCAGATGCCGTCTTCCTCCGGGATGTAGAAGCTTGGAGGAGGCCCGGGTTTTAAGGGGAAGGAGTGGTGACAGTCCCCCAAAGCGCCCTATTCAGAGCACGGGCGGTGTGCAGGGATCCTGTCACCTCTCCTTTCCTGTGGGGAAAGCACAGGCCTAGTCCGCGAGTCGGCCTGAGCGCCAGAGTAAAAGGCCAAGCGATGCCTACACCGGGAGATGGTAGTGTGCATAGAGTGCCATCCTAGGCTAAGCGCGCTACTGCACGGTTGCGACTGTGTCTGCTTAGTTCGGCCTGGCAGGGTGAACCCAGGACGCGAACATGGAGCCAGGGAAAGCAAGGCCCAAGAGGCACCAGCTCTCCCGCAGCTCTTCTTCCCTGACGCGACAGAAGCCTTGCTGAGGAAGCAGTGGCGAAGGGCTGTTTGCTCCAAACCAAAGCCTCTGCGAAAGGACAGCATTCCCCGAGAAATGTTTTGGGGGCTGCTGCTGCGTGCCTGAGCCCAGTCTCGCGGTGGGAGAAACCCGCATACAGCGAAAGCCCCTTTGCCTGGGCATCTCCCCTTGGAAAGCACAGCATTCGTTGGGAAATCAGAGTTGGGTTTGGGGATGCTGCTGCTGCTTGCCTAAGCGAGTCTCCGCAGCATGTTGGAAGATACCCGCATGGAGCGAAATCCTCTTTGCCCTAGCATCCTTTCTGCCTGAGAGAGATGCATGGTTGCACACGTCTGTCACCGCGCTCCCCAGGAGCAATTTTGGGGAAGGCACAGCACGCCGCCCCCGGGGAAGAGAAGGATCCCTTGGCCTTGGGGTCTGGAAACGCTCGGGAAGCAGAATAGCCTGCCGAGGCACGAACAGCAGGCCATGAGAAGGCAAGTGTCCTCTCCTCCCTGTGCGGAGAGATTGAAGCCTGGCTGCTAAGGAGACATGAGGGGAAGACAAGGGCATGGGTGCGTGCTCCACTCTGAGGAAGGAGTCTGGGCAGAAGGCAGGCCTGTCCTGTGCCTCTTGTCCCAAGGGGAAAGCATCTCTTTGGCCACCTGTCCCAAGGGCAGACTTGGGCTTGCCACCAGGTGCCATACCCGGAACTCGCAGAAACAACCCCATGGAGAAACGTGCAGTCAGATGCCCTCTTCCACCAAGGTATGGCAGCATTGTGGGTGGCCGGGGGTGTGCCGGGGAAAGAGTGGCGACAGTCCCCACCGTTCCCCATCCCAGTGCTCGGGTCCTGTGCAGGGATCCTGTCGCCTCTTCTCTCCTGTGGTGAAGGCACTGGCCTTGACCCCGCGTCTGCCCGAGCGCCGGAGCAAAAGGCAAAGCCTTACCTACGCCAGGAGATGGTAATAGCCATAGAGTGTCATGCTAGGCCACGCACGCTGCTGCAGGGTTGTGACTGTGTCTGCTTAGATCGGCTTAGCAAGGTGAACCCCGGGCGCGAACTTGGAGCCCGAGAAAACAAGGCCCAAGAGGCACCAGCTCTCCCGCGGCTCTTCTTTCCTGCCGCGACAGAGCGAACGACCAAAGCCTTGCTGAGGAAGCAGAAGCGAAGTGCGGTTTGCGCCAAGCTGAAAACCTCTGCGAAAGCATAGCAGTCGCTGGGAAATCAGAGTCGGTTCTGTGGGATGGTGCCTGCTGCTTGCCGGAGCTAGTCTCCACTGCACGGTGGAATAAACCCGCATGGAGCGAAATCCTCTTTGCCTGGGCTTCCGCTCTGCCTGAGAGAGAAGCGCGGTGGTGCCTGTGGAAAGAGCCTTAAGGAAAGGGACACATCTGTCACTGCAGAGCGAAGGAAGACGGGTTGCTAAGGAGACACGAGGGGAAGATTAGGGCAGGGGAAAGGGCTCCACTCTGAGGAAGGAGTCTGGGCAGAAAGCATGCCTGTCCTGAGCCTTTGGGCCCAAGGAGACAGCAGCTCCTTGGCCACCTGGCCGTGGTGGAGCCATGGGCTTGCCACCAGGCGCCTACCCTAAACTCGAGAAACAACTCCCAGAAAGACCTGGCCATCAGATGCCGTCTTCCTCCGGGATGTAGAAGCTTGGAGGAGGCCCGGTTTTAAGGGGAAGGAGTGGTGACAGTCCCCCAAAGCTCCCTATTCAGTGCACGGGCGGTGTGCAGGGATCCTGTCACCTCTCCTTTCCTGTGGGGAAAGCACAGGCCTAGTCCGCGAGTCGGCCTGAGCGCCAGAGTAAAAGGCCAAGCGATGCCTACACCGGGAGATGGTAGTGTGCATAGAGTGCCATCCTAGGCTAAGCGCGCTACTGCACGGTTGCGACTGTGTCTGCTTAGTTCGGCCTGGCAGGGTGAACCCAGGACGCGAACATGGAGCCAGGGAAAGCAAGGCCCAAGAGGCACCAGCTCTCCCGCAGCTCTTCTTCCCTGACGCGACAGAAGCCTTGCTGAGGAAGCAGTGGCGAAGGGCTGTTTGCTCCAAACCAAAGCCTCTGCGAAAGGACAGCATTCCCCGAGAAATGTTTTGGGGGCTGCTGCTGCGTGCCTGAGCCCAGTCTCGCGGTGGGAGAAACCCGCATACAGCGAAAGCCCCTTTGCCTGGGCATCTCCCCTTGGAAAGCACAGCATTCGTTGGGAAATCAGAGTTGGGTTTGGGGATGCTGCTGCTGCTTGCCTAAGTGAGTCTCCGCAGCATGTGGGAAGATACCCGCATGGAGCGAAATCCTCTTTGCCCTAGCATCCTTTCTGCCTGAGAGAGAAGCATGGTTGCTCACGTCTGTCACCACGCTCCCCAGGAGCAAGTGTGGGGAAGGCACAGCACGCCGCCCTTGGGGAAGAGAAGGATCCCTTGGCCTTGGGGTCGGGAAACGCTCGGGAACAGGATAGCCTGCCGCGGCACGAAATGCAGGCCGGTGGCCAGACATGTGTCACCCGCTCCCTGTGCGGAGTGATGGAAGCCTGGCTGCTAAGGAGACATGAGGGGACGACTAGGGCACGGGCGCGTGCTCCACTCTAAGGAAGGAGTCTGGGCAGAAGGCAGGCCTGTCCTGTGCCTCTGTTACCAAGGGGAGAGCATCTTACCATTCATAAATATGAGCTATCTTTCCATTTCTGTCACCTTCAATTTCTTTATCAATGTCATAGTTTATGGAGTACAGATCTTTCATCTTCTTAGTTAAATCTATTCCTAAGTATTTTATTATTTTTGATGCTATTGTGAATTAGATTGTTTTCTTTATTTTTTCAGATAGTTCATCATTAGAATGTTAAAATGCTCCTGTCTTGTGCTTACTTTGGCAGCACATATACTAAAATTGGAATGATGCAGAGAAGATTAGCGTGATCACTGAACAAGGATGACATGACAAACTGGGAAGCAGTCCATAAAAAAAAAAAAGAAACAAAACAAAATTCTTTTCTTTTATATATTGATCTTGTATTTGGTAATTTTACTAAATTTGTTTATTCAAATTTTTTGTGAATTTTTTAGGATTTTTTAACATGTAAGTTCATGTTATCCAAAAAAAGAAAATTTTACTTCTTCCTTTTTTTTTTTTTTTTTGGAGTCTCTTGTTTCTTTGTGTTCCTTGTTTCTCTGGCTAGGACATCCACTACTGTGTCAAATGAGAGTAGTGAAAATGGACACACTTGTCTTTCTTCTGATCTTTAAGGGGAAAACTTTCAAAAGTTTTGATTGAATATGAGATTAGCTCTGGGCTTGCAATCTGTGTTTTTTCTTTAATGGGTTTTTTAAATTATTTTTAAAAATTTTTTATATAATGTGTTTTAATCCCTAGGGGTACAGGTCTGTGAATCACCAGGTTTACACATTTCACAGCACTCACCATCACTCACCATAGCATCTGCCCTCTCCAATGTCCATACCCCAACACACCTCCCCCCAGCAACCCTCAGTCTGTTTTGTGAGATTCAGTCTTTTATGGTTTGTCTCCCTCCTAATACCATCTTTTTTTATTTTTCTTTTCGTACGCCCGAAACTGCCTATGTTGCATCTCCACTTCATCATATCAGGGAGATCATATGATAGTTGTCTTTCTCAGATTGATTTATTTCGCCAAGCATAATACCCTCTAGTTCCATCCACGTCATCACAAATAGCAGGATTTCATTTCTTTTGATGGCTGCATAGTATTCCATTGAACATATATACCACATCTTATTTATTGATTCATCTGTTGAAGGACATTTAGTTTCTTTCCATAGTTTAACTATTGTGGACATTGCTGCTGTAAACATTTGGGTGCATGTGCCCCTTCAGAATGCCACGTTTGTATCTGTAGGGTATATACCCAGTACTACAAGCACTGGGTCATAGGGTAGTTCTATTTTCAGCTTTTTGAGGCACGTCCACGCTGTTTTCCAGAGTGGTTGCACCAGCTTGCATTCCCACATACAGTGTAGGAGGGTTGCCCTAACTCCACATCCTCGCCAGCATCTGTCATTGACGGACTTGTTCATTTTAGCCATTCTGAACGGTGTGAGGTGGTATCTCATTCTGGTTTTGATTTGTATTTCCCTGATGCCGAGTGGTGTGGAGCATTTTTTCATGTGTCTGTTGGCCATTTGGATGTATTCTTTGCAGAAATGTCTGTTCATGTCCTCTGCCCATTTCTTCATTGGATTATTTGTTTTTAGGGTGTTGAGTTTGATAAGCTCTTTATAGATTTTGGATACTGGCCCTTTATCTGGTATGTCATTTGCAAATATCTTCTCCCAGATAACTTCTGACAGTGATCTTTTGGCTTTGTTAACTGTTTCCTTTGCAGTGCAAAAGCTTTTGGATCTGATGAAATCCCAATAGTTCATTCTTGCCCTTGCTTCCCTTGCCTTTCGCGATGTTCCTAGGAAGAAGTTGCTGCTGCTGAGGTCAAAGAAGTTGCTACCTGTTCTCTCCTCAAGGACTATGATGGATTCCTTTCTCACATTATGCTTCTTCATCCATTTCCAGTCGATTATAATGTATGGTGTTAGGATGGTCCAATTTCATTTTCTGCATGTGGCTGTTCAATTTTCCAGACCCCAAGGCCAATGGCTCCTTCTCTTCCCCAGGGACAGTGTGCTGTGCCTTCCCCACACTTGCTCCTGGGGAGCGCAGTGACAGACGTGTGCAACCATGCATCTCTCTCATGCAGAGGGGATGCCCAGGCAAAGAGGATTTCGCTCCATGCGGGTTTATTACACCGTGCTGTGGAGACTGGCTCCGGCAAGCAGCAGGCAGCATCCCACAGACCCGACTCTGATTTCCCAAAGAATGCTGTGCTTTCCCAGAGGGGATGCCCGGGCAAAGAGGCTTTCGCTCTATGCGGGTTTCTCCAAAAGTGCTGCGAATACTAGGCTAAGGCAAGCAACAAAAGCAGCCCACAGAACCGACTCTGATTTCCCAGCGACGGCCATGCTTTCGCAGAGGTTTTCAGCTTGGCGGGAACCTCACTTCGCTGCTGCTTCCTCAGCAAGGCTGTGGTCGTTCGCTCTGTCGCGGCAGGAAAGAAGAGCCGCGGGAGAGCTGGTGCCTCTTGGTCCTTGCTTTCCCGGGCTCCATGTTCGCGCCCGGGGTTCACCTTGCTAAGCCGAACTAAGCAGACACAGTCACAACCCTGCAGCAGCGTGCGTGGCCTAGCATGGCACTCTATGCCTATTACCATCTCCTGGCGTAGGTAAGGCTTTGCCTTTTGCTCTGGCGCTTGGGCAGACTCGGGGTCTAGGCCAGTGCCTTCACCATAGGAGAGAGGAGGCGACAGGATTCCTGCACCGGGCCCGGGCACTGGGATGGGGAACTGTGGGGGACTGTCTCCACTCCTTCCCCGCCGCACCGCCTGTCTCCAACAATGCTGCCACATCTTGGTGGAAGATGGCATCTGACTGACCGTTTCTCCATGGGGTTGTTTCTGCAAGTTCCAGGTATGGCACCTGGTGGCAAGCCCAGGTCTGCCCTTGGGACAGGTGGCCAAAGAGATGCTTTCCCCTTGGGACAAGAGGCACAGGACAGGCCTGCCTTCTGCCCAGACTCCTTCCTCAGAGTGGAGCACGCGCCCCTGCCTAGTCGTCCCCTCATGTCTCCTTAGCAGCCAGGCTCCCATCTCTCCGCACAGGGAGCGGGTGACACATGTCTGGCCACCGGCCTGCATTTCGTGCCGCGGAAGGCTATCCTGTTCCCGAGCGTTTCCCGACCCCAAGGCCAAGGGATCCTTCTCTTCCCCGGGGGCGGCGTGCTGTGCCTTCCCCAAAATCGCTCCTGGGGAGCGCGGTGACAGCCGTGAGCAACCATGCTTCTCTCTCAGGCAGAAAGGATGCTAGGGCAAAGACGATTTCGCTCCATGCGGGTATCTTCCAACATGCTGCGGAGACTCGCTTAGGCAAGCAGCAGCAGCATCCCCAAACCCAACTCTGATTTCCCAACGAATGCTGTGCTTTCCAAGGGGAGATGCCCAGGCAAAGGGGCTTTCGCTGTATGCGGGTTTCTCTCACCGCGAGACTAGGCTCAGGCACGCAGCAGCAGCCCCCAAAACACATCTCGGGGAATGTTGTCCTTTCGCAGAGGCTTTGGTTTGGAGCCAACAGCCCTTCACCACTGCTTCCTCAGCAAGGCTTCTGTCGCGTCAGGGAAGAAGAGCTGCGGGAGAGCTGGTGCCTCTTGGGCCTTGCTTTCCCTGGCTCCATGTTCGCGTCCTGGGTTCACCCTGCCAGGCCGAACTAAGCAGACACAGTCACAACCGTGCAGTAGCACGCTTAGCCTAGGATGGCACTCTATGCACACTACCATCTCCCGGTGTAGGCATCGCTTGGCCTTTTACTCTGGCGCTCAGGCCGACTCGCGGACTAGGCCTGTGCTTTCCCCACAGGAAAGGAGAGGTGACAGGATCCCTGCACACCGCCCGTGCACTGAATAGGGAGCTTTGGGGGACTGTCACCACTCCTTCCCCTTAAAACCCGGGCCTCCTCCAAGCTTCTACATCCCGGAGGAAGACGGCATCTGATGGCCAGGTCTTTCTGGGAGTTGTTTCTCGAGTTTAGGGTAGGCGCCTGGTGGCAAGCCCATGGCTCCACCACGGTCAGGTGGCCAAGGAGCTGCTGTCTCCTTGGGCCCAAAGGCTCAGGACAGGCATGCTTTCTGCCCAGACTCCTTCCTCAGAGTGGAGCCCTTTCCCCTGCCCTAATCTTCCCCTCGTGTCTCCTTAGCAGCCCGGCTTCCTTCGCTCTGCAGTGACAGATGTGTCCCATTCCTTAAGGCTCTTTCCTCAGGCACCACCGCGCTTCTCTCTCAGGCAGAGCGGAAGCCCAGGCAAAGAGGATTTCGCTCCATGCGGGTTTATTCCACCGTGCAGTGGAGACTAGCTCCGGCAAGCAGCAGGCACCATCCCACAGACCCGACTCTGATTTCCCAGAAATGCTGTGCTTTCCCAGAGGGGATGCCCCGGCTAAGAAGCTTTCGCTCTATGCGGGTTTCTTCCATCGTGCTGCGAATACTAGGCTAAGGCAAGCAACAAAAGCAGCCCACAGAACCGACTCTGATTTCACAGCGACTGCTATGCTTTCGCATAGGTTTTCAGCTTGGCGCAAACCGCACTTCGCTGCTGCTTCCTCAGCAAGGCTTTGATCGTTCGCTCTGTCGCGGCAGGAAAGAAGAGCCGCGGGAGAGCTGGTGTCTTTTGGGCCTTGTTTTCCCGGGCTCCAAGTTCGCGCCCGGAGTTCACCTTGCTAAGCCGAACTAAGCAGACACAGTCACAACCCTGCAGCAGCGTGCGTGGCCTACCATGACACTCTATGCCTATTACCATCTCCTGGCGTAAGTAAGGCTTTGCATTTTGCTCTGGCGCTCGGCAGACTCGGGGTCTAGGCCAATGCATTCACCAGAAGGAAGAAGAGGCGACAGGAAATCTGAGTTGGGTTTGGGGAGGTTGCTACTGCTTGCCTAAGCGAGTCTCCGCAGCATGTTGGAAGATACCCGCATGGAGCGAAATCCTCTTTGTCCTAGCATCCTTTCTGCCTGAGGGAGAAGCATGGATGCACACGTCTGTCACTGCGCTCCCCAGGAGCAATTTTGGGGAAGGCACAGCACGCCGCCCCCGGGGAAGAGAAGGATCCCTTGGCCGTGGGGTCTGGAAATGCTCGGGAGTCAGAATAGCCAGCCGAGGCACGAACAGCAGGCCATGAGAAGACAAGTGTCCTCTGCTCCCTGTGCGGAGAGATTGAAGCCTGTCTGCTAAGGAGACATGAGGGGAAGACAAGGGCATGGGTGCATGCTCCACTCTGAGGAAGGAGTCTGGGCAGAAGGCAGGCCTGTCCTGTGCCTCTGGTCCCAAGGGGAAAGCATCTCCTTGGCCACCTGTCCCAAGGGCAGACTTGGGCTTGCCACCAGGTGCCATACCCGGAACTCGCAGAAACAACCCCATGGAGAAACGTGCAGTCAGATGCCCTCTTCCACCAAGATATGGCAGCATTGTGGGTAGCTGGGGGTGTGCGGGGGAAAGAGTGGAGACCGTCCCCACCGTTCCCCATCCCAGTGCTCGGGCCCTGTGCAGGGATCCTGTCGCCTCTTCTCTCCTGTGGTGAAGGCACTGGCCTTGACCCCGAGTCTGCCCGAGCGCCGGAGCAAAAGGCAAAGCCTTACCTACGCCAGGAGATGGTAATAGGCATAGAGTGTCATGCTAGGCCACGCACGCTGCTGCAGGGTTGTGGCTGTATCTGCTTAGTTCGGCTTAGCAAGGTGAACCCCGGGCGCGAACTTGGAGCCCGGGAAAACAAGGCCCAAGAGGCACCAGCTCTCCCGCGGCTCTTCTTTCCTGCCGCGACAGAGCGAAAGACCAAAGCCTTGCTGAGGAAGCAGCAGCGAAGTGCAGTTTGCGCCCAGCTGAAAACCTCTGCGAAAGCATAGCAGTCGCTGTGAAATCAGAGTCGGTTCTGTGGGCTAGTTTTGTTGCTTGCCTTAGCCTAGTATTCGCAGCACGATGGGAGAAACCCGCATAGAGCGAAAGCTTCTTTGCCGGGGCATCCCCTCTGGGAAAGCACAGCATTCTCTGGGAAATCAGAGTCGGGTCTTGAAATGCTGCCTGCTGCTTGCCGGTGCTAGTCTCCACTGCACGTTGGAATAAACCCGCATGGAGCGAAATTCTCTTTGCCTGGGCAACCGCTCTGCCTGAGAGAAAAGCGCGGTGGTGCCTGAGGAAAGAGCCTTAAGGAATGGGACACATCTGTCACTGCAGAGCGAAGGAAGCCAGGCTGCTAAGGAGACACGAGGGGAAGATTAGGGCAGGGGAAAGGGCTCCACTCTGAGGAAGGAGTCTGGGCAGAGAGCATGCCTGTCCTGAGCCTTTGGGCCCAAGGAGACAGCAGCTCCTTGGCCACCTCACCGTGGTGGAGCCATGAGCTTGCCACCAGGCGCCTACCCTAAACTCGAGAAACAACTCCCAGAAAGACCTGGCCATCAGATGCCGTCTTCCTCCGGGATGTAGAAGCTTGGAGGAGGCCCGGGTTTTAAGGGGAAGGAGTGGTGACAGTCCCCCAAAGCTCCCTATTCAGTGCACGGGCGGTGTGCAGGGATCCTGTCACCTCTCCTTTCCTGTGGGGAAAGCACAGGCCTAGTCCGCGAGTCGGCCTGAGCGCCAGAGTAAAAGGCCAAGCGATGCCTACACCGGGAGATGGTAGTGTGCATGGAGTGCCATCCTAGGCTAAGCGCGCTACTGCACAGTTGTGACTGTGCCTGGCAGGGTGAATCCAGGACGCGAACATGGAGCCAGGGAAAGCAAGGCCCAAGAGGCACCAGCTCTCCCGCAGCTCTTCTTCCCTGACGCGACAGAAGCCTTGCTGAGGAAGCAGTGGCGAAGTGCTGTTTGCTCGAAACCAAAGCCTCTGCGAAGGACAGCATTCCCCGAGAAATGTTTTGGGGGCTGCTGCTGCGTGCCTGAGCCCAGTCTCGCGGTGGGAGAAACCCGCATACAGCGAAAGCCCCTTTGCCTGGGCATCTCCCCTTGGAAAGCACAGCATTCGTTGGGAAATCAGAGTTGGCTTTGGGGATGCTGCTGCTGCTTGCCTAAGCGAGTCTCCGCAGCATGTTGGAAGATACCCGCATGGAGCGAAATCCTCTTTGCCCTAGCATCCTTTCTGCCTGAGAGAGAAGCATGGTTGCACACGTCTGTCACCGCGCTCCCCAGGAGCAATTTTGGGGAAGGCACAGCACGCCGCCCCCGGGGAAGAGAAGGATCCCTTGGCCTTGGGGTCGGGAAACGCTCGGGAACAGGATAGCCTGCCGCGGCACGAAATGCAGGCCGGTGGCCAGACATGTGTCACCCGCTCCCTGTGCGGAGAGATGGGAGCCTGGCTGCTAAGGAGACATGAGGGGACGACTAGGCAGGGGCGCGTGCTCCACTCTGAGGAAGGAGTCTGGGCAGAAGGCAGGCCTGTCCTGTGCCTCTTGTCCCAAGGGGAAAGAATCTCTTTGGCCACCTGTCCCAAGGGCAGACTTGGGCTTGCCACCAGGTGCCATACCTGGAACTTGCAGAAACAGCCCCATGGAGAAAAGGTCAGTCAGATGCCATCTTCCACCAAGATGTGGCAGCATTGTAGGAGACAGGCGGTGCGGCGGGGAAGGAGTGGAGACAGTCCCCCACAGTTCCCCATCCCAGTGCCCGGGCCGTGTGCAGGGATCCTGTTGCCTCTTCTCTCCTGTGGTGAAGGCACTGGCCTAGACCTCGAGTCTGCCCGAGCGCCGGAGCAAAAGGCAAAGCCTTACCTAGTCCAGGAGATGGAATTAGGCATAGAGTGCCATGCTAGGCCACGCACGCTGCTGCAGGGTTGTGACTGTGTCTGCCTAGTTCGGCTTAGCAAAGTGAAACCCAGGCGCGAACATGGAGTCCGGGAAAGCAAGGCCCAAGAGGCACCAGCTCTCCCGCGGCTCTTCGTCCCTGCTGCGAAAGAGCGAACGACCACAGCCTTGCTGAGGAAGCAGCAGCGAAGTGAGGTTTGCGCCAAGCTGAAAACCTCTGCGAAAGCATGGCCGTCGCTGGGAAATCAGAGTCGGTTCTGTGGGCTGCTTTTGTTGCTTGCCTTAGCCTAGTATTCGCAGCCCTTTTGGAAAAACCCGCATAGAGCGAAAGCTTCTTTGCCGGGGCATCCCCTCTGGGAAAGCACAGCATTCTTTGGGAAATCAGAGTCGGGTCTGTGGGATGCTGCCTGCTGCTTGCCGGAGCTAGTCTCCACTGCACGGTGGAATAAACCCGCATGGAGCGAAATCCTCTTTGCCTGGGCATCCGCTCTGCCTGAGAAAGAAGCGCGGTGGTGCCTGTGGAAAGAGCCTTAAGGAAAGGGACACATCTGTCACTGCAGAGCGAAGGATGCCGGGCTGCTAAGGAGACACGAGGGGAAGATTAGGGCAGGGGAAAGGGCTCCACTCTGAGGAAGGAGTCTGGGCAGAAAGCATGCCTGTCCTGAGCCTTTGGGCCCAAGGAGACAGCAGCTCCTTGGCCACCTGACCGTGGTGGAGCCATGGGCTTGCCACCAGGCGCCTACCCTAAACTCGAGAAACAACCCCCAGAAAGACCTGGCCATCAGATGCCGTCTTCCTCCGGGATGTAGAAGCTTGGAGGAGGCCCGGGTTTTAAGGGGAAGGAGTGGTGACAGTCCCCCAAAGCTCCCTATTCAGTGCACGGGCGGTGTGCAGGGATCCTGTCACCTCTCCTTTCCTGTGGGGAAAGCACAGGCCTAGTCCGCGAGTCGGCCTGAGCGCCAGAGTAAAAGGCCAAGCGATGCCTACACCGGGAGATGGTAGTGTGCATGGAGTGCCATCCTAGGCTAAGTGCGCTACTGCACGGTTGTGACTGTGCCTGGCAGGGTGAACCCAGGACGCGAACATGGAGCCAGGGAAAGCAAGGCCCAAGAGGCACCAGCTCTCCCGCAGCTCTTCTTCCCTGACGCGACTGAAGCTTTACTGAGGAAGCAGCGGCGAAGTGCTGTTCGCTCCAAACCAAATTCTCTGCGAAAGCACAGCATTCGCTGAGAAATGTTGTACGGGCTGCTGCTGCTTCCCTTAGCCCAGTCTCGCGGTGAGAGAAACCCGCATACAGCGAAAGCCTCTTTGCCTGGGCCTCTCCCTTAGGAAAGCACAGCATTCGTTGGGAAATCAGAGTTGGGTTTGGGGATGCTGCTGCTGCTTGCCTAAGCGAGTCTCCGCAGCATGTTGGAAGATACCCGCATGGAGCGAAATCCTCTTTGCCCTAGCATCCCCTCTGCCTGAGATAGAAGCATGGTTGCACACGTCTGTCACCGCGCTCCCCAGGAGCAATTTTGGGGAAGGCACAGCACGCCGCCCCCGGGGAAGAGAAGGATCCCTTGGCCGTGGGGTCTGGAAATGCTCGGGAGTCAGAATAGCCTGCCGAGGCACGAACAGCAGGCCATGAGAGGACAAGTGTCCTCTGCTCCCTGTGCGGAGAGATTGAAGCCTGGCTGCTAAGGAGACATGAGGGGACGACAAGGGCATGGGTGCGTGCTCCACTCTGAGGAAGGAGTCTGGGCAGAAGGCAGGCCTGTCCTGTGCCTCTGGTCCCAAGGGGAAAGCATCTCCTTGGCCACCTGTCCCAAGGGCAGACTTGGGCTTGCCACCAGTTGCCATACCCGGAACTCGCCGAAACAACCCCATGGAGAAACGTGCAGTCAGATGCCGTCTTCCACCAAGATATGGCAGCATTGTGGGTGGCAGGGGGTGTGCCGGGGAAAGAGTGGAGACAGTCCCCACTGTTCCCCATCCCAGTGCTCGGGCCCGGTGCAGGAATCCTGTCGCCTCCTCTCTCCTATGGTGAAGGCACTGGCCTAGACCCCGAGTCTGCCCGATCGCCGGAGCAAAAGGCAAAGCCTTACCTACGCCATGAGATGGTAATAGGCATAGAGTGCCATGCTAGGCCACGCACGCTGCTGCAGGGTTGTGACTGTGTCTGCTTAGTTCGGCTTAGCAAGGTGAACCCCGGGCGCGAACATGGAGCCCGGGAAAGCAAGGACCAAGAGGCACCAGCTCTCCCGCGGCTCTTCTTTCCTGCCGCGACAGAGCGAACGACCACAGCCTTGCTGAGGAAGCAGCAGCGAAGTGCAGTTTGCGCCCAGCTGAAAACCTCTGCGAAAGCATAGCAGTCGCTGTGAAATCAGAGTCGGTTCTGTGGGCTGCTTTTGTTGCTTGCCTTAGCCTAGTATTCGCAGCACGATGGGAGAAACCCGCATAGAGCGAAAGCTTCTTTGCCGGGGCATCCCCTCTGGGAAAGCACAGCATTCTCTGGGAAATCAGAGTCGGGTCTTGGGATGCTGCCTGCTGCTTGCCGGAGCTAGTCTCCACTGCACGGTGGAATAAACCCGCATGGAGCGAAATTCTCTTTGCCTGGGCAACCGCTCTGCCTGAGAGAGAAGCGCGGTGGTGCCTGAGGAAAGAGCCTTAAGGAAAGGGACACATCTGTCACTGCAGAGCGAAGGAAGCCGGGCTGCTAAGGAGACACGAGGGGAAGATTAGGGCAGGGGAAAGGGCTCCACTCTGAGGAAGGAGTCTGGGCAGAAAGCATGCCTGTCCTGAGCCTTTGGGCCCAAGGAGACAGCAGCTCCTTGGCCACCTGACCGTGGTGGAGCCATGGGCTTGCCACCAGGCGCCTACCCTAAACTCGAGAAACAACTCCCAGAAAGACCTGGCCATCAGATGCCGTCTTCCTCCGGGATGTAGAAGCTTGGAGGAGGCCCGGGTTTTAAGGGGAAGGAGTGGTGACAGTCCCCCAAAGCTCCCTATTCAGTGCACGGGCGGTGTGCAGGGATCCTGTCACCTCTCCTTTCCTGTGGGGAAAGCACAGGCCTAGTCCGCGAGTCGGCCTGAGCGCCAGAGTAAAAGGCCAAGGGATGCCTACACCGGGAGATGGTAGTGTGCATGGGGTGCCATCCTAGGCTAAGCGCGCTACTGCACGGTTGCGACTGTGTCTGCTTAGTTCGGCCTGGCAGGGTGAACCCAGGACGCGAACATGGAGCCAGGGAAAGCAAGGCCCAAGAGGCACCAGCTCTCCCGCGGCTCTTCTTTCCTGCCGCGACAGAGCGAACGACCACAGCCTTGCTGAGGAAGCAGCAGCGAAGTGAGGTTCGCGCCAAGCTGAAAACCTCTGCGAAAGCATGGCCGTCGCTGGGAAATCAGAGTCGGTTCTGTGGGCTGCTTTTGTTGCTTGCCTTAGCCTAGTATTCGCAACACTTTTGGAGAAACCCGCATAGAGCGAAAGCCTCTTTGCCCGGGCATCCCCTCTGGGAAAGCACAGCATTCTTTGGGAAATCAGAGTCGGGTCTGTGGGATGCTGCCTGCTGCTTGCCGGAGCCAGTCTCCACAGCACGGTGTAATAAACCCGCATGGAGCGAAATCCTCTTTGCCTGGGCATCCCCTCTGCATGAGAGAGATGCATGGTTGCACACGTCTGTCACTGCGCTCCCCAGGAGCAAGTGTGGGGAAGGCACAGCACACTGTCCCTGGGGAAGAGAAGGAGCCATTGGCCTTGGGGTCTGGAAAATTGAGCAGCCACATGCAGAAAATGAAATTGGACCATCCTAACACCATACATTATAATCGACTGGAAATGGATGAAGAAGCATAATGTGAGAAAGGAATCCATCATAGTCCTTGAGGAGAGAACAGGTAGCAACTTCTTTGACCTCAGCAGCAGCAACTTCTTCCTAGGAACATCGCGAAAGGCAAGGGAAGCAAGGGCAAGAATGAACTATTGGGATTTCATCAGATCCAAAAGCTTTTGCACTGCAAAGGAAACAGTTAACAAAGCCAAAAGATCACTGTCAGAAGTTATCTGGGAGAAGATATTTGCAAATGACATACCAGATAAAGGGCCAGTATCCAAAATCTATAAAGAGCTTATCAAACTCAACACCCTAAAAACAAATAATCCAATGAAGAAATGGGCAGAGGACATGAACAGACATTTCTGCAAAGAATACATCCAAATGGCCAACAGACACATGAAAAAATGCTCCACACCACTCGGCATCAGGGAAATACAAATCAAAACCAGAATGAGATACCACCTCACACCGTTCAGAATGGCTAAAATGAACAAGTCCGTCAATGACAGATGCTGGCGAGGATGTGGAGTTAGGGCAACCCTCCTACACTGTATGTGGGAATGCAAGCTGGTGCAACCACTCTGGAAAACAGCGTGGACGTGCCTCAAAAAGCTGAAAATAGAACTACCCTATGACCCAGTGCTTGTAGTACTGGGTATATACCCTACAGATACAAACGTGGCATTCTGAAGGGGCACATGCACCCAAATGTTTATAGCAGCAATGTCCACAATAGTTAAACTATGGAAAGAAACTAAATGTCCTTCAACAGATGAATCAATAAATAAGATGTGGTATATATGTTCAATGGAATACTATGCAGCCATCAAAAGAAATGAAATCCTGCTATTTGTGATGACGTGGATGGAACTAGAGGGTATTATGCTTGGCGAAATAAATCAATCTGAGAAAGACAACTATCATATGATCTCCCTGATATGATGAAGTGGAGATGCAACATAGGCAGTTTCGGGCGTACGAAAAGAAAAATAAAAAAAGATGGTATTAGGAGGGAGACAAACCATAAAAGACTGAATCTCACAAAACAGACTGAGGGTTGCTGGGGGGAGGTGTGTTGGGGTATGGACATTGGAGAGGGCAGATGCTATGGTGAGTGATGGTGAGTGCTGTGAAATGTGTAAACCTGGTGATTCACAGACCTGTACCCCTAGGGATTAAAACACATTATATAAAAAATTTTTAAAAATAATTTAAAAAACCCATTAAAGAAAAAACACAGATTGCAAGCCCAGAGCTAATCTCATATTCAATCAAAACTTTTGAAAGTTTTCCCCTTAAAGATCAGAAGAAAGACAAGTGTGTCCATTTTCACTACTCTCATTTGACACAGTAGTGGATGTCCTAGCCAGAGAAACAAGGAACACAAAGAAACAAGAGACTCCAAAAAAAAAAAAAAAAGGAAGAAGTAAAATTTTCTTTTTTTGGATAACATGAACTTACATGTTAAAAAATCCTAAAAAATTCACAAAAAATTTGAATAAACAAATTTAGTAAAATTACCAAATACAAGATCAATATATAAAAGAAAAGAATTTTGTTTTGTTTCTTTTTTTTTTTTATGGACTGCTTCCCAGTTTGTCATGTCATCCTTGTTCAGTGATCACGCTAATCTTCTCTGCATCATTCCAATTTTAGTATATGTGCTGCCAAAGTAAGCACAAGACAGGAGCATTTTAACATTCTAATGATGAACTATCTGAAAAAATAAAGAAAACAATCTAATTCACAATAGCATCAAAAATAATAAAATACTTAGGAATAGATTTAACTAAGAAGATGAAAGATCTGTACTCCATAAACTATGACATTGATAAAGAAATTGAAGGTGACAGAAATGGAAAGATAGCTCATATTTATGAATGGTAAGAATTAACATTGTTAAAATGTCCATACTACCGTAAACCATCTGTAAATCCAATTCCTATCAAAAATCCAATGTTAGGGGCGCCTGGGTGGCTCAGTGGGTTAAGCCGCTGCCTTCGGCTCTGGTCATGATCCCAGGGTCCTGGGATCGAGCCCCGCATCAGGCTCTCTGCTCAGCAGGAAGCCTGCTTCCTCTTCTCTCTCTGCCTGCCTCTCTGCCTGCTTGTCATCTCTCTCTGTCAAATAAATAAATTAAAAATCTTAAAAAAAATCCAATATTATTGTTTTACAGAAGTAAGTAAAGAATCCTAAAGTTTATATGAGACCATGAAAGACAACAAATAATCAAAGCAGTTCTGAGAAAGAATGAAGAAGGGAGATTACACTTCTTGATTTGAAACTATACTACAAAGCCCTCATGCTCAAAACAATAAAGTATACTGGCATAAAAACAGACCAATAAACAAGTAGAACAGAATTGAGAGTCCAGAAATAAATCCTTTCATACAGTCACCTAATATTTGACAGGGGCCAACATATGTAATGGGGAAAGATAGTCTGTTCAATAAATGATATTTAAAACTGAATAGTCACATAAACAGTATGAAAAGGGAACCTTATATCACTCATAAGTCTGAACTTGAAATAGATTAAAGACTTAAAGGTGATGCATGAAACTAAATTTCCTAAAGGAAAACATAGGAAAAATTCTCCTTGACATTGGTCTTGCCAATAGTTTTTTGGATACCAGACCAAAAACACAAGCAAAAAAAGCAAAAATAAATAAATGGTATTACATCAAACTAACGTTTCTGCATTGCCAAAAAAAGGGAGAGAGAATGAAAACACAATCCACAGAATGTAAGAAAATACTTACGAATCTTATATCTGAAAAGAGGTTAATAACCAACAGATACAAATAGAAAAAAATATATGATTAAAAAAATAGCAAAAGGATCTCAATAGACTTTTTTTTCAAAAAAGTTATATAAATGACCAACAGGAGCATTAAAAAGTGCTCAACGTAAAAATCTCAGGGCAAAGTCCTTATGTTGTTGTTGTTGTTGTTTACCTCTGAAAAACACAGCAAGATATTAGAATATATACTACCAAAAAATTGAAACTAACCAATTTTGGTAAATATTGGGGAAAACGGGGAACTTATGCACTGTAATAGGGATATAAATTTGTATGGAAAACAGTATGGAGATTATTCATATTATTAAAAGTAAAATTACCATATGATTCAGTAATCCCACTTCTAGGTATCTATCTAAAGAAAACGAAGTCACTGTTCAAAGACATATCTGCACTCTTTGTTTATTATAAAATTATTAACTCTAAGCAAGAGATGGAAATAACTTCAGTATCCATTAATGGATGAATGAGTAAAATAAGTATGGTAAATATATACTACGGAATACTACTTAACCATGAAAAATTAAGAAATACTGCCATTTACAACAGCATGGATGGATCTTGAAGGTATTATTCTAAGTGAAATATTTCAAAGATTTTATATATTTTTTAAATTTATGTATTATGATATCCCTTACATACAGAATCTGAGGAAAAGGAAAACTAATGGAAACTTAGAGTTGAGTTGACAAGGGGTGAACCTGGGGTGGAGTAAGATGGTCAAAGGGTGCAAACTTGCAACTATAATATGAAAAAGTTCTGGGGATCTAATGTACAGCATGATGATCATAGTTAATAAGATATACATACTTTTTTTTACTGTGCTTCCCTTTAATAAACTTTGCATATATCACATTCTTACAAGTTGAAAGTTTATAGCAATCTTGTATAAAAGAGGTCTGCTGCCACCATTTTTCTAACAACATTTGTTCATTTTGTGTCTCTTTGTCACATGTTGGTAATTCTTGCAATATATCAAGTTTTTTCATTATTATTGTATTTGTTATGGTGATCTGTGATCAGTAATTATGACCCACTGAAAACTCAGAACTAGTGTACTTAAGGTATATACATTGATTTTCTTTAAAAACATAATGCTTTTGAACAGTGCAGTATAGTTTTTATTTTTTATATGCACTGGGAAACATAATTTTTTATATGCACTGGGAAACCAAAAAATATAATAATTTGACTTAGTTTATTGAGATAATCACTTTATTGAGGCAGTCTGGAACAAAACCCACAAGACCTCTGAAGTTTATCTCTACTATACTATATACATAAAAGTTGCTAAGAGAGTAGATCTTAAAATTCCTTACGATACATGCATAAAAATCAGTGGCAACTATACGAGATAGTAGATGTATTAACATTTTTGTGTAGATTATATTGCAATAAAGATGTATACCAATTTATCAAATTGTACAAAATTTACACAATGTTAAAAGTTTGCAATGTTATAAGAAATCATTTCTTAAATTTACAAATATGTCGATTTTTTTCAATAAAGCTGGAAAAAACTTTTTGTAGAATTAATCTATTTTTCAAAAAAGGAAGTAAGGCAGTAGAAACTGCAACTAACTCTGAAATAATAGAATATAAAATCCATTTTTGGTATATACACTGTGACAAAAACTATTACTTAGTTTACAATGGAGGCGTACTTATGAAGCATGAAGGATGGTCTATAAAAAAGGCTGAAAGAGCTCAGTTTTAAGGTTTAAATTTAATATCTTCTTTTAAAATACTAAACTGACCACCCAGTGTTCCAAACATCAATGTCTTAACTGCATGAATTTATTTCATACAACTCTATAATCTAGTTTCATAAGAAAGCAGCATGCAAAGTTTGAATAAGACAGACTTGCTTAAGTTTCTTTATGTTCAACAGTAAAGGATACCTCCTTAAAAACAAATAGAAGAAAAATCAGCATATTTATTATGATAATTATTATTCATAAGGAGATTCATATTGAATTAGGGAATATATATCCTCAGAGGGGGTAAAGTAAAATGAAATTTATGTTGGTAAATGTGTCTAATAATAGTCAATACAATGCCTCAATATAAATGAATATTACCATTTTGAACAATTTAATTACTATTACTAGAATTATTATAAGTATAAAAATAGCTATCATTTTAGCATGGAATATGAGACTCTCATGCTCCATGCTTCATCACATCCACACAACAACGCTGCATAATAAGTATTATCATCACCATTTCATGGGTGAAAAAACTGAGGCTAACACATTTAGATAACTGGTTTATGATTACATGGGTAGCAAAAATGCATCACACTAATTTAGGCTTTATGATTTCAGAATTGTACTCTTTCCACTGCACATTCTATTACTCTGTAAATACTTGGCCTGTTTTCATTTGGTTCTTTAATTTTATTCATGTGGTGATGGCTTAAAGCTTCCTTTAAAGGAAGCTTAAAAATTTCATTTAACCAAAAGCTCCCAAGAATTAAAAATGTCATTGATCTAATGTAGACATGGATATCATTAGTTAATGGGTAACTATATATTTTCCACCCTAGTGAGATAACAATCAGAGTATTTTTCTAAGTTTTAGTCTCTCAGTGTTAAAAAGGACTTTGTTAAAATAGAAATATTTAGACAAAGGTGATCAAAAGTCTGAATCAGGTCACCTTAAGGTAAATATTAGGAACCTGAGGAAACAAATGGAGATTTGAACACTGAGCTATGATATAATGAATGGTTTCAAGTATTTAGTAGAGTATAGAAAAGCCCTTTAAAGCCTGGTCTTAGCCTAGCATTGCAGCTTCTGGGATATCTGTCTATCTATCATCTATCTATCTAGATATAAATTTGAAAACTTTTTTAACTTAAAGATTTTGAGAAATAGAACATAATCAGCACCATAGAAGATCTGTTTCTGATAACAACCTAGCCCCTCCTCCCAGTTTGTTAATATTCTCTCTTATTTAATGTAACATTGTGCAAATAGACCACTACTGATCTGCTGTTATGAATGAAATAGCTATAATCATCTGTTTGCATATCCTGGTGAAAATATTCATTTAGTTCCATGTTGTATTTCTAGGAATGGACCAAATTTTTATTTTTATTTTTAAGTTTTCTAAATATTGTCCAACTTACCTCAAATGTTTTCATTATGGGCACTTTCATTCTTTCACATTCTTGCAAGGCAATTTTACTGTTGCCCAATATGGTAAGTGTGTAATAGTATGTCATTTTAGGTTTTAATTTATTTTTAATTTAATTTAATTTAATTCCAGATTCATAATAAAGATAAACAGTTTTTATATATGAGTGGCCATTTGGATTACCCTTTCTGTAAAGTACATGCTCAAATCTTTTGATATCTTAACACTGTGTCATACTGACTTCTTTAATAGTAGATTTTCTGAATGAACTTTTAGCTGTGTAGGTCTTCTCTATTTTATTTTGAACTTGTTTTCATTTCAAAATCTTTATATTTATTTTCATAATCTGCTTTTATTTTTCTTTGTCTATTATCTATCTATCTATCTATCTATCTATCTATTTATTTGCAAGCAAGAGAGAGTGAGCAAGTGAGAGTGCAGGGAGGGATAGAAAAAGAAGGGAAAAGAATCTTAAGCAGGCTCCAGGCTCAGCACAGAGCCCAACTCTGGGCTCTATTTCACAACCATGACATCATGACCTGAGCCAAATTGAAAGAGATAAAATAAAATTAAGGTGTTAAAAAAAAAGGAAAAAGAATTGGAGGTTTAATTAAGTGAGCCACCCAGGCACCCCTGTGGTATCTTAAATTAGCTGTCATATCTTTAAAGTTCTAGAGTATCCATTTGGTTCATTTATAAAACCTTTCTCAATATCATTTTTAGTGTCAGTTTTTTGTTCAATTTGCTTCCCCTTTCATTTCTTTGAGCAGAGTAATCAAGCCATTTTACAATCTTTATTGATCATTTTAACATCATACTTAATCCCATTTTGTCTATCAAATCTTGTTAATGGTTTTTCTTTGTGTGCTTTGTTACATTTTGCTATGTTCAAGACATTATATTTGAAACTCTTATTGAGTAGGGATAATTAAGAGCTATAATAACGGTATGGTCCTCCTTGGTAGGATTTTCTCTTATATCTGAGACTCTACAAGACAATCATACTCCAAATTCAGTGATTGGCTTTCTCAGTTTACACAGAAGGCAAGGTAGGCTATAGTCTTATTTCTGCTTCTCCTTGTGCTTTGTGGATCTCAAGTTAAATTTGGGTTGTACCAAAGTCCTCAAATTTGATTGCTGCTGGATTTGTTTCTCTAGTATCAAGAGTCTATTAACAACACAGCTCAGTGTGTTTTAGCAGTTTCAAATGCTCTCATAGCTAAAATGGCTTCAGGGCATATATCTCTAGGCTCTCATTGTATTTCGTATTTTGGCCCAGTAATCCCTCACTTATTTTTATAATCATTCTGATATTTTTAACTTTAAAAGCTATTTTGTCTGGATTTTTAGTTGTCTTAAGTAGGAGTTTTTAGATCACCATTACTAGAAGCAACAACAAATATACATGAAAATATCTGCAGTAGTTTATCACATCTTTATGGCTTTGAACTTCCATAAGCTGAGGCATCCTTCTCTAATCACTTAGGCAAACTCCAATTTACCCTTTAAAACAACCCAAGAATTGCTTCATTTAAGAACATGTTCAGGGATGACTCTTCCCCACTGTTCTTACCAACATTCCCACACACTCTTTGCTACCCACACCTTGTTTATGAACTTTCGTTAGGTATATCAGCGTGACCAGAATTTTGCTCTATTGTATTTTTGTCCTTTAGAGCTTTAATTAAATATGAATTCCATAGAAAGTCTGTCCCTTTTCTTTCAAACCTGGGTTAGTTATTTCTTCTCATTCTTTGTCAGAAGTTACTTTATTAGAGAAACTTATAGCTCTATTGTGACTTTGGAGCCTTTACAGTTTTTCGACTGGAAAAATCACCCATCCCTGAGATTTTTACGCAGCTTCCTAGCTGATATTATTCAGAAATCTGTTCAAAACAGACTTTTTCAGGGAGGCCCTTTCGGACCACTCAGTTAAAAAACCTCTTCTCAATCACTGCTCTTTTTAAAATGTGCTTATTTAGTTCAAATATGCATCTCTATTAAAGAAAAAGCAGTACGATTTTTTTTTTTAAAGTTGGCTTACCTATTATCTATCTCTCCCATTAAAATGATTCCTCTGGCCTGGGGTTTTGTTGTGCTCATTTTAGGCCAGGCACTCAATAAATTGTCTCTGAATGATTGAATTGTTTGACTCCCTTGCTAGATTCTCAACTTCATGAGGCCAAGGATTGTTCTATTCAGTCCTTCTTTATCCTCAATGTCTGTTATATTGCAGTCACTTACGTGACTAATGGGAAAAATCACAGAAAGAAAGAGTTAAAACTACAGAAAAACCCTGTAGGTTCAATAACACAAAGCTTTCTAAAATTATTTAGCCCAGGAATTGAATACTGGCTGCACTTTTGATTTTTTTTAAATGGTATTGAATTTAATTTAAATGGAAATACTGGAATGGTAGAATAATAAAAAAATTATAAAAGCATCTTGCTCCTTAAAGTAAGAATTATATAGGGCATCTCTTCTAGAAGCAAAATTTTCAAATGTCAAACATCTGAAAGCATAGAAGGAGAAGTAAGAGTGTGAATTGTACTTCAATGCTCTTTTCTTTATATTCAGCAAACAGCTTCATTCACACACCTTTCCAATTTTTTCAACTCTTTTGACAAAGCCTTCAGAGGAGTTACTGCTGATGACAACCATCACAGCCTAACAGGAGAAATTTTATAAAGAAAAATAATAGCATGTTTTTCCCAAATTGTTAAGGATATGGTGAAGCTCTGTCGGATTCAAAGGAGGAATGTGCAATTCCATGCTATATATAATAATAACTTGTTTTAATAGTGGCTTTGCAATTTTTCAGATATATCCATTTACTGAAACCACTATCAAATAAACAAAAACAAACAAATGAACAGGGGTTCGAGACAGAAATTATCTAATCTAAAAATAGCACATGTTCACAGAATACACAACACATATCCCAAGTACTACTATAGGCTTCAAGTAATAGTCAAAACAATAGTAAACATGATTCAGACCACACCAGTCAAATCATAAATGGGACCTTAACTGTAAATCCTTATCTTTAGATCAAAGCGGGTAATTGGGGGCTGAAGATACATTATAGAACTAATATGTTATAGAACTCCTCTGAAATGAGTCATTTATTCCATCACTTTTCCTGCACAGCTGCTGACCCATGTTTTGGTTCCTGGAAATAGCTGCTACCCTGTCATACTTCTTAAAAGCACATATATTGATAACTCTACTCATTCCTCCATTCCTCTGTGACTGTCACTGTGTTAAAATGTGGAGTCAGCTGACTCACTTGTGATGGTAATAAAGTAGATGAGTTTGCAAAGTATTTTGTTATTTCTAAAAATGCAAAAACCAAATTACATTGAAATCATAAGGGGTGTTTCAGGGAGAGCTGTAGGATGTGGTTTCTTGTGTAATCCACAGAGATTAGCTCCAACACATATTTAAACTCTCCTCTAGGAGCAACCTTAGTGGTAAAGCAAGAAGATAAACAGATGTAAACACACCCTGGCACAAAATTATCACTTATGTTTGGCTTCCTAGTCTCCTCGTGTTACTTATTTATCTTAACTTCTCTCTGAAATCAGGGAACACAGAATCTCAATCAGTAGACATTTTTCTACTGAATTACCCAATAGTCTGATCATACCCCAAGACTTTTTTAAATTATTTCACTCATAATCCCAAATCTGCTTTGCTTCCTCATCTTAGTACACTGTAATTTGATTTCAAAATGAGGACAGTTGTCAGTAATGCCACATTCATTCATCTATTTTACAATTCCATGTGCTTATAACTATGAAGATATGTTAATAACATCCATTCCAATAAGCCACCCTAAATTTATTATCATGAAACAAGACCTCAAGAAAGAGAATTCAAAATCATCCATGTATTTGCAACTTATTGCAATAAAGACTTTATCAATAGACTTCCTGTGCACATGGTGGTCAAATTGCTGGTGAAAACCAGCCAGATCTATTACAAGCCTTCTCATGGCTTCTATGTAACCCAAGTGAGCCTTTATTGATACTGGGAAGGGATAAAGCAGAGAAGGGATAAACAGTGCTGTAAGAATTGGCTAGACAAAAGTAATGACTCTCATTACAAAGTGAGTATTTTAAAGCAAAAGAGCCTGTTGGGAATATTGTTTTATAAAATAGTGGTTTTTTTTTATTAACTTTTTAAAATTCAATTAGGTAACATATAGTGTACCATTAGTTTCAAATGTAGATTTCAGTTATTCATCCATAGCATATAATAGCTAATGCTCAGTACTTACTGTGATAGCTTCTTGAAAGCAGAATTTTAACCCACTGAGCCACCCAGGCGCCCTTGAAAGCAGAATTTTAGATCACATTTTCTGATTACTTCCATGTCGTACAACACTTTCCTGCTAGCAACCTTCAAAACATACTGTTTGTTAGAGGAATTTCTTTAATAATAAATAAATAGAAATTTATTTAAATTTATAAATATATAAAATAAATAGGAATTTATTTAAATTTATTTAAATATTGCACACTGTTTCATTGTTCATAAATAAGGTGATGATATTATAGCCATTAGTTGATAGCACTGATATATCACTTTCTTTTTACTTCTCAGTGCATTCTCTTTACACAAAATAGATATATATTTTAAAAGAATCTGAATCTGTGGCAAACTTGTAAAAATCCCTATACAGTAAAGTTTATCATTTTAAGTAATCTCAATTATCTTCCTCAATTGTGATAGTATATCCTTCTATCTAGGCCAGATATTGTATAAGGGATTTGAAAAGACATACTTTTCTAAATTTCACTTTTCTCATCTGCAAAATGCTTATCATATCCTACAATAAAATACACTTACAATTTTTTGATGAAAATTTATTTATTTATTTTAAGATTTTATTTCTTTATCAGAGAGAGTGGGCGAGAGAGCAAGCACAGGCAGACAGAATGGCAGGCAGAGGCAGAGGGAGAAGCAGGCTCCCGGCCGAGCAAGGAGCCCGATGCGGGACGCGATCCCAGGACGCTGGGATCATGACCTGAGCCAAAGGCAGCTGCTTAACCAACTGAGCCACCCAGGCGTCCCTTTTGATGAAAATTTAATCTGTATAAACAATATATTTGCTGTAATGCGTGGTTCATGGAAAACATCTCATTTAATTATAAGCAACAACAGTATTAGAAATTAAGTAAATGTGTCTATAATATTTAAAGTTTTAACACATAATTCCACTGCTTTGCCTTATTTTCTCAAATCCCTTTACCACTTTCACTGACAGAGTTAAATGTACTTTTTCTACTAGTAGCCAGCTCTTTGTCTTTTGTCAGAAAGATGCCCTTGTGAATTATTTATAATAGAGATATTAGCAATAATAATAATAATAATAATAATAAATAGCAATGAAAATGTTAAAAAAAAGTTTTCTTAACTAATTAGGGTTCTTAGACATCAATTAGAGGAACCACCTCGGGCAAGCAAATTAATCTGCAAGACATTCCCAGAATTAACAAGTCAGTCAGATACAGGGTTGTCCGTAGACTGAAAGGTGAAGCAAAAGGACTAGGTTTGGAAAATAGGTAAGGACAGTGAAAAAAGTGATCAAATTTTGGGGCAAAATAAATTCTTAGGTGTCCTTTCAATGGAGTCCTGTTCATTATGTAGCAGAAACTCTAGAGATTATCTCAATCCATTGGAGTCACCCTGTTTATTAGCTTGCTATTGACAAAGTTATTTACAAACTGTAGAGCAAGAGGTTATAATGGAGAAAACTGATGGTAATGCACAGGATTCTTGTTAACAATAATGCAAGTTAGTGATTTTTCATTAGAAAACATAAATTCTATAACCCAAATTATGGGCCCAGAGCACTTCTGCTGCACAACTCTGCTTATATCCCAAATAACCATGTGAACTAGTTTTAATATCTGCTTCTCTTATTAATTTTTGAATAAAAATTCTTGACACAAGTATTTTATAATTGTGTGATAACCATGCATTTAATTTCTTGGAGAACAAAACACACTTTAGCATAACTAGGTTCGTTCACAGAACCAGCCTTGATAACACACTTCTATATGTGAGAAATGATGTAATAAATGTAGAATATTGGGCACTTGTTTGGTATTCTTTGCCATGTTTTGCACTATCTAAAAAGAGATCAGTGAACTTGGACTGGAGTTAGTAGACATGGAAGAAAATAAAAAATTTCAGAGAAGAATACTCTGTGGTCCACAACCTAAACGGGCTGGGATTCCCATCATTTGGATCCCTGTAGCTTTACAAAAGTCAATTAAATTTTTGTATCTCCGATTAAAGTTGATTCCCCAGTACTTTTTCAAACATCTCTTGTAAAGTATTGTTTCCCAGAAAAAAAGGGATTTTGCACATGTATCTGCCTTTGTCTCTGGTCATGATCTCAGTCAGGATCCTGGGATCGAGCCCCATTTTGGGCTTCCTGCTCATTAGGGAGTATATTTCTCAGTCTCTCTCTGCAGCTACATCCCCCTGCCCCACTCATGCTCTCTCTCTCTCTCAAATAAATAAATACAATCTTTAATTTTTTAATTAAAAATAAGATAAATAAAATAAAATAAAAAGTCTGGTCTTACTGCCCCATTTAGCTCCTTTTGTTTTTTTGAGTTGTATTTAAAGCAGCATGAGAGAACATGAGGCTCTCAAACTTTAAAAAAAAAAGGGAAAATTGAGTTTTGTTAGGATTTAAGATCTTGTCTGCTAGACAAAAACGTTGGCTTTGTTAACATGTGAAAATCAACAAAAGAGAATAAGATCGAATTCTAATAATTTTTGTAGAAATTAAAAATTTCCTCCAACCCAATTACATACAGACCCATTAAGTAAATTCATTCCAATGTCCCAAACCAACCTTTTCTAATAGTAATGCATCTGTGTAAACAGGGTCAACCCAAGGAATAAATAAATATTATTATTTTTTTCCCTGTCTCTTCCACAGTCACATCTGGGTATATTGGTAGCATGCCAATTATCTATCTTATAAGACATGATATCATAAGGAAGGGTATTCTGTCCATCTGGAACAACTGAAAATCATTGTAATTTTATCTTGGTGCAGTAACTTGAGATGGCACAGTGTGGGTTATGAATATATTTTATTTTTTTTACTGGGAAGAAGAGATTATAGAGATATTGGTTATCCAAGAGAGACTGACAGGTGTTGATAGTTGCCAGGTCAATATCCATCTACTCTTTCCTTTAATATCAGAAAGCACTGAGGGATTGACAACAAGGAAACTTAAAACAACATCAAATATTTTATTGTCTCTTTTCTAGTTACATTGTAACCTTATGACAAAGTATCAGTCGTACAAGATATCATTCTCTTTTACCTCTATCTTTCTGCCAGAAATGTGGGCTTAATAGTGAGAACTCCAACAGCAATTTTTTCAACTGTGAATAAAAAGCCATGAAAACCTCTAAGATAGTTCACTTGACTTTCTTAAGACTCTGAACCAACACCAGAAAACACTCTCTGTAGTCTTCTTGTTAAATGAAAAATATGGTTAAACCACTTTTGACAGTCTACTACCTACAGCAAGCTGTAAATCTTAATTGAAATATGTCCTCTCAGCTGTGCTTAAGCAACTGAGTCCTGAGCTTTTTAGGTTTTCAGTCTGAAAGAGTACACCTCGGGTGCTCTGAAAGGGAAGAGAAAGGACACCCTGTTCTCCATATAAATTAAAGAAGAGAAATCTGTGCATTTAAGTGGGCCATATAAAATTTATCAAGCAATTATCTCCTAACTCCTTCCTATCCAAATTACCTGATATGCTCTCCCTACTCCTTTATTCCACGTTACTGCCTTTTCCAGGATTCTGTATCACATCACAGCATGTCTTCTGTTATTTCCTTCTTGCAAGCTAGTTTTGTTTTCTCCATCTAAAAAAATCAACAATCATTGTGTATTTCAATTCCCATTTTCCTCAAATGCATTGATTCTTCTTATCTATTACTCTTTTCTCATACTCAGTGTCTTTGTCTTTATGGGGTTTGTACTTTGCTTTTCCCCATTCTTTACTGCCATTATATAATCAAATCTAATAACTTCTTAGAGAAAGTTAAAAATTCCTGCATAGCCACACGTGAACACAAAGTCACTGATTTTTAGCAAACCTATAAGATAGTCAGACATCCATTCAATTTCTTTTTAAGATTTTATTTATTTATTTGACAGAGAGGGATGAAAAGCAGGCAGAGAGGCAGGCAGAGAGAGAGAGGAGGAAGCAGGCTCCCTGCTGAGCAGAGAGCCTGATTTGGGGCTCGGTCCCAGGACCCTGGGATCATGACCTGAGCCGAAGGCAGCGGCTTAACCCACTGAGCCACCCAGGCGTCCCTCCATTCAATTTCTTAACTGAGTCCCAAATGCATCCTGACTTCTAACCTAAACCTAAGTTCTACTTCTTACACGTTGTTATATGACCAAATTCTTTCAGTTCAGTATTTTGTAACATTTAAATATTAGTCAATTGATGCTTTGTTTGTGTATTTCTATGAAAATAATTTGAATACTGTAGATTTATTGTTTTATTTATAGATTTATAATCAAAGTTTCATCAGTTGAAGTTTTTGGAAATTTCAGATATAATGATTAACCTAAAATGATACTGCCTCAAATCCCTCTGATATCAAGGCCCAACTCCTGATTATAGCCAAACCTGTGGTGGATAGTTCCATGGGAAATTGCAGTTACTTAACAGTGATAGCATCTCATGTTCTCTCTCTCATTTTAGAATGTCTCCAACACAACCCAAAAGTGTAGGAGAGTTAATGTCCTCTGAGGACAGCTCTCAGTGAAGTGGAAATAAGAACCATAGGTAAAATTGTCAGTTTTCAGGTCTTCATGAGGACAACTTAAAGAAGTTTCTCAGGACCTTTCAGTAAAAGCAAGCCTTCATTTTCTATCCACAACAATTATATCAACAATGTACCTCTTTGACAAAGTTGCTTCTTCACTGTATCACTTTCCCATTCTTTTCTACCTTGGATAATCTCCCAGATAAACTAACAGTACTCAAATCCTTTGTCCTACTCTTTGCTCTCAGGATAAATGGAGCCAAAAGACTTAGATTAATATCAAGTTCTGAATGGGATCTTAGAGCTATTTCTGTCCAGATTTTCATAAACATAGGGACCTTTGAATTATCAGGCTATAAATAAGTTCTAAATGGAGGGGGCAAAAGCAAAAAGTAGAAATTTTTATGTTTGATTTTTAATCATGATTAATTGACTTTATTGATTATTAAAAATACTAACATTATAAAAGTGTGGATCTTTGTAAAACAATGTCTTAATGTAAGAAAGAAGTTGCATAGTCCTTTTGAGAATATTAAACCAAGTGTTCAGGTGCCATCTAATTTCTTGTTTAATCCAGAACTTTGGTGTGCATCATCTTGAGGAATAGGATTTTGAAGTCCAGACAGACTAACAGAAAACTGATCCAAATGTGTGTGTTTATATTTCTGCTTTTGTTGTAAAAATCAAAGTGTGATTGCTGGTTTAAAATGGCAAAACTAATAATGTTCATGGACTCGATTATAAATTTTCTAATTGTATGGGAAGAATCCAACAAAGATAGAATTAATTGATTTGCAAATCCTCAAAGAGCTACAGGATCAGGTAGTGGTATGTTCTGATTCAACAGCATCATAATGCACCATTTTATATGTGTGGCTAATGGATATTTTCATGAATGTTTGCTAGCTAGTCAGCCAATACAGAGAAATATTAGGTAGCGTAATTACTCACAGTTGTGTTTAATAAAATGAGAGAAATTATCAAATGACACTAATAATAATAATCCTATAGCAGGCTAAATAATTCAATGATAATTTCAAGTATTAATCTAGCTTTCTTCCCTGATTATGACTCTTCTCTCCTTTATCATAATGGGAGTAGCAGATTGTCTGCAATGAATTGTGAAAACGCAGCAGTGACTTTGGCAGTGAAGGCCTCCCATCAATTTTGATAGGTTAAAATGATTCTGGTTGGTCTTGAGCAAATGTGTCAATTTTTTTTTTCTGTGTGTGTCATAAAAGAAAGAAGCAATAGTAAATTCTTGCTGTTATTCCATGGAGCCAATAAAATCGTACTGCCAACAAGAGGCTGTTGACACCGTAAGTGTAGTTAACTGTCTTGAAATACTAGGCCTGGAAATAAAATCCCAATATTTCACATAACCTCTTTTTTATAAAAGAAAAAAACAAAACAAAACAAAACAACTATACTGCTTACATTTAGGGCCCTGCTGTTGTGTAACTATTTTTGAACATGTCTACTGTAAGTGTATATATATATATATATTTTCTGTGCAATAAATTCATTTAGAGATAAATTTTGATTGCAAATTATTTTGGGGGAGGCATGGTATTTGTGGCTAGTCTCACAAGTAAAAAGGACTAAAAGAAAGAAGAAAAACATTTTTTATTACAGCATATTTACATCTGTCCAAAGTACTTATTTACTATAATACTGACTAATGTATAATACTGTACACAAAGAAAGAAGTTAAATGAGTTATAATTCAGTCAATGTATAGCTGGCCATTTTAAAACTTACCACTGAATCTTTCTGGTATGAAATGTGATATCTGGCAATCTGGTCCAGTTCATTACATCAGGTCATTTGTATGTTCTTATTACCATTTTGATAGCATAGCACATTTTATAACCCAGACATTTTACAATGGAACTATGATGCATGTATTTTCAAAAGTATAGACATACATGAAGCTATGAGGTCAAAAAAGATGAATGTCCGTAGTACCATATAGACTCAACAAATAAAAGTGTCCAAGGGTCTGAGTGTGACTTATGAATATTGTATAAGATTAGGCCAACATGTGGTTTTGATATAAATAATCTATTCTTAAATTAGAATTACAATCGTTGAGTACAGTGTTGAAAATGGCAGATAGATTTTAGCTATCTTTGCTCACTAGGGAAAATGGAAAAATGTTTAGTTTGGTCAGATTTTCACTTAACTTCTGAAAAATCTTACGTTTGAGAGAACCCTTCTGAAATAAGAATCCTTAAAGACATAACCCCTTTGGCACAAGTTTTCAAGAAACTTGTTTGATGTTGTAGACAATTCTATGGCACACGTACTGTTCTAGATGTTTCATGCCAATAATATGTAAGCCATACCAAGGCTACATATACATATAGAGATGTTCCTCAGCTTACAAGGGGGCTATGTACAGAGAAACACATAAAAAATTGAAAATGCATTTAATACCCCTAAACAATCAAATATCATAGCTTACCTTAAGCTTATTTAAACATACTCAGAACACTTACATTTGCCTGCATTTGGGCAAAATCATCTTAAGCAAAGCCTATTTTATAACAAAGTATCAAATATCACATGCAATTTATTAAATATTACATTAAAAAAAGAAGAATATATATATTCTATATATATATTCTATATATAGAATGCTTGTAAGAATATCAGGTGTTCACCCCTGTAATCTTCTAGCTGACTGGGAGCTGTGGCTCACTGCCGCTGCCCAGCATCACAAGATGGCACCATATAGAACAAGAGTTTCAGGTGGTAGGTGTTGTAAATTTTACCCAAACTGACATTGGTCAAACTCGTTTTTGTCATCATATATATCAAGTAGTTTTCTCGGGTTTATTTTTAGAATATCCTTGTATAATGAATATTTACACTGATATCTAGTATAAAAATCTTGCAATTTAACATTAGAAACATTAAGATATTGAAAATCAATCTATTTCTTTAATTCATTGAAGACATTTTTGGCTTGTTTCCAGTACTTTCTTACTGGTTAAAAAGTGAATTTGAAGTAGTCTGGATTTCATTATTATATGGCACTTTCCCTTTGATGAATACAAAGACGATATTCTATATTAGCTATCTGAGAAGAATTTATTTTTTTAATTTTATTTATTTGTAAGAGAGAGAGTGAGAGAGAGCACAAGCAGGGGGAGCAGCAGGATGAGGGAGAAGCAAACTCCCGGCTAAGCAGGAAATCTGTTGCAGAACTGAGTCCCAGGACCCTAAGATCATGACCCGAGCTAAAGGCTCAGGCGTTTAACTGACTGAGCCACCCAGGTGTCCCAATCTGAGAAGAGTTCTGTATGCTATTCCTATTAATATGCAGTTTAAAGTCTAGGTAATTAACTTAATATTTTAGTGGCTATTGTATAGATAGCACTATGTTCCAGGCAGAGAGTAAGAAAGAAATATTAAATCAACCATATTCTATGCATTCTAAATGAAAATAATTAATCAATCATAATAAATCCTTCTATTTATGGAATATCAACTTATAAGCTTTCCTCCATATGAACAATGCCAAATACCAGAATAAAGGGTCATCTAATACAAATAAAGGATAGAATTAAAGAATTCTGGTAAGCCATTTAATTTTGAAAAATGGTGTTCTATTGTTGCTGAGTTGTGGTTTTCCGTTACATAATATCTGATAAGTGTAGAAGTAACATGAGTGTTACGTGAGATGAGAAATGGTATATAATTAAGATATTTTTAAAAGTACAGATAAATACAAATTTGTAAACATAGCATTATGGAGGAGTAAAAATAAATGATAGCTACACACTCTAAAGTGAATAAAACTTGGAAAGCTAATAGAGAAGTAAAACAAGGACAGTGCAAAAAGTATGGTACATTTTTATAAAGTTTAAACAAATTCTGTGAAACCATAGATGGACTTAAAGATACTATTATGTATCAAATATTGTAAAAATTAAGCAAGGAAATAGCAAACATAAAACAACCAAAGCATACAAACTTGGGTAGATACAAGAGGTGTGATCATGTTCTACTTCATAAAGAGATGACTTAATAGATAAATACAAGTAACTAGACTTTTTAGAAGTTAATAAAACGTTGCCTGTTATTTCTTAGTAATATAAAATATATGGTTTTCTAACAAAAACGTTTATCTTAAAAATATTTAAAAATAAATTTCAGGCTACTCCTAAGGTTATATTTACTTTTCCACTGTGGGAAAAGCTGGTTGTTGTAGTTGTAGTTGTTTGTTTGTTTTAGTCTCCTCCTAGTTTTTATTATTATAATGTGGAATGAGGAATGTTAGATTGAAAAGTGAATTATTTTATAGACAAAAATCATTACTTGATTCACCTCCTGGTACAGCAGATGGAACTCCTGAAAATATGCCCTTTTGCCTTATGGAAGAGTAACAGTTATGCTTACTTCTGAAACATACTTGGTGGTGGCCCTAAATAGTGACACCATAGTAAACATTTTGAATATTTGCAATTAATTTTTATAGTCATAGGGCTCCAAAAGGCACTGCAGGTATCTTAGCAGGTATTTCAATAAGGCTAAAAGTTGCCTGACTGTTTAAAAATATTAGCAAGGCACAAAACATGGCAGAAGTATTGTCCTCAGATATTATTTTTTTCCATATGCTCCTGATTTCACACATGACAAGTTATTTTTTCAAATATTTATTATAAAAGTTTTTATTTATTTATTTGACAGAGATCACAATTAGGCAGAGTCAGGCAGAGAGAGAGAGGAGGAAGCAGGCTCCCTGCTGAGCTGAGAGCCCGATGTGGGCCTCGATCCAAGGATCCTAGGATCATGACCTGAGCCGAAGGCAGATGCTTTTACCTACTGAGCCACCCAGGCTCCCCCATGACAAGTTATTTTGATAGATGTATATACAGTGTATTTTCCAGTTATAAGAAAAATGGTTCTGCTATTTTTAACCTTTTTTTAAAATTAAATAATTTTTTTCATTGAAATTTTATTTTTTAATGTTTTACTTCTCTTTTCTTTTTTTTTTAAAGATTTTATATATTTATTTGAGAGACAGAGATCACAAGTAGGCAGAGAGGCAGGCAGAGAGGGGGGGGGGGAAGCAGGCTCCCTGTGGAGCAGAGAGCCAGATGCGGGGCTCAATCCAAGGACCCTGAGATCATGACCCGAGCTGAAGGCAGCAGCCCAACCCACTGCGCAACCCAGGCGCCCCAATGTTTTACTTTTCAATATACTACTTAGAATATAAAACCTATTCCATTTTGTAAGATGTTTACCATTTAAAAACTGGTAATTTTCTCATTGTGTCTTCCCCTCACATTGCTTTATTTTGAATAAAAAATTTCACAATAAACATAACTGATGCTTTCCTTCTGATGGTCCCTCTGTTGGTCATATTGTATATGAGCCATGACAATTAGTTTTACAAAATTTATTGATGTTTGTTGATATGTTTTATCATAACTAATTTTCCCTCCCTTATCTAGATTCCCCAGCTTTCAGACAGGTGGACACTTCAATAAACCATACCCAAGGGATGTATCAAGTACTTCTTAGACATTCTCTCAGATCCTTGAGGTCTCATTTTGCCTAGGGATTTGCAATAGGTTCTGCCAGAGGCACCACTGTGACAACTGATGTCCATGGTCTATCTCCTGCTAAGCTCAAGAGGTCACTGGTTTCCAAGTTTATCTATACAATTAATGCATACCAGCAAGTTCTTTTTTTTTAATATTAACAAACTTATTTTAAAGTTTATATGGAGAGGCAAAGACTCACAATAGTAAACAGTGTTGAAGGAGAACAAAGACTGAGGACTGACTTCAAAGTTTACCATAACGATTGGGCGCCTGGGTGGCTCAGTGGGTTAAGCCTCTGCCTTCCGGCTCAGGTCATGATCCCAGGGGCCTGGGATCGAGTCCCGCATTGGGTTCTCTGCTCAGCAGGGAGCCTGCTTCTCCTCATCTCTCTCTCTGGCTGTCTCTCTGCCCATTTGTGATCTCTCTCTCTGTCAAATAAATAAATAAAATCTTAAAAAAAAGTTTACCATAACGATAATTGTAAGCATGATATTGTAATACAACAGAAAGACTAGATTAAAGCAACAGAATATATATTATCAATTATATTTCATATATAATAGAAAAGCAAAAGCAATACAAGAGAGCAAAATACAATCTTTTAAACAAATGGTTCTGTAGCAATGGTGAAGCTAAATCTAAAAATATAAAATAAAATAAATCCAGGCAGATATCCTACACTCTTCACAAAAATGAACTCAGATTGGATTATAAACCTAAACATGAAACATGTAGAAGGTAATATAGAAGAAAATTTAAATGACCTTGGTTTTCGCAATAACTTTAGCTAAAAAACACAAGCACTGAATTTAAAAATGTCTACTCTGTGAAACACAATGCCAAGAGAATGAAAAGGCAAAGCACAGACTATGAAAAAAAATTTGCAAAATACACATCTGGCAAAGGACTGTTAATCAAAAATACACAAAGACCCCTTAAAACTCAACAATGGGGGAAAAACCTGATTAAAAATGAGCCAAAGACCTTAGCAGATACCTCACCAAAGAAAATATTACAGATGGCAAATAAGCATATAAAAAGATGCTTCACATCAAAGGTCATCAGGAAAATGCAAATTAAAACAAAAAAGAGACACCAGTACATACCCAGAATCCAGAGCACTGACAACAGAACATGAAATGTTGGTGAGGATGTGGAGCAACAGGAATGTTCTTCCATGTGTATTGAGAATAAAGAATGGAAAACAACTTGGCAGTTTCTTACAAAACTAAACATATTCTTGCCAGATGATTCAGCAGTAGCAGCTCTTGGTATTTATCCAAAGAAGATGAAATCTATACCCACAAAGATGTCTATAGTAGTTTTATTCATAACTGACAAAAGCTTGGAAGCAACCAAGATATCCTTCCATAACTGAAAGGTCAAAGAAAGTGTAGTACATGCAAACAATGGAATATTATTTAATGCTAGAGAAATGAATTACCAAGCTATGAAAAGATATGGATAGAAATATTTAATAAATATTTGATTTTAGGCTTCTACCAGTCTATCAATAGTATTAGTATATTTTAACAGTGAATGCTCAGCATTCATGAATTTACCTAATAAAACATTTTGGGTTCAATATTTTAAATACTTCAACCTCTATGATTATATTCCTAATAATTTTGAATTGGGGTAAATAAACCTTAATTTTTTGTAACTTGTTGCTTATTGCAAGAGAGCTCAATGAAATTTTAGAAAATAAAAATTTACAAAAAAAAAGTTTAGTTTACTATTGCCAAATAATTTAAAACTTTATCTTATATTCAAATACATATATTTTTCTAAATTGATTTATATGCTACTAAAACCAAAAACTTTTAGTTATACTAGATTTCATATCCTGCAATCAATGCCAGAAATCCATCTGGCAATGATTTGTCTTAAATAGAGTTAAGATGGGTGTTATTACAATGCAAGATGGAAACAAAGACAGTATAACAATTGGTGTTACATAACTTTTCCGTTTTGATCAAGTTACTAATCTACAAAAGGCTTTTATCAGTGACAGACTTGGGACTTTAACAAAACTTTTAAACTAGCATGTGCGACTCATTCCTAGAAAACAACACAATCAATAACACTTTATTTAGATTAAATCATGACTATTTCTCCATTTGAATAAAAAAGGTAGCAACCCCAATAAGTTTATTGAACATGAAAAGTTGAAATGCTATAATGCTCCTAAGGAATTAAATGATCCAGTCAAGAATAACAAAAAAAGGATATAAATTACCAAAGTGTTTGTATAATTGTAATGTACAACTGCCCATTATTGTTCCATAGTGTAGGCTTGTACAAGAACTCTATAAAAGAACTCCACTTCTAAACTGTGGAAAATATGTTCCCTTTCCCCCTATATACAACTATTAAGCCATTCATTTAGCTTTTAAAATATCCACTTAATACAGGCTTTTTACACATTTGAAAAGGCAGCACGGCTCTATTCTTATCGCTTACATCTGAAGGATAGACTTCTAGCGTAAGAGGTAAAGCCCATAAAGGAGCCCAATAATAACAACAAAATACAGTTTAGTGAGCCCTTACAATCTGCCAGCTACCTTTCTGAGAATACTTCAATTAATAAAACATATAAAATACCTGACCACAAAGAGCTTACATTCTTTTGAAATATAATAGTGAAATAAACCAATAATAGAGGGGCACCTTGGTGGCTCAGTCCATTGAGTGACTGCCTTTGGCTTGGGTCATGATCTCAGGGTCCTGGGATGTAACTCCCCAGCAGGCTTTCTAGGCAGTGGGGTGTTTTCTTCTTCCTCTGCGCACCCTCCCAATTCTCTCTCTCTCTGTCTCAAATAAGAAAATAAACCAGTAATAGAATAATGATTGATGGTTGATGGTGATAAGTGATACAAAGAAATACAAGAAAGGTAAAAGCCATTGGAGAATGCTGGGATGAAAGTTAATTTTATTTTGTGTTGGGTGGTTATATCTCATTTATGAGATGTTATTTGCACAAAGACCCAGGAAGTGAAGGAGAGTGTTATACAAATATTAAAGGAAAAGATTGCTCTAGGCAGAGCAAGTAAGTATATAGACTTTGTGTGAACAGCTTGTCTGTTACTTTTGAGGAAAAGCAAGGAGGCCAATGAGGAGTTCATAGTGGTGGAGAGAGGAAGAACGTATTGATGTATGACCTTCTAGTACATTGAAACGCCTTCAGTTTTTATTTAATATGAAAGGGGAAGATACCAAAAGACCCTCAACAGCAGAATAAAATCATTTGACTTGATTTTTAGGTTAAATTGCTGTACCAAAATAAATTTGCAGGGAGAAAGGAGTGCAGTATGTGTGGAAGTGGGGTTATCAATCAAGTCAATAATTCAGGAACATATGATGGTGTTTTTAGCATGCTGGGTGGTAATAGAAGTGGTGAGGTATGGTTTTCATTGTGTATATATTTTGATGGTGAATATTCTGGTGAACAGGATGGGGTATGTGCAGGACAGACATCAACATTTATTTTACCTGCACAAACAGAAGGGTGGAGTCTTCATTCCCTGATATGGAGAGAACTCTGAGTTCAAATGTTCTTTCTCATTAAATGGCATAGTGATGATGAGGATTTAGTCAGACAGTGAAAGAGAGCAGTAAGCATAGTGTTAAGCGGTAAGACATTATAATACATTTGAACATCAAAAAACGTTGTGTTGGATCATCTGTTTATGTGAGTAAATAAATAAATAAAGCTTCCTGGGGTTCTGATAGAGGTAAAGAAGACTGCTATATGATCCAAAGGGGCATGTGCACCAAATGTTTATAGCAGTAATATCCACAATAGGCAAACTATGGAAAGAACATAGATGTCCATCAACAAATGAATGATATATATATATATATATATATATATATATATATATATATACACAATGGAATACTACTCAGCCATCAAAAGAAATGAAATCTTGCCATTTGCGTTGACATGGATGGAACTGGAGGGTATTATGCTTAGCAAAATAAGTCAACCAGAGAAAGGCACTATCATATGATCTCCCTGATATGAGGAAATGGAGGTGCAATGTGGGGGGTTTGGGGAACAGGAAAAGAGTAAATGAAACAAGATGGGATCGGGAGGGAGACAAACCATAAGAGACTCTTAATCTCACAAAACAAACTGAGAGTTGCCGGGGGGGTGGGGGTGGGGAGGTTAGGGAGAGGGTGGTGGGGTTATGAACATTGGGGAGGGTATGTGCTGTGGTGAGTGCTGTGAAGTGTGTAAACCTGGTGATTCACAGACCTGTACCCCTGGGGCTAATAATACATTATATGTTAATGAAGAAGAAGAAGAAGAAGAAGAAGAAGAAGAAGAAGAAGAAGAAGAAGAAGAAGAAGAAGAAGAAGAAGACTACTATAAATCAAATGCTATGGTTTTCAGCATAGAGTGTGTAATCAGGCATATTTTATTAAAGTAACCAAGTAAAATGATGGTCGAAAACTGGAATAACAGAAAACATAACAATCAGAGATTTTAAAAAGAGATATGGGACAGTGTAGAGAATATAGTCAATGATATTATAATAGTGTTATATGGTGACAGATGGCGGCTATATTTGTAGTGATCATAGAATAATGTATGGAGATATTGAAAACCTGAAACCAATGTAACACTGACTATCAACTACACTCAAATAAAAAAATAGTAAAAATAAAACATTTTAATTTAAAAAGATAAAAAGAGGGACAAGAATTTGAAAAGTGAATTTCAAAAAGAGTAAAGATGAGGCTAAGACATACTCTGAACCTTGAGGAAAACACCATTTTGAAAATTCTTCCCATTTTGAGAAAACTCAAATGAATCAATACCATAAAAGAACCCATTTTAACTGAGAGATGTAATGAATGCTCAAGAAATAATTTTATGACAGGATAATTCTTCCCTATGAAACAGCATACAGAAACCCGGGGAAACACCTGGAAGCCAAATAAACTATACTGAAAATAAGAATTAGGAAAAAGATAAATGATGAAAGATAAGAAAATTAGACCTGCGACAGAGACCTAGTGAAGAGAATTTTTAGCTTGTGGTTTAATGTTTTTGAGGATAATCTAGAGTTCATAACTGCCTTGAGGCAGGCTGGTTGTAGGCAGTTTAGGCAGACCCCTAAGAGAGGCCTACTTTGGGCAAGTGGTGTTGGAGGAGGCCATTGGGCTGGACAAAGACAAATCCAACCATTTGACTAAAGTGTCTGTGAAGATGTTGAAGTCAGATGCAGCAGAGAAAGACCTGTCAAACCTAATCTCAGAAATGGAGATGATGAAGATGATTGGACAGCACAAGGACACCATCAACCTGCTGGGTCCTGCACACAGGATGGTCCTTCGTACACTATCATGGAATATGCCTCCAAAGACAACATACAGGAGTACCTGCAGGCCCAGAGGCCTCCTGACCTGGAGTACTGTTACAATATCAGCCACAATGCAGCAGAGCAACTCTCCTCCAAGCACCCGGTATTCTTTGCCTACCAGGTAGCCTGAGGCATGGAGTACCTTGCCTCCAAGAAGTGCATACACCAAGACCTGGCCACCAGGGAAGTGCTGGTGACAAAGGACAACATGATGAAGATCTCAGACTTCAGCCTTGCCAGAGATATCACCACATCAGTTACTATAAAATGAGAACCAACAGTGGACTGCCTGTGAAGTGGATGGTCCCTAAGGCCATGTTTGACCAGATCTACATCCACCAGAGTGACTTCTGGTCTTTTGGGGGTGATCCTGTGCAAAATTTTCACTCTGGAAGCCTCCCATATCCTGGAGTGCCTGTGGAGGTGGTTTTTAAGCTGCTGAAGGAGTCATTTGATGGATAAGCCAATAAGTGCACCAGAGAGTTATACACAATAATGAGGGGTGGCTGGCATGTGGTACCTTCAAGCTGCTGGTAGAAGACCTGGATCATACTGTGGCCTTGACCTCCAACCAGGAGTACCCGGACCTGTCCTTGGCCCTGGAACAATACTGTCTATGCTTTCCCAACACCCAAAGCTTCACCTGCTCCTCAGAGAAGAATTCCACCTTCTCTCATGTGCCGTTGCCCAGGGAGGCCTATCTGCCCTGACACCCAGCCCAGCTTGCCAATGGTGGACTCAAATGACTAGTATCCCTATTACTCCTGTCCAGATTCCGTCATAAGCTGTAACCCTTACCCCTCACCCTCCCTGCAAGACTCACTGCCTTCTCCTTTGTCCCTTTCCTACTGGCAGGAGCCAGCTGCCTACCTGAGGCCTTCACCCCTTGAAGTTCACCTCTCTTCCCCTTCCTCTTCCTCCTCCTTACAACCTGCTCATGAAAGAAAGGAACAGAGAGGCAGGTACTTGCTCGTGGCTACTTCCTTCCCTCCCATATGTTGGACCAAGACCCCTCCCTGTCATCTGGTACTGCCTAGACGTCGAGAGAGTTGGAGATGAGGCAGGCCAGTGAAAGCTGTTGGAGCTTTCCTGGTTTGGTTTTGTCTGCTTAGCATAACATGTAAGACTGAGTTCTGGTGGCAGGGACCTAGTCCTTGGGGCTACAGCACTAGCGAGGGGAGGTCAACTGCTCTGGGCCTTGGCTAAGAGCAAGCCCTGCTCCAGAGATATGGTGCCAAGGGCTTATTAATTTTGATACTAATTTGCTTTGCTGACCAAATACCTGGTATCAAAAGATGGGAAGGCAAAGACTGGAAGCAGTGTTGTGACCATGGGGTCCAGCCCCAAACTATGAAGAAAACACAAAGTGTATAAATCTGAGTAAGTATATATTTACACACCTTTTTAAATAGGTTGTTATCAAAGATTTAATCAATGGGTAATATGCTCCTCGTGGCTGGGAAGCATCAGTTGCCATATATTAAAAACAAAGAAAAGAGGTGTCTGGGTGGCTTCCTCCAAGAAGTGTCCCTTCTTTTCAGGTCATGATCCCAGGGTCCTGGGATGGAGCCCCACATCAGGCTCTCTGCTCAGTGGGAAACCTGCTTCTCCTTTTCCCTCTGCCCTGCTTATAGTTCCTCTTCCTGTCTCTCTGTCTGTCAAATAAATAAAATATTAAAAAAAAAACAAGAAAGAAACAAAATGTTTTTAAAAGGTCTTTTTTTTTTTTAATTTTCTAGGGGTGCCTGGATGACTTAGTTGTTTAAGCAGATGTTTGCCTTTGGCTGAGGTCATGATTCCAGTGTACAGGGATCCAGCCCTGCATGGGACTACTTGCACCCCAAGGAGCTTGCTTCTTCCTCTCCCTTGCACATGATTCCCCCTGTTTGTGTGCTTCTTCTCTCTCTCTCTCTCTCTCTTGCTGTCAATAAATAAAATAAAATCTTTTACTAAATAAATAAAAAAATAAATAAATTTCTAAACCTACTTTCAGTTTAGGTCCCTTAACAAAAATTGCTACTGCCTCATTAAAAAAAAAAAAAGATAATTTAGAAAGATGCTTCCAGAGTTAAAAATCTGTTTTGTTTCTTTGTCAGGATTCAATATAGAAGTGCTTTAAAAAGTAAAAGAAAAAATATGCTATATTAACTCTAATCACACTATAACTTTGGTGGTTATATCAAGATAATGAAAAGTGATTTTAAAGCAAATTTCATTATTAGACATAAAGATCAAGTCAAAATTACAGAAGAGTAAAAGGATGAATTCATCAGGGAGTATAATAATTCTTTTTTTTTTTAAAGATTTTATTTATTTATTTGACAGAGAGAGATCACAAGTAGGCAGAGAGGCAGGCAGAGAGAGAGAGAGAGGAGGAAGCAGGCTCCCTGCTGAGCAGAGAGCCCGATGCAGGACTCGATCCCAGGACCCTGAGATCATGACCTGAGCCTAAGGCAGCGGCCTAACCCACTGAGCCACCCAGGCGCCCCGGGAGTATAATAATTCTTGAATTTTAATACGTAACAACAGATTTGGGGATATATAGGGAAAAACTAAGAACAAAAATCATAATTTCTACCTTGGACGACAAATGGAAAATAATTTCAACACCCTTATTTTAAGATTACATAGACAAATGGTCATCATATTGGTAAGATATGTAAGACTTGAACAAAATGATCAACTAACTAGATATGCTTGATATTACATTACAGTAACTGAACTAACTGAGGTCAGTCTTTGGTGAATCACAGAAACAGGTGGAGTTGTCAAACAAAGGAATCTTTGTTTACAACATACAAGGAGTTCACAGGGAATAAGTTCCAAAGCCTTGACTGTTTGAACAGGAGAGAGATTTTGATTTAGTATTTAAGATGAATACTCAGAAGGGAGAGTTTTATTATCCCGTGTATGGTTGGTCATAAGGTTGTGGATGCATGCACATCCACATATGTATTTGTGCAATATGTATTGCATGTTCACCTGAATGAAGCTTGTATTCCACCGAGGGCAGAAACGTCAACGTTAGAATAAAGCAGAGGTAACTGTTGGACAAGGGAAAGGAACTCTGCAGGCTTCAAGAGCAGATAGAAACTAGATGGGGTCTTGGGCTCATTTTCTGGGACAAGGAATGAAAGGCCTTGATTGCTTTTGAAATAGCACTAGGAGTTTTACCACTGATTTATTGTCTCAATAGCTTAGGCTATTTCCTGGTCTGGTGGTGACTGTTAGTTTTCCCATTGCCTTGTTCCCTCAAAATCCTTAGGAGTGAGGTTTTTGCATTTCTTTGTAAGAACCTCCCAGGAATTTTTGGAAGAAGTGTGCTTGGGCAAGTACACAGGTGGGGTATAGATCATTGAAAATAGCTGGGGACAAAAAATGACTTTTCTTATGTCAGGAAAACTATATCTCTTCTTTAATTTTCTAGGAACCTCTAACTCTTTCTGCTGATGTTACCAGCAGGCAACTGAGATATTACTGATTGTTCTCTTGAACCTAAGGAAAAGGAAATGTAGAAAGCAAAAGACAAAACTTTAAAAACTATCCTGCAACTCATCAATTCACTGCAGCCACCTCTCTGTCTTTCCCTTTCTCTTTTTCTCTCTTTCTCTTTCTCTCTCACTTTCTCTCTCACATACGCACAACACACACAAATCGACTTAAAGCAATTTTTAATTTTCCCTATTCCATTTTAATATACTTGAGGCATGATCATTTTCTTAGTAAATACAAGGAAAAAAAATCTAGGATTCCATCATTCTGTGTGATTAAAGTATTGAGGAATTTACTTCCAATAGCACTTATAAAAACATATTTTATTTAAGGAATATTATATAATCAGGTGCCTGCATTTTTCTTATTCTCTAACTAGTGTTATTTGGCAATTAATATTTTGTCAATCAATATTCCCCTATACCTGAATGTGTGGGCAGTGAGAGATGAGTTAGAGGCAAGGATGGTGAACACTCCCAACAACTGCAGACTACATATATCTTAAGCCATGATTTTCTTTGCAAAGGTCAACATTGATAATGTTCTAGTCATACCTCCGTGTACCAGGAAAGAAGTAGCATATTTCTTGAAAGACACAGCTATCAAAGCTCCATTGAGAAACCATAAAGATGGAGAAGGGATTTGCAAATTAAATATCTGATAATGGACATCTACTCTGATTATTTAAAAATGAATAAAAATAAAAAACCTTACTAATAACCAAACAGAGTATCCAATTTTACATGTGAAGGAAATAATGGAAGAGACATGTCACCAAAAGTATATGGATGGCTTATAAGCACATGGCCAATTTATCAACATTTAGACATTAAAGAAATACAAATTAAAATCATAATGAGACATGCTTACATATCTATTAGAATGGCTAAAATTATAAAGGCTAATTGTACTTGGTCTGAGCTAGATTGAGAAGCAACAAAAAATCTAAACTGTTGTTGGCATATATCATGATACAACCACTTTGGAAAATAGTTTCAAAAATTTTTAAATGAAAAATATGTTGCAGTTACACAAATAGCCATTTTATTCTAGGCATTTAACCAAGAAAAACAAACCCTATGTTCATACAAGGACTTGTATGTGAATTTCATATCAGCTTTATTTTTAAGAATTGAAAACAGTGGAAATGTTCATCAATGTCCATCAATAGAGCAAAGACAATTGGAGATTCTCAAAGTAATGATGCTGAGAAAAGAAAATCCAGGCAATGAATAGTATATACTGTGTGATTCCATGACTACAAAAAATCTAGAAAATACAAATTTATATATAGTCACAGTCATCAAATATATGGTGTGATTTTAGTGCCTTCGTCTGTGCTCCCATAGCTTCCTACACTTGTATCTCCGAGCATTTGTTACACCATGTGAAAATATGAACTCTTTCTCTTTATTCTGTCTTACTAGAATAAGAATCCTTGAAAGTTTATGGACAATTGAACTCTCAGTTATTAGCAGAAATTCTATCACACAGTAAGTTTCCAAATATAAAAGCCAGAGTTTTACAATGACTTCTAAGCTTTTACATGATCTAGCCACTCATTTAACCTCTGTGACCTCTTTCCCTGCTACTCTTCAGTCACTCACAGTGGCCTCCTTGCTATTCCTCAGATATGCCAGGCATGATCCAACCTTATGGCCTTCAAGATAGCCAATTCCTTTGTCTGGAGTGACCTTATTGCTGATAGTTCTGCGCAAATTCATCACCTTTCCATACATTTGTTCAATTGTCAGCTTCATTGTAAGTACCCTGATCTTTCTATTAAAAGATTTAACTCCCCATCCCCTGCCTAGCAACCTTGATTTTTCTCACCCTGATCGAATTTTTCTTTTTCCCCATTGTACTCTTCCTTTTTGAATGCACTATGCCATTTTTATTAAGGTTTATAGCTTTGAATTGTCTCACCCATTAAAATAAAAGTTCTACAAAGCCAATTATTTCATTTACCAGTGTAGTCTGAAGTAATATCTGCCATATAATAGTTCAGTAGACAACTGGTAAATTTCAAAATAAATTAATGTTGAGAGTATACTGAATTTCATAAGTCATTTCAATATTTTTTTCCAAAAAATAAACTACATAAAACATACTTTAAATTTACTTTCAAAATATTTTATAGCATATAATGGACAATATACATAAGCCTAAAGAAACAATCCTATAATTAACCATTTCATACCTACTTAAAAACTGCATAATACCACACTCTTAGATCCTCTTTGAATGCTCTAAAATAACCCTTCAAATGAAATACATTTTAAAAACTCACAGATTTTTTGGCAAATAATTTAATAAAATAAAAGTTTCATTCATCTATGTAGATCAAAATAAATGTTTTTAATAAGCATGAAATTATAACTCTGAAGTGTGCTAAAATGAAACCACCTGCTAAGGGTGAGAGAACAAAAATAAACATCCTTTTTCCAAATAAGAGGAATTTATTACCTTTGAATCAAAGCATGTGGATTTGTTTTAACTGGCAATAAAGCAATATGGAGACACAAACCATAGGAAGTCATATTTTAGATTTCCAAAAGACTTCTAAGTGAAGAGTATACATTTTTTAATTGCTACATAATGCTACATAATGACAAGATGACAGGTTGTGGCAAATAGCATTTTAAAAGCTCTACTCATAATGGAACGGAAGATGTCATTTCCCTATAATTTTATATATGTCTTTAATTGACTATATCTGGATACAACATATTACCAAACAGATGTTCATCAAAGACTAAATCATTTTTAATGGAACATAATAATTTGAACCTACATCTATTAATCATTTTTTTCGATCAAAAATTTATAGTCTCGCTAAACATTTTATCAGTTGTTGACAAAATTCAAAATAAATAGGATAAAAAGTCGTGTTTGGAAAAGTAGATTTCTTTTCAAATTGGCATTTAAATGAAAATATTTGCTGATATTTTTAAAACTTTAAATGTAATTTTATATATATATCTGACCTATCAGATGATATAAAATTTTTGGAGAAAATATGACATATTTTTTTATCTTGGTTGAAGGTATTAATAAAGAGCAACTGTTTGTATTATTTGTATTGTGATATCTTAGTTAATAAACATGAATAACTGGTATAAAATATGTTTTTTTAAAAATTTTATTTATTTACTTGACAGAGATCATAGGAAGGCAGAGAGGCAGCCAGAGAGAGAGGAATGGAAGCATGCTCCCAGCTGAGAAGAGAGCCCACTGTGGGACTCAATCCCAGGAACCTGGAATCATGACCTGAGCCGAAGGCAGAGATTTTAACCCACTGAGCCACCCAGGCGCCCTAAAATATGTTTTTTTTTTTTTTTAATATAGAAGTATAGTTCTTGCCAAAATATGGAACTAGCTGGAACTGAATGCCTCCTTCAAAGTCAGCTCTGGAGAAATTATCCAAGTGTAATATGGAACTATTTCAGATATTAACCAAAAACAAAGAAATGATGATAAACGCCTTAAAATACTCAAAGTTGCCCTTGACTAGTATGTTTCAAGCTCTATTCCTGGTTTGAAGACAGGTTTTAACAGGCCTGTCACTGTAGAAATCCGCTGGATGTTTAGAGGCTATCAGAACTGTACAAAACCTTGAAGGGGTAAAGACTTGAAAATTCTTTAGAGAGATTAGCTCCCTAAGGCATTATTCCTCCACACATTTTCCTCCAATCAATTAAGACTGATGGATGAGGGGCACCTGAGTGGCTCTCTCATCACGTGGGTGGTGGGTTAAGCCTCTGCCTTCATCTCAAGTCATGGTCTCTGGGTCCTGGGATCCAGCCCCACATCGGGCACTGCTCAAAAGGAAGCCTGCTTCCCTCCCTGCTTGCCTGCCTCTCTGCTTACTTGTGATCTCTCTCTCTCGCTCTCTTTCTCTCTCTCTGTGTCCAATAAATAAATAAAATCTTTTAAAAAAGGCTGATGGATGATAAATTATGAAAACTGCTCCCTCCAAATGATGCTTCTTCATAAGGATTTAAGAATTTAAAATTGAAACTTGACCGTAGGATTTATCTTATAGAATAACATCAAGTGAAGGCAGTTATTATTAGTTCTGAAGTATTGGTGATTCTGAATTCTTGGCCTCATTAGTAAATTTATTTTTAAATTCTCCCATGGAGTGGTGATTGGCCTTCAGTCTTTCATTGATATACATCATTGGGTCAAATGAGATGTGTGTGCCCAGAACTATATATAATCTTTTTTGTATTTCACTGGAGATGGCATTTCTGAGTTTTGTTCAATTGAATTTGAAAAAATGTTTTAATAGTCACTTCTAGAGTTGGCCCTGGAAAATATCTTCCTTTTTTTCTCTTCCCGATTCTCTGAAAAACCCTGACCAATTCACATTATCACAGTGATATCACATTTGAAGTTTTTCCAAACACTATAGCTGCAAAATAGAAGGAGGCTACTCAGAATGGAATACTATTGTGAATGATTGAGAAAGAAAACATTATTATAATTAAGCTACCAGGTTTCAATGTATTTTATTGTTGCTTAGGAAATCCTAGTATACCCAGACTTTACAGAGATTTGATGATCCTAAGAAGAGCTGAACTCATGGACCAAAATAAATATGCACATAAAAAGTACAATTACTTACCTAAAAAATATGATGTGGTTAACTTTATATGCCAATCCAAGTGTTATGGGAACAGGAATTAAAAAAATAGCTTAGGGGCGCCTAGGTGGCACAGTGGATTAAGCCACTGCCTTCAGCTCAGGTCATAATCTCAGGGTCCTGGGATCAAGTCCTGCATCAGGCTCTCTGCTCAGCAGGGAGTCTGCTTCCCTCTCTCTCTCTCTGCCTGCCCTCTGTCTACTTGTGATCTCTCTCTGTCAAATAAATAAATAAATAAATAAAATCTTAAAAAAAAAAAGAATGACTGTACTTTTAAAAAATAGCTTAAAAGGAGCGCCTGGGTGGCTCAGTGGGTTAAGCCGCTGCCTTCCGTTCAGGTCATGATCTCAGGGTCCTGGGATCAAGCCCCACATCGGGCTTTCTGCTCAGCAGGTAGCCTGCTTCTCTTCCTCTCTCTCTGCCCACCTCTCTGCCTACTTGTGATCTCTCACTGTCAAATAAATAAATAAAATATTTTTAAAAATAGCTTAAAAGTATATGATAAAATAATGATATACATATACAAGGAAAAGAAAGATACTATACTGTGAATATAAATTAAGTGAAAATTGTTGAAATAAAGAATACAATAAATGGAGACTAAGATGAATATAGCTTTAAAATGAATAAATGAGTTGGGAAAAACAAACAAACAAATTAATGACTTCTGCCCAAATACAGCAGAAGAGAAAAAAAAATAAAGAAAATATTTAAATAAGTACTGAGATAAATTTTGGAGAATTAAAGAAAGATAAAAGATACCAGACTTAAAATGATGCCAAACACAAGATATCAGAAACAAAACAAAACAAAACAAAAACTACACACACTAAAAACCACTCGTATACATTATGGTGAGTTTTAAGAATATCAAAAACAGAGAAGAGCATAAATGATGCCCAAGAGAAGAACAGATCACCTAAAATGTACAAGAATAATACTGACAGCACAATTCTCAATAGTAATAGCATATAAAGAGACAGCTGGGAGTTTTTATAGATGGAAAAGATATTTGAAACTAGGTATTATACATCAATCCAAATTATTGATTAAATTTGAGAGCACAGTAAAAATACAATGAAGCATGTTAGGTCTTAGAACATTTATCACACAGAGACACACATTTTGGAAAACTTCCTTGGAAGACAGCTCAATTTAGATCGAGAAAACAGAATTATGTACTCAAAGGCACATTTTGAAGGAAGGATTGAATATAGTCTGCACTGCAAATATTCTTTAATCGTATGTTCTGAATTTCCTAAATTTAAGAAGTATTTGTTCAAATATTTACCTTTAAATAAATCCTAGGAGACTTTTTCTTGGATTCTGGCAAATCAGTCCATTTGGATACAAATCTTTTTGTCACTGATGGAAATTTTGATAGCCCTTAACTGTGGAATGCCTAATGTATTGTTACAGCAATTGTGATTTGCCAATACATGGGTGATGTGTGTGTGTTGTGTGTGTTTATTTTTATTTTTGATGGTTTAACTCTTCTATGAGATTTTTAAGTAGACATGATTTTAATAAATTATGATTTGTTGAAATTTATCTGAGGTTATATATAATAAAATGAAATTTGTGTGAACTAAAGAAGTGCATCTCCATTTTTTTTGTTTTAAGAGTAGACTGGTCTTTAAAAATTGTCCAAAGAAGTACATTATATTCATTATTAAATTTGATAATATACTATAAAGTATTTATGGTCATATTGGACCATTTCAAATTCTACTATTAATTCATATTAATAATTACCATAAGAGGAAAAAGGGATATTTTTCAAAATAATAAAAAATTAGCGTATTTTTCAGAATATGATATAGTGTTATTCACTGAAGTGAGGGAACAAATGTCAAAGTCTAACACAGTTTACAGAATGTTTTAACATAAATTGAAATTTAAATCTGACCAAATTTCACAGTTTTAAGTAAAATGATAGCACTTTATATCCTTGAAAAGTGGTAAGTGACCCAAAACATGGCTTAGAAAAACAAATTTAACACTACACTAGTCTGAGATGGTTAAGTTATGGTACAACTTGCCATTGTGTATCATCAAATGGTATATTTTTTTCTTTTGGGCTTGTCACTATATTTTATTTTAGCCATTCTGGTAAGTGTGTAGTGATATCTCAGTGTCATTTTTTTTTTAAAGATTTTATTTGTTTATTTGACAGAGAGAAATCACAAGTAGATGGAGAGGCAGGCAGAGAGAGAGAGGGGGAAGCAGGCTCCCTGCTGAGCAGAGAGCCCGATGCGGGACTCGATCCCAGGACCCTGAGATCATGACCTGAGCCGAAGGCAGCGGCTTAACCCACTGAGCCACCCAGGCGCCCTCTCAGTGTCATTTTAATTGCATTTCCTTGATGTCTAATTGTGTCAAAATATATTACTTTGATGTTTAATGCTCTGAGCTTTCTCAGTTCAGGACCATGAAGCCACTTAGGAAAAATACAGTTGCAGAGGCACTCATAGACCAACTCTTATTTCGAAATAAGAAGAAACATTACTACCCATTCCAACAAAAAATAGATTTGTTATGCAGCAGGGATTTTATAAATTACCTGACACAACTTATATAGTAAGATGAAATGGGACAGGCGGCTTCTTGCAGCTATATACAACATCAGTTTAATTTCAATTTTCAGTATAATTTTTCCAAGGTATACACAGAATATATATTTAATGTAAATTGTGAACATTTTAAACTCTGTATATGGAAATTAATCAATTTTAAGTTTATAACAATCAAAATTAACGGAAGTTTATTTTAAATTAGTTAGCTTTCTCTGCATTGCAAGACAGAATAATCAAGAATTGGTAAGAAAAAAGTAATCTCTGTAAAATTACCGGGGGTGCATTATAAAGTGTTCGGTAACTGATCAAACTCACAATTTGGATTGAATGGCAAGTGATTTTTAAAATCTGGAACTCATTGTCAATTTTTTTTTCTTCATTGTGTCTTAATAATTTACTGTGTTCATTTGCATGGAAGTGAAGAAAAATGCATGACATTTCATCTCAACACTAACACCTTTAACTGGCAACTCTAAATGTACTTTACAGCAGTGTAACAAAGTAAAGATCAATGATGTTTCATGAAATATCTGTTATAATTCTCAAGGAGATAGGGAGTTTGTGCAAAAATGCAAATCACTTTGCGACTAAACACATTGTTTATTTCAGCTAATTTTAAGAAAATATGCTGAGAATCTCTCAAAAAAGGAAGCAATGATTTAGGTTTGCCTTCAAACTCCTTATCTAATCCTGAACCAACAGCACATAGTTCAAAGAGCAACTAATTTGAGTAGCTCCAATTTACACATTTCCTAACAATGCTTAATTTAGTGGAATTTCTGTACAATTATGTTAATTTGATGTAATGAAAGACAAAAGTTCAAAAAGATCATCCTTAATTTATATAGATGCCAAACTCTGCATTTTCTGAATGACGCCCAGGAACGTATTTTCAAAAACAAACAAACAATGCCAGAACCACTATTAGGTCATCTCTAGGCAGAAAGTGACTCAGAGCCTACATTACTCTCTCCCTGAAAGTATACTGTAGGCACTGAAACTACTACCCTGAGTCTGTGCTATCAAATTCCTTAAGTTAGAAAGTTTTAAAACCCGTCTGTGTGGGAGTATTTCATTTACAGATAGAGATTTGGTTGTTTATACATTTTCATACTTGATTTTTAGGGTGTAATAACTATGTTTTAAAATTCATGGTGGTTTTGAATACTGTTGGATAATTGAGCTAAAATAGTATATCCATTCCTCCTAAGAAACAGAAATTATAGAAAGGTAGTGCTTTTCAAATCTGACATCTTTGAGTCATTGCAGTTTCATATAAATGCAATAGGAAAAGTGTCATTCATGTTTATGATATTTTCTATAAATAAATTAGAATGTACTGGAGGCCTGATATAAAGTGGGATGCCTAAACTTCAGTAAGATCTTGTTTTCAATTCAAAATAAATTTTATTTTTTATTTTTTTATAATGTCCCTCAATTTCAGATAAGCACCCCCATAAGGTCCACTCCGTTTTTTTTAAGATTTTATTTATTTTATTTGACAGATAGAGATCACAAGTAGGCAGAGAGGCAGGCAGAGAGAGAGGGAAGAGGAAGCAGGCTCCCTGCTAGGCAGAGAGCCCGATGCGGGGCTCGATCCCAGGACCCTGGGATCATGACCTGAGCCAAAGGCAGAGGCTTTAACCCACTGAGCCACCCAGGCGCCCCCAAAATAAATTTTAAATTGAATTATGCACCTCTAAGTTCAGAGACAATAAACATCAACCAACACAATTAATAAGTTCTATTTCTTGAAATTTCGGGAACATTGATAGTCTCATCTCCTGGAAGAACAACAGCTAAAATTTTTGGTCATGGATTCCTGCTAAAATATCACTTTCCCAGAGAAAATTAATGTTAGGAATTTTCATTGATTGTTATTGATCATGAAGAATATAACAACCACGATAAAAAGAGTAGGAGGGGCGCCTGGGTGGCTCAGTGGGTTAAAGCCTCTGCCTTCGGCTCAGGTCATGATCTCAGGTTCCTGGGATCGAGCCCCGCATCGGGCTCTCTGCTCATTGGGGAGCCTGCTTCCTCCTTTCTCTCTGCCTGCCTCTCTGCCTATATGTGATCTCTGTCTGTCAAATAAATAAATAAAATCTTTAAAAAAAAAAAAAAAAAAAAGAGTAGGAAAAACATGATATCTCATCTGTAAGGGCATGTGGAAAGTAGGAAATGCTAATAAAAATAACTACCATTATTTCCTAAGTTAACATAATACAACAGAACAAAAATATTTTAAAACAATGTTTTCTTTTTTTTTAATTTTATTTATTTATTTGACAGAGAGAGATCACAAGTAGGCAGAGAGGCAGGCAGAGAGAGAGGAAGAAGCAGGCACCCTGCTGAGCAGAGAGCCCAATGTGGGACTCAATCCCAGGACTCTGAGATTATGACCTGAGCCGAAGGCAGCGGCTTAACCCACTGAGCCACCCAGGCGCCCCCATAACAATATTTTCTAGGCTCATTCTGATAACTCTTTTCTAAATTCAAATTTAAAGGTTGAGGCATGTGATATATATTACACAAAAAACATCCCAAGGCATTCGTTAAAAAAAATAAAAACTCTTAATAAAGAACAAATCCAAAGGAATTTCTTTTCTAATTTAATTAACAAATTATGAATCGACTTACCTATTTCATCACAGTGTATCAGGCACCAATAATATTTTTTAATCGTCACACCTGATGCAATAGTTACCATCTTTCAAACATACTGATCACGAACAAGCAAATAAACAAGAGCACCGTAGCTTAAGATCTACCTGCATAAATATAGGCTACTTCAGACAATCTCTTCACCACAACATAGCAATGAATAGAAATCATATATGCTCTGTATGGACATACAGATGAGATAGAATGGGATGATGTTAATATATGCAGAATCTTTATTAATTACATTGTAAACCATAATATGGAAAAACAGAATACAATTTTAGAAATACCCAGGTCACCATCATTGTTTTATTTTTATATGTGTAGATAAGGAGTTTAATAAACAATGCATGACTATTCAACTCCTTATATTTTGAAAATTTTAGCAAAAGTAACAAACCTAGCACCTAGAAAATTGTACCTATCTGCAATATACAGCTTTGCCAGCATGGTAGAAGAAAAGCAAAACAAAATAAGTAAGAAAAGTTTAACATTTCACAAGAGATTTGCTTTTATTTTTTTATTTTTTAATTTTTATTTTTCATTTATTATTTACTTCTATTTTCTACTTTATTTTAATGAAAATGTCATGACCATAACATAAGAGCAGAATTAAACCAACATGAGAAATTATTTTTTCATAAGTTAAAATAAACTAGCTTGGTGATTAATTCAAAATTATATTACAAACTTCAGTGTTCTTGCAGTAAGTATCACTGCATAAACAAATCAGTCAGGAGTCATAAACTAATGATGATTCTAAATGTTATTTAGAGAGACATTCTGTTCTTAATATATTTCAAATATTCTACACAAGGCAAAGTGGATCCAAGTAATCTGTAGGCAAAATAAGATTTTAGAGAAGTATATATTTCCAACAGTATTTATAAAATATTACCTTTATGTAAGGCATCATCCTGGACTTTGTGGAAAACACACAAAGGAGTAAGAAGTGGCCCTTCAAGAAACATATACAATATCAAGGTTTAACATGAAGCAGCATGTCTTCTCTAATTAAAAAAAAAAAAAAACATTGTACCAACTGACTTTACTGAAACTTTATATTTATTGCTCTCATTTTAGGTCATAGTGTCCTTCTGCATGCAGGCTGCTATAACGGACATGATATAGACTTAATAGCTTATAAAGAACAGGAATTTATTTCTCACAGTTCTAGAACGGAGAAGTTCAAGATTAAGGAATGGGCAGATCCAGGGAGAGCCCACTTCCTCATAGATGGCTATCTTCTCACTGTAAACGTACATGATGAATGAATCAAGAGAACTCACTGGGGTCTCCTTTAAAAGGACTGTAATCCCACTTATGACCTAATCACCTCCCAAAGGCCCCTATGTTTTAATACTAGCACTTACAGAGTTAGATTTCATAATATGATTTTGGGAGACATAAACATTCACACCATAGTATATATAAACAAAAAAAGACACAAAACAACAAACAAAAAAATTATTTTAACTACCTATTATTTTAAACTACATAAACTTTTAATTTGTTTCTATATAATATTAAATAACTCATTTGAGTGATTCACTTATATCCAATGCATCTGAGTGCAATTAAATTTGCTTACCCAGCATATCCAGAAGCATATTTCTTCAGACTATCCCATTCCCCACCTTACAGGATTTACCACAATTAGAAGACATGGGATAGAGGATAGATAGATAGATGTATACATAAACACACTTGTACATACACATATGCATATTTTTTCCTGTTAATGATACTCATGCAAATAAAATTTAAGCTCAAGGAAACCTGTCTTGTGTGTTACTTAATATCCAGTTTTTAGTCAACATCCAAAAACAAATAATCCAATAAAAACATGGATAGAAGACATGAACAAGTGTTTCCCCAAAGAACACATTCAAATGTTCAGTAGATACATGAAAAGATGTCCATCATCATGTATCATCAGGAAATTGCAAAGCAAAACTAGAAAGAGATACCACCTCACACCTGTCAGAATGGCTAAAATCAAAACTACAAGAAACAAAAGGTGTTGGAGAGGATGTGAAAAAGTAACACCTGTGGGGGCTGCCTGGGTGGCTAGGTGGGTTAAGCCTCTGCCTTCAGCTCAGGCCATGATCTCAGGGTCCTGGGATCAAGTCCCACATCGGGCTCTCTGCCAGGCATGGAGCCTGCTCCCTCTTCTCTCTCTCTCTACTTGTGATCTCTCTCTGTCAAATGAATAAAATCTTAAAAAAAAAAAAGAAAAAGTAACAATTGTGAACTGTTGGTGGTGATGCAAACTGATACAGCCATATTTGAAAACAGTATGGAATTTCCATAAAATTTAAAAATAGAAGTCCTTTGTGATCCAACAATCCTGTTGGTGTGTATTTACCCAATGAATATAAGAAAACTTATTCAAAGGGATGCTAGCACCCCTATGTTTATAGCAGCATTATTTATAAAGCTAAGATATGGAAAGCGCCCAAGTATCCATCAATTGATGAATAAATAAAGAATAAGTGGTATCTATATACAATGGAATATTATTCTGCCATAAAAAAGACTGAAATCTTGCCATTTGCAATAACATGGTTGGAACTAGACAGTATAATGCTAAAAGTGAAATAAGTCAGTCAGAGAAAGACAAATACCTTTACTCATATATGGAATAAAAGAAACAAAACAAACAAGCAAAGGGGAAATAATAAGACATAGAAAGAGAAACAAAGCAAGAAACAGACATTTCATTACGGAGAACAAACTGATGGTTACTTGAGGGGATCTGAAAGGAGTGATGGATTAAATAAGTGATGGGGGTTAATTAGAGCACTTGTCATGATGAGCACTGAGTGCTATATGTTATATTGTACACATGAATCTAATACAACCATATATGTTAACTAACTGGATTTCAAATGAAAATTTTTTAAAATCCCAGTTTTTAGCTCACATTCTGGCTTACAAAAGGGATTTAGTCAGGAATTTGGAGATTAGTTAATGAACAAATAAGGGGTGAACAGGCAGTTGTTAGATAAAATTACTATCCTTTCTGGCATGATCTTATACCTTTTATCTAGAAGTATTTTTAGCACTTTAGACTCTTCCTATTTTATTTTGAATCATTAAACAAAAATTTCCTCAAAGGACCTTAGACTCCATCCAATTTGAGCAACAGTTTGAGACAGGAAATGGTGTCCAGGAGGAAAAAAAAAAAGATGAAACTACTATTGTTTACTAGTGAATGCATAGTTCTTCCACAGAAGAAGCTCTAAATGGTCATGGCTCCAGCTTTATATGTGCTCAGTCATATGTTCAGAAGTAGGTAACACTATCAAAAAATATAAAGCATCTGAGATTATTTTCCCTTATTTGAAAGCTGGTGTATGAGTCTGCTGTAGTTTCTTGGGTGTTGATAGAAGACGCAGACTCATGTTTCAGAAATAATATAGTTTATTATTCACAGCAATAGAGGTAGCCAGAATATTAACATTATTTGTGTGTGTGTGTGTGTTTGTGTGTTTGTGTGTGTGTGTGTGTGTTTGTGTGTGTGTAGGGATGGGAGTTATATATCAGTTCTGAGCCTCAGTTCCCACAAGAAGAATCAAAACAGAGGCAGATAATATTTGCAAACACAACAGGTTAAGTTAAAAAAAAAAGATACTATTTCTGTCTTCCAAGTCTATTCAATACAACCATCTTCAAAGGATGGCCTAGAACAAATAATAAATGCAGAAATGTAAGCAACCAATTGAAAAGTGTCTCCCAAGAAACACACTTTGAGAGTCTTCATTTGACAAAAATACTATAGGATATTACATGGATCAGGTGCATTGAATACTGGAAGGTTAAAATTACAAGGGACCAAATATTTTTAAGCAGTTCTGGCATCCAGTAGAGTTCAAATAGGTTTTATAAGATTGAGGAAAGAAGCCATCAAAACCTGGGCCCAGGGGCACCTGTGTAGCTCAGTGGGTTAAGCCTCTGCCTTCGGCTCAGGCCATGATCTCAGAGCCCTGGGATCGAGCTCTGCATCAGGCTCTCTGTTCAGCAGGGAGCCTGCTTCCCCCCCCCCCCCCGCTATTTGCTTACTTGTGGTCTCTGTCTGTCAAATAAATAAATAAAATCTTAAAACAAAACAAAACAAAACAAAACAAAAATCCTGGGCCCAATTTTCCCAAAAGTATGATTCTGATTCTAGTCTCTATGATGTTATCCCTTGAAGACAATGTCTCTAATTGAGTTGAATTAGTTTACTAAAGAGCATACCCCCATTTGTTGTAGGAGATGAACAATATGCAAGAGGCAAAATGCCACATGGAAGCCACCTTGTCTTCAGTGGAACATAGAATCAGTTCCTTTGGGATGAATTTGTTCCACATTTGACTTACCACTTAAGGGAAAATAAGAGTGCCTTCTAATAGATTTTAAATAGGAAATGACAACGGAAGCTTATACAAGATTATAAAATGGGAAATTTCATTTAGATAAGCAATCATTTCAAAGTCATCTTCTTAATATTACAGACTCTTCACATAATCATAATTTTATTTTGGTATTATATGGTAATTTCAAATATAGTAAATATAAAGAATTTACCTCTGTAATTATAGCGAGTCTGGTCGTAGTTTAATGGCAACAAAACTTCAATTTAGAAGTATGGTCTACCAATTATTAATACATTTGGAAATGGTGTGTCATCTTCACTCCACTTGTCTCACTAAAACAGTGAGCCAAAAAAAGTAGGTCCAAGCTGTTTACTATGGGCAAAATGGGTTGCTTTTGCACTTGGTAAAGAAGCAGTCATATTTTGGAAGAAAAACTGAGACTATTAATATTTTCAACTTATTTTCAGAAAAGGAAAGAAAGGATAATCTAATCTAAAGCCAAAATCTTACACAAGGTGGCTGGAGAATGATCTTTTCCCAGATAAAGGGTTTTTCAACTTAGCCATGTTAGGAGGAAGAAGAGATGAGACATTGTGGACTTGACTAACGTTTGTACACTGTTCAAAAAGTTTTCAAAATAATGTGTATTATTTTTCTTCTTTTAGTTGAGACAAAAAAAAAAACCAAAAAAAAAAAAAAACACTAATGAGCTTACTCTTAAAAGGAGGTAAACAAGAAACTAGCAAAGATTGAGTGTTAGGTATTGTCCCCCTCCTTTTTTTTTTAAAATTATGTTATGTTAGTTACCATAAAATACATCATTAGTTTTTGAAGTAGTGTTCCATGATTCATTGTTTGTGTAAAACACCCAGTGCCCCATGCAATATGTGCCCTCCTTAATACCCATCACCAGGCTCACCCATCCCCACATCCTTCTCATCTTTAAAACCCTCAGTTTGTTTCTTGGAGTCCATAGTTTTTCATGTTTCATTTCCCCCTCCAATACCCCCACTTCATTTTTCCTTTCCTTCTCCTAATGTCCTCCATGCTATTCCTTAGGTTCCACAAATAAGTGAAACCATATGATGATTGACTTTCACTGCTTGACTTATTTCACTTAACATAATCTCCTCCAGTCCCATCCATGTTGATGCAAAAGTTGGGTATTCATCCTTTCTGATGGCTGAGTGATATTCCATTGTATCCTTGGATCACATCTTCTTTATCCATTTGTCTGTTGTAGGGGATCTTGACTCTTTCAACAGAATGGCTATAGTGGACATTGCTGCTATGAACACTGGGGTGCATATGGCCCTTCTTTCCAGTAAAATAGAGCTAGCCTATGACCCAGCGATTGCACTACTGAGTATTGACCTCAAAGATACAGATGTAGTAAAAAGAATTAGGTATTGTTAAAGCACAAATGCAGGGGATAGAAGTTATGGTACAGAAGAGGGAAGGGCAACCATATGGCAGAGTAGAATAAAGTAGCTCAGGAAGAAATTAGTCATATCCAGATATTGTAAGGCATGTGGGGTTGGCAGGGAGAGCATGAGAAATCATGAGAGAAGAGAGAGAAAATGGACCAGGCAGGAGAGGTTTATAACATTTTAACATCTAAGGTAAGCATATGCAAAGCAGAATAGGGAAAGAAATAAAAGTTTTTATAAGACTCAATACATAAGGAATAACGTGGAGGACACTGGGAGATGGAGAGAAGTGTGCTGGGGGAAATCGGAGGGAGAGACAAACCATGAGAGACTGTGGACTCTGAGAAACAAACTGAGGGTCTTGAAGAGGAGGGTGGCAGGTGGTTGGGTGAGCCCAGTGGTGGGTATTAAGGAGGGAATTTATTACATGAAGCACTGGGTGTGGTGCATAAACAATGAATTTTGGATCCCTGAAAATAAACTAAAAGAAAAAAAAGACTGACTACAGACATGGACCTCAGTGTAACACAGATATAGAACTCACTGTAATACCAGCCACTTCCCACTGACACACACAGACTATGATAATAATAAATAATAATGCAATTAAGAAAATTGCCGCCAAATAATTTTTCCTCTTTTTTATTTTTATGATTATTATTTTTATTTTATTTTTAAAGTTTTTATTTAAATTGTAGTTAGTTAAAATAAGGTTAATATTACTTTCAGGTGTACAATATAGTGATCAACACTGCCATACAATGGCTTAAATAAAAAAATGAAAAAAAAATTTTTAAAGATTTTATTTTTAAATAAAACCTCTACACCCAAGGTGGATTTCAAACGTACAACCCCACGATCAAGATTTACATATTTTACTGACTGTTCCAGCCAGGCACCCCAACAAATAAAAATTTTATAAAATTGTTGAGTTTGTGGGAGTCTCATTTGCTTAGTCAGTTAAGTGTCTGCCTTTGGCTCAGATCAGGATCTCAAGAGTCCTGGCATTGAGCCCCATATTGCTCATGCTCTCTCTCTCTCTCTCTCTGGCTTTTGCTCTTAAATAAATAAATAAAATATTTTTTAAAAAATTGTTGAGTTTGTTTAACTAGTTTTAAACTAGTAGACAGAGATGAAGATAAAGTATGATGTAATGGCACGGAAAAATACAACTTACACGTTTTAAAAAAAAATGTGCAATGCAAGTTACCTCACTTCTTTTATCACCACACTGGGACTTTCCCTACTGAGTTGTTGTAATGTAAGGACCTATTTTATATTTTTATATTTTAGCAAGAGGCTTTCATTGAGGTTAACCCTTAAACTGTCCTTGCTCCCCTTCCCCCAGGGGATTCACTTAAAAACAAGTCCTGGAAATCAGCTCCAGGTAACAAAGCCCATATACAAGGGTGGGTCAGGCCAGGTGGAGACATCAATCAGCGGGAGGGGGGGCGGTGTTTGCATATTGTCTCCCTAGATACTAAGGAGTATGCCCCACTCCTCCGCCCTTTGGGAACCTTTTTTGCACCAATCCTAATCAAGGTGTAATAGGCTGGGTCAAATGTCTATACTAGGGTAAATTGAACCTCAATTGGTCACCTAGCCTCACTGTGGAGTTTCCTGTGTGTGTTAGAATCTCATTGGTCACCTGTGCGTGGCCAGGCCTGACTGCATGGCCTTTGCCCTTAAAAGCTAGACTGTGAAACAGCAAAGGGTTTCCTTGTCTCATAAGAGGTGTGGCCCCGAACGTTTGGTTAGATTCTTGATGCTTGGCATGAAATAAAGCTTTGCTTGACCTTTGCTTTACATCAGTCTCGCTCCTTTAATCATAGACCCATTATTGGGGCATAACAGTATTAATCTTAAAGTTATAAGTCCACAATGCATCCATCATCCATTCTACCCCTTAACATTCCCCTTTGGACAGACCCATGATCTAGAACAAGCCTTATTTTATAGTGCCTTGTAGGAGATTTTTGCTGCTGCCTAAATTGCCTACTTTCCTCTCACCATTACCACGGAAATTGGGTCCACTGAAACAAAGGGGTAGTGTAAGAAATTAAGACTTCCATAAATCTCTTTAAATAATAAAGTATAAGATAGTGATACCTTTTTTTCTGCCACATAACCAATTCTTGCAAGAATAAGGTCATATAAAAGAATTTACAACACATGCTAGCATTATCCTACTGGACCCAGACCATTTGTATGTTTCTCTGTCTCTGAGAAATGTAGTTATTTACATGACTGAAACCTAAAAATTGTTTGATATGACCACTAATATCACCTACATTATTTTAAAGCCTGTTTAAAGCTTCTGTAATACATAGGCTTTGTAAACACTTATTAAGCATCTTGTATATATCAAACACTTTAAAAATCTCTGCTTTAAAAAAAAAAAACTCTACCTTAATGGAACTTTGAGTCTTAAAAAGATACAGGCAATATACAAGGCAACAGATAGAATAATTACATATTTGATTATATACTCTGAGGATGTCACCTTAAATTGATATGAAAATGATCAGAAGGATCTGGATTTCTTGTCAAAATTTTTTGCCTTAAAAAGAAATTGATATTTAGGGAAAGTTGTTACTGAAAGAGGTCCTGTGTCAACCAAAAATGTTAAACCATGATCTCGCTAAATTTTCCAGTTGTGATCATTGCTTTGTTTAGCTGTCTTCTATTAAGACTGAATTTAGTAATTCAGTCTCAGATTCAGTAAGTCTTTTTTTTAAAGATTTTATTTATTTATTAGAGAGAGAGAGGGAGGGGCAGAGGGAGAGGAAGAACCAGACTCCTTGCTGAGCAGGCAGCTGATGCAGGACTGGATCCTAGTACCCTGGCATCATGACCTAAGCTGAAGGAAGACACTTAACCAACTGAGCCACCCAGGCACTCTAGACTGTAAACTTCTTAAAGGTAAAAAAGTTTATTCTTCTAGGAGTTCCACAGACATTTCTAACATCCATAAGAAAGCATGTACTGATGTAAAATGCCAGCAAATCAAATTATTTAAAAAAGAAAGAAAGAAAGAAAAGATATATCTGGATAAAGAGAAAAACAGAAAATCTAATAATACATTGAATTATTAGAGCAAAGAGTGGAGGAAGAGAAAATAAATATGAAATAGAGATTTCCACTAAAAGAAAAAAATTGAAAAAGGCAGGAGATTTAGAAAATTATTATGACAGACTTGAGAAAAAAATAAAATAGGAATTTTTAGAAAATAGCAATGAATGAAAAGGTAAATTGTTCCTACCTCTATAATATTAGCTGTTTGTTGTTGTTGTTGTTGCTAATTTACCTATTTAATCTAATAAACAAAGAAAGGTTTCATTTAGGGATAAGGTTTCTCTCTCTATATATATATTTTTTCCATTTAGGGATAAGGTATATATATATATACATAGATATATATGTATATATATAATTTTTAATTTTAATTGTTGGAAAATGTGTCACAGAATGTGTTTAAACTTTAAGATACAGATGCAACATGTAATGAACTGCATTGTTTGAACGTCTAATTTGTAAATGCTGTTAGAGGAAACTTGGTGGAAATGTTCCTATGTGCTTGTGTTTCTGGAACTAAGTATATTTATTAATAAGGAATAGTTTAAAATTATGAAATGACCAGGAGTGGACAATTTTCCTAATCCTATCAGCTCTTTGCAGCTCTTTTATTAGCCCCCTTCAGGAATATCAGCTTTTTTATCTAATTAAATTTTATATTAATGTGCTTTTGACTTTTGGCCTTTCTCTTCCTTCTGTTCTTTTTTTTCCCCTAAATTACATGTTTCTGTTTAACAGCTACTATCAATTCTTTGATATGAATTCTCAACATCAATTTACTAACTCCAGAGATGAAGGAGCATCAATATTTAGAAGCAAAGAATACAAAGCCTTGGGCATCTGGATGGCTCAGTCAGTTAAGCATCTGCCTTCGACTCAGGTGGTGATCCCAGGGTCGTGGGATGGAACCCCAGGTTGAACTTTCTACTCAGCTGGGAGCCTACTTCTCCCTCTCCTTCTGCCTGCAGCTCCCTTTGCTTGCGTTCTCCCTCTCTTTGTCAAGTAAATAAAATAAAATAAAATAATGTAAATAATACATTTATTTATTTATTAAAATGCAATTATTACACAATACATAATGTATTGCATAATTATAATAATGATTAAATAATTTATTAAATATTTATATTAAATATATCAATTTAATTAAATAAATATTTTTAGAATTTGAAATATTTCAAATTTAGATTATTAAATATTAAATCATTAATTTAATAAATAAATATCTAAACATAATTAAATAAAATAATTTATTTATTAAAATGAATAAAATAATGTTGTCATTATCTCAGCATGTATTTTTAAATAGTCTAAAAAAAATCTAATAAAGTCTAAATACATTGAGTTCAGATATTTATACAAGTTAACCCAGACACTGAACCCACAGTTTCAAAACTTTTGTTTTTATCTACTACTCAAAATACGATTTTAATGTATTTATTTGTAACTTTGACATAGCAAGGAAACTTGGAGGAAAAGGAGACATTTGCTTTTAATATTTGAAAATTATTTTGTTGATTTAAAAAAATAAAAACCTTAACACGTGAGCATTTCTTCTTAAATAACACTGTGAAGTTTCTGAGTCGCATTCTATTAAAAGTGCTGATAAAATGGCCTCAGTTACTCATTTAAATTATCAGCTGAATGGGTAACAAATGAAGTAGAGAGCTTTTTAATTATTTATGAATGTATTGCTTGTGGATGGAGTGCCACATAGAGTTACCTCTCTTTTTGGCTTTGTTTTGTGAGCAGCAGTGGAATCTATGAATGAGATTAAACATAAGGACATTCACAGAAATTCTTAATGAACTTCTGGGGAAGGGCAATAAGTGCAAGAAAAAACTGCAGCAAGACTAATTACAAATTTCAAGTGGTCATCGCTTAATTATAGAAGCTTTTAAGTTCAAGTAATATATCTTTTTCATGAGCCTATCATATTGTATTAATTACCACAAACTGCACTCTTGAACACTTATCTTTTCACATATTTCTTATTCTTAGTACTTAAAATTACCCTTATGATTGATAAGTAAATGGATTTTACAGACAATGCATTTATTTACATAAATAAATAATGCTGTTTATATATATAAAAACAATTGAATATGTGTATGTGTTCAATGAATTTTTTTTCAAATTAACATCTTAATTCTACCACATTAGTTACAAATAGATATAGACTTTATAGATTCATCAAATATTTAATTCTCAAATTTATATGTCCTTTGTGAAGTAAATGAAACTGTATATATTAAATATAATCCTATCACATGTAACAGTTACTAGTGCATCCCAGGACATACATAGGTCAGGTCCTACTCAAGGCATCACGGATAACTGGATTTAACTTTCTATTCTAGGAGTCTTCTGTATATTTCTGTGGCTTTTATACTACAATCAGGAGGAAGAATTCTTTTGCTAAAAGCTTCCAAATGACTATGCGAGTAGATTATTTGTAGACTAGTGATATAATATTATTGTTTAATATGTGAAGCATGATAAAATAAAATGCTATTGCCATATTTAATTTGTTCAGTAAAGCATTCATTTAGTTATCAAGCATTCATTTTCTTTTTTTAAAGATTTTATTTATTTATTTGACAGACAGAGATCACAAGTAGACAGAGAGGCAGGCAGAGAGAAAGGAAGGGAAGCAGGGTCCCTGCTGAGCAGAGAGCCTGATGTGGGGCTCTATCCCAGGACTCTGGGATCATGACCTAAGCAGAAGGCAGAGGCTTTAACACACTGAGCCACCCAAGAGCCCCAAGCATTCATTTTCTTTATACAGAAGAGATAGAACAATATTATATAGTAGAAAATACAGTAAATAATCTAGAAACCTTGATCATTTTGTTTTGGCAATTTTAGAACATAAAATTAGCTAAAGCTCAAGTGCAAGTTATATTTGTATCATAGGAGGAAAAGTTAATTAAAAGTTTGTTTATTACCATAGTTTAACACTTCAACGAAATGATAACGAGTCCAAAATCAATGAATATATGAAGTATACAATAAAAACAATAATCTTGAGTGTATGTGACTCACTGTAGGTATTGATAGGCTAGAAATCAAAGGGAAAGTATCTATAGGGTTTGTTCAGTTCCATGCTCATCAGATTAATAGGCTTTCTCATATTGCTTCCTTCACCACATTAATTTGTCTAATGAAGTTTTCAAGAGTTAAAGACAGTGATAGGTTCATGGCTGGAGAGAAGGTACAGAATCTAAGATAGTTCAGCAGTGCTTATTATTTAAGAGAAAGACAGCATGGGAGGTGAGGGGTATATCATGCATCCTGTTTTCACTCCCTTTGTGGAGCACCTACCCTGGAGGTCATGTAATAATAACCAATGACCAAAAAACAATAAAAAAACCCAAACATCCATGTGGAAGTGCCATCCCTGCCTGGAGATGAGTAGACTGCTCAAACAGATCCTGGGCAGGCATCTCAGCCACGCCTGTGTTGGGGAAGCTGGTTCCTGGCTTTGGGCGCAATCTGGAAGCCAGCAAACTGACGGAAGAGTGCAGCCAGGGTTAACAGGACTGATGATCTTTTTGCAGCCAGGCCGCGGGTGGACACCCGCTCAAGGAGCCAGGCTAGGAGGCTGCCCAGCGCCAGCGCTGGTCAAGCTTGCAGCCCCCGGGGCTTCCGCCCGCGCCCCAGCCAGGGCGGGGCCTCAGGAGGGAGGGGGCGGGGGCGGGGCAGAGAAGGGGCTTTGCTAATTGCCAAAGCGAAAAGGGAGTTCGCGGAGGACTCAGGAGGGAGGGGGGCGGGGGCGGGTGGAGGGCGGCGGGGAGAAGGCGCTTTGCTAATTGCCGAAGCTGGAAGTGAGCTCACAGAGGATGTGGCTGAGAGTCTGGGAGGAGGTGGAGGGGCTGGCGGAGGAGGGGCGGGCAGCGCCGCGGTGCTGTGCTGCGGCTCAGTCGGGACTGCAGGACCCACCGGACTCGCCCCCCGTACGCTCCCATGTGAGGCTCCGCTGTCCCGCTCCTGCTGCCTGCTGCCCCTCCCCGCCCCAAGGCTTCTCCGGACCACCCTCTGCACAGGGGTAAAGTGACACCGCGCCGCGCCCTCACCTGGAGCAGAAAGCGCGGACCCGACCTGGGGGCGAAGAGGGGGGTGTGGAGGCCCAGCCTCCCGCGAACCCCAGGGCACCGGGACCACCCCGGACGCTGCGCCAAACCCGGGTCCTCATGGGGTCGGGCTGGGGACAGCGCCTTGCGAGGTGCCCCCCGCCAGCAGGCACGCTAGCCCCCATCTTTCCGCAGCCCCATGCGCCCGTGCTGAGGACCCCCCTTCCCTCCCCCGCCGTGGCCCCGCTGCTTTTGTTCTGGACTTGGGATCCCAGGTGGAAACTAGTCCCTCAGACCTCCCTGGCAGCAAGGAGGGCAGGGAGGGATTCTTGGTTTCCTGCCCTGGGTCCTCCTCTCTCCCCATTCACAAGCCTTCTGGCTTCCCTTTCCTCTCCTCATTGTCAGTTTTCTGAAATGGTTTTCTTCTGCATGTTGACCCAAAGAGCTATTTCATGAATGAATATACACGAAACTGAGTTGGAGCCCACCTGTAGAGGCCTTTCATTAGAATGGTCTCTGGTTCTAGCCTCAGTTCAGAATACTGCATGTACCTGAGGACCAAGTCCAGATGTTTCTTTCATCTCTGACTTGAATTTGAAATCCTCCTCAGACTTCAGCTTCCAGGATTTCTCCAGTCCTTGCTCTCCCACTGTCTTGGTGGGGATCCGCCATGAGTGTTGAACACAGGAATGAATGAATGATATATACCCCAGACTGCTGGGGCTTTGTCTTCTTTTGCTGAGGTTGGAAATGCTTGGGAGAGACCCCCTGTATGCAGATAGAGAGCTGCATGCAATTGCTTAGATAAACGTGTTCCCCACTTAATTGCTTGGGCATTGAACATTTTGCCCTTAACCAGTGGCTTGAGCATTTAGGAGGAGACAATCTGGAGGTGAATCAGAAGATGGCTGAATCCACATGGTGGTGGTCTGGGTTTGGGAGATTTTCCTGTAGATTCAAAGGAAAGATATAAATTCTTCCAGTGTGGAGTGGTAAACATTTTATCGATAGGAGATGGAAAATAAATGGTCTGGTTAAACTTTCCCGCCCCCTCAAAACCCATTATTTGAAAACACAAAAAAGGAAGTGAAGGGAGAAATCCTCCCACTCCCATTCCCACTCACCTCCATAGCCATCTCCTCTTCCAAGAACCTAACAGACAAGGTGCCAAGAAGTGTTAGGTACCAGCAGTGGTCTCAGATCTCATTCAAGAATCATGGTGAAAGGCTTTCAAATAGATTGTGGGGGAACAGGGATCCAATTAGGGGGGACAAGTTTAAGGTTTGCCTGGTCCCCTAAAAACTAATGGCACTAGAGAAGATGAGCTTTGGGAACTATAGCTTAATGGATACAATGTGTTAAAAGCTTCAGTGAGTCATGGTGGGAAGAGGCCAAGAGGGCAGCAAACACAGTCTTAGATGATGTTATTAATAGCACTACAGGCTCTAGATTTCCTGTGGTGGTGTTCTTGGCAAGACCAGCCCGGCCAAAGTGGATACTCTCAACCTGGAACAGAGGGTCTTGGAGATGCCAGCACGTGAGGTATGATGAGAGGGTAAAATGATAGGAGGTGTCCTTTGGAAGGACTGACTCCTTGACTTTAAAAGGGAGAACCCAAATCTGTAGGTGAAATCTTTCTGGCTACAAAGAGGGCCAAGGCCTCCTAAGGTCAAGGTCTCCTCGTCACTTGCAAAGATGTCGAAGAACATATTCAGACATTTCAAAGATGTCCTCATATCATTGGTTCCCACTCTGGAATTCTATCAATAAGGTGAGAGTTCCTCTAGTTGAAAAAGAGATCTAAAAAGACTTCCCTTTCTCATGTAATTTCTGTAACCTCCAGGACACACCCACCTCCCCCTTCCAGCTCTGTAATGAAGCCACAGCTGGTGCCAATTTGTGGAACTCCTTAAAGGCTATTCTCCCTTATATACCCCCGGACCAAGTTCCCATGCTCCCTCACCCGATTTCCTGCACTCACCTCCCACCTGGTGTGTTCACACCTGCAAGTGCCTTTTACCAACCCCTTTGCCAAAAGGCAGCCAGAGTGACCTTTCAAAGACCTATCAGTTCCTGGCATTTGTCTCCATAGAAATCTGCACTGATCTTCTAACAAATTCTCAGTCCTCCAAAGGCACCCATAATCCTCCCATCAGTCTATTCATACCCCTCCAACTGACTGATGCCTGTTCTGCCCCATCTCTCTGCCCTTCAACCACACTGCCTCCTTCTTCCTGTGGAGACCTCTCATGGCACCTGCCTCCAAGCACAGGTGATTCCCATTGATGGGAAGACCCTCTTCTCTCCCCCATCTCCCCACTCCAGTTACTCCCACTTATTCGTGAGCTCACAAGCCCCATGGTACACACTCTCCATGCAGCCTGCTCTCTCTTTTCTAGCACTGGCCTCCGTTTCTAGCTGTGCTTGTGTCATGGATGTCCCTCCCCAGCCAGCCTCCAAGCTCTCCTTCCCTTTAGCTCCAACACCTGACACAGTGCCTGGCACGTAGTAAGCCCTGGCTAGCTTCTCAGAGCCTCACTGAGGGACTGAAAGCATTTTAAAAATGTCACCACGTAGGCTCCAAACTGTAGGCAGAAAAAGCTTTGCCTGGATTGACATTTTAGAGACGTATTCGTCAAGTTGGATGTGTTCACTGTCTTTACCTTGTAAAATTTAAAAAAAAAAAAAAGGACCTCTGTATCGCTTCGCATCTAAGGAAGGCGCATGTATACTATTAGACCACGTTATGAGCTTAATGGAAGGAGACAAGATGTTTTCGCTAAGAAAATGTATAAGACTGTTGAGGTCAAGTGGGAGGAAACAGTCCGTTTGTTGGAGCATTGCTATCTTACTCTATCACAGCCACTCATAAAAATCTGACACGGGGTGAGTCAGAATTGTCTGTTGGAGATGAGTTAGATCTGGCTCATGTTCCTACAGACATGAAAGCCAGAAACGAAGAAGGAGGCTTTAAAAGCGTGGGTTGAGGAGGCGGTGTGGTTCACTGCGATGAGCTAAGTGCCCAGGGCCACCAGCAGACATGCTGGCCTGTGTCCGTCCTTTGTTCTGGGGTCCCTCTTGCACCATGTGGTGAGGCTGGTGGCTGGGAGCAGCTCAGGACAGGACCTGGTGGCATCTTATTTCTCCCACCCTCCTGTGGGCTCCAGTGGGCTCCCGTAGGTCCCAAGGGACAGCCTGCCTTCCTTGAAAAGCCCAGTAGCACTGGGAGCAGAAACTGGGGCCAAAGAGTGAGCACCCTGTTTGACAAGCTGGACCAGCCACCTCTTCTTCAGATGCAGGGGGAACCCTGGCATGCTGACTCCTCCCTTCTCCCTTTCCCCTTTCCTCTTTCCTCCCTCTTTCCTTCCCCTCTCTCCTTCCCTGGTGGTGCCCTTTCCAAATGCCCACTTCATCCCTTTTCCTTTCTACATACCTGTCTTCTAGAGTTTCTTCTCTTTCCTCCCCATTACTTCCCTTCATCTGAATCTCCTCTTTGGTCCCTTTGTCCCTGCTCTCTGCTCCTCCTCCCCTTCCCTGGCCCCTGTTCAGCTCCATACTGAATGCAGGCAGAGCTGGACTAACATGCTCACTTGCTTGCTCAGCCACCCTCCAGAGAAGTCACTCTTCGGTGGCCACCTTCCTGACCCCCTGGTCGCTTCTCCACTTGTTCAGATATTGCTCTGAAGTCTGAGGAGGACAGAGCGGGGCTGCCACAGAAGCAGGCCAGAGGAGAAACCAAACCATGTGTCCACACTGTCCCCCAGCACTGCTGCTCTGAGAGCTTTCTGAGTCCTCAACAGGGTTAGGATTTAGGGGCTTCTTCAGAACTGGGAGTGAAAACAAGCATAGGTCTAAAGAAAAGCGACGGCCCCCACACAAAAATAATAATCACAAATGAAAACTATGTTAACTCTGAAGTCCCAAAGTTGAAGAATTGCCTTGAATCTGTCACTAGAAAGCACCCAAGGCCTCACTCTCTGGGTTCTGGGTGCCCTGGGAATGGCAGGAGGCTCTGACATGCACGTGGGGGTGCCGAACTATGAGGGCTAGCCTGCCCGCTGGCAGGGGGGGGGTACCTCCTGTGGCGCTGTCCTGGCACGACCCCCTGCGTAGGGGGTGTGGCACGGCGTCCTGGGTGGTCCTGGTGCCCTGGGGTTGCCGGAAGCCTGGGCCCCGACCACTCCACCCTCCCCCCCCCCCACGCTCCTGTCCTGCGTTTTCTGCTTCAGGTGAGGGCGCGTCGAGGTGTCACTTTACCTGTGAGCAGAGGGTCCTCCAGAGAAGCCATGGGGCAGGGAGGGGCAGCAGGCAGCAGGAATGAGAACGGGACACCGTGGCCTCTGGGGCTAAGCTGGAGCGTGGGAGCGCAGGGGCAGCGAGTATGGTGGGTCCTGCAGTCCCGAATGGGCTGCAGCACAGCACCCTGGAGCTGTGTGCCCCTCCTTCCCGCCTGGGCAATTAGCAAAGCCCCTTCTCCTGGCCCCCCCCCCGCCCCGCCCCCGCCCCCCTCCCTCCTGAGTCCTCTGAGAGCTCACTTCCAGCTTTGGAAATTAGCAAAGACCCTTCTCTGCGCCGGCCCGGCAGACTCATAGCCTGGCTTTCTGAGCGGGTGTCCACGGGCAGCCTGGCTGCGAAAAGATCATCAGTCCTAAACGCCAGCTGCACTCTTGGGTCAGTTTGCTGGCTTCCAGATTGCGCCCAAAGCCTGGAACCAGCTTCCCCAGCACAGGCCTGGGCTGAGATGCCTGCCTGGGATCTGTCTGAGCAGTCTCCTCCACTCCAGGCAGGGATGGCACTTCAACCTGGATGTTTGGGTTTTTGGTTTGTTTTTTTGGTCATTGGTTATTACATGACCTCCAGGGTAGGTGCTCCACAAAGGGAGTGAAAACAGGACGCCTGATATATATGCATATGGCCATTCTAGAAAAATAGCTTGTGGTTCTCTCGGAAACGCGGCATTGGTCCTTGCACTATGGTTTAATAGAAAAGGGATTATGCACCAAGTTACTTAAATGAGCATAGGTTGAAATCGTTTACTGAGAGTAAATATTTTAAATAGTTATATTTTAACTAAATCTATCATCAATCATAAATCTATTACACGAAGGTTACAGGCAATTTAAAAGCAAGAGCACTCTCTTCAGGGTTTTAAATAATCCCTGTCTGTCTTGGCACATGAGAAGGCAAAGATAGGAATGGTTTGTAAAAGATCATATAATAGCTTTTACTAATTCTATTTATTTGACAGACAGAGATCACAAGTAGGCAGAGAGGCAGGCAGAGAGAAAGATGGGGAAGCAGGCTCCCCGCCAAGCAGAGAGCCTGATGAAGGGCTCGATCCCAGGACCCTGAGATCATGACCTGAGCCCAAGGCAGAGGCTTAACACACGGAGCCACCCAGGCGCCCCCAGATGAAATACATTTCTGACTTAGAAACTTCAGATAGAATTATTTTGTCCATGATGACAACTGAAGAAAATGTGTCATCCCTAAACCTAACCTTAAACCCTACCAACACTGAAACCTAAGCTGACCTTAAAGCCCAAACTAGAACCCTGAATCCCAAACCTGGAATGGAACCCAAAGCCTGTACCTGAGCCCTGGATCCAAGCCCTGAACCACGAACCCAAACCCTAAACCAGACCTCCAAGTCATGAAACCTGATCCCAAATCTCAGCATGAAGTCAAACCCCAAATTTGACCTTGAACTTTATCCCATAAGCCCTGAGTCTTAAAGCCTAAATCATAAACATAAAGCCCTAAACTATAACTCTGTTCCCTTGTCCTTCACTCTAAACCCTCACCCTAACACTAAACCCAAAGCCTGATTAGAACTCTGACTAAAACCTGAACCTGAACCCAAATTCAAACCCTTCACCACACTTTGCTTATGCACTTGCCATTGATGGATATTTGCAGTTTGTACCTCTTGATTCTTGTGAACATGTTTGGGTTGGGGGCTAGGGTTAGGGTCTTGGATTAGGGTAGGGTCCAGGCTTGAGACCAAGTTGAGGTCAGAGTGTGGGTCTGCATCAGGGCCATGTTCAGTGACACTGTTTGGGTCAAGGACTGTTGTAATTCCACATTGTTTCCAATTCATTGTTCCTTAGCTATTTGGGGGGAAGTTGGGGGGTATTGGGCTCCATGCAGCTTGAATTTCCGGAATGAAATGGCATCAGCTGGACCCGGGGAGGGAGCAGGACCTTCCACTGAAGGGTGAGCTCCCACAGTCCTGCACTGCCTTCCACCGCCTGCAGAGGGCACCAGACCCCAGCACCCTCCCTGAGCCCAGGCTGCACAGCCACAGTTGTGGCCTGAGCCCTGCCTTTTCAGGACCCACTGTGGAGACTTCTGGAGAATGTGGGGCGCCTCCCACCCTGACAGGACAAGCTGAGGAGGGTGTGGCTCTGCATCCACACTGACCGGACCCTTTGTGGAGGACGCGCCCACACTGGCAGCAGTCCAACCTCCTAAGGACCAGACGCTGGAGGAGGTGAGGAGAAGTCCCTTAGTGGACTGTCAAGGGGTTCGTGGTCTCAGGACCCCACAGAGAAAGGGCGCCCTGTGTAGACACTGGGGCTTCCGTCGTTTTGTGTGAGGAGACGTGGCCTCCTGCTGTGCTGTGCGGGGGGGGGGCTGTGGGGTCCCCCCTTTCTGGGCTCGGGTGATCCTTGGTCCTTGTCTGTGTTTGTGTGCTCGCGGATTAGGTTCCTTGGGCTCCTCAGATGGTCTGCAGTCAGGGAGCGTCCCCCTGCTTTGGTGCTCGTGCTCTCCCCACCTCAGCCCTGCGGGGTCCTTCCCGTATCCACACCCACTCCAGGCTTGCGCCTAGTCCGGAAATTCGGGAGCCAAAGTGAGGACTCTGTAGCCGGTTTTGGGGAGAGTAGGTATTTTCCCAGTGTGGGTTCTTCCCTGAGCACAGTGCCTCCCCATCTCCGTGTGTACCCCTCCCTGTCTGTCGTCATTGTTGCAGGGCTGTCAGAGGACAGGTCTGTCACCTTCTTGGTTCAGGGGCCTCCCAGGTATCTTGCTGTCTTGGAAGCAGGTGTAAATGATATTGTTCTCCGCAGTCTCTTTCTGATGGTTTCTTCGGAGCACCTAGGAGTGCCACTAATTTGTGCATATTGATTTTGTTCCTTGCAAGTTCTTGAATTTATTAGTTCAATTGGCCTTAAACTCAATCTGCCAGTTATTTGACCAGCAGCATGGGTTTAATTGGGAAGAGCAGAGAATGGCAGTCTGGGCTGAGCAAGCTAAGGTCCCAACACAGGCAAGTGCGAGAAACAAAGGAGAGGAACATTATTTCATGGAGGAGGAAGAAGTTGGGAAGGGTGCTTGAAGAAAAGTCCCTTGGAGAAAGGCAGGGTGATGGAGAATTCTCACCAGCTGAGCTGCAAAGATCCTACAAAAAGTCAGGAGATGAACCTCCAGCTTCCCCTGTGGGGCCTAAAATTGGTGAGTCTCTCCTGTGGGGGATTGCAATGTGGGGTCTGTAATGGGCACTGAGCACCAGGCGCCCCCTTCCAGCCTCCCCTTCTGGCATCCCCAGTCCACTTTACTGGGGCTTCCCTTCCTGCTTTTGCACAGTTCTAACCAGCTTGTGGTGGAACGTTGTGGAAAAACTGAAATTCCAAATCCACTGCTTCTACTGCACCTGAGATACAGGGGCCCATGATTTAATCCTCCCACGAGTCTCTTGCTAGCCCCACCTGTCCGTTACTCATTTTGAGAGTTGATATTACCAAAGTACTGTAATTCTAAAAATTTCTGAATTAGCTGTATTATTTCTTTTTAGGTATGAAGTTAACTTCCAATTATATGAATTTAATATTTTGGTCATTGTTTTCTAATTTTATTGCCTTATTCTTGGAAAATATAGCCTGATATTTAACTCTAGGAATTTATTGGCATATACTTCTGGCCTAAATAATGGCCTGTTTGTGTAAATGTTCAACTTATGCTTATATACTTACTGAAGACTCTTGTTTTGGGGTTAGGATGGCTACATTTATTAATAGATCAGGACTATTAGATTCTCTAAATTTTGATGTCTCTTAATTTAATCTAATTAAATTATCAGTTAATGAAAGAAGTTAAATTTTTTATGTACTACTGCATCTAAACTTATCAAAGTCTTTGCTATAATTAGACAAGTATGTCATCCTGTTTTTATACCAAGTCTTACATTAAAAAAATCATACTATCTGAAATATTATTTATTTTTATTATTATTTATTTTTTTTAAAAGATTGTATTTATTGGGGTACCTGAGTTAAGTGTCTACCTATAGCTCAGGTCATAATACCCGGGTCCTGGGATAGAGCCCCGCAGGGGGTTCCCTGCTCAGTGGCGTGCTTCTCCCTCTCCCTCTGTTATTCCCTCTGCTGTGTGCATGTTTTTCTTTTCTCACTCTCTCTCAAATAAATAAGTAAAATTTAAAGATTATCTCTCTCAAATAAATAAGTCAAATTTTCTTTCTCAATGGGAGGGAGAAGCAGACTCTCCACTGAGCAGGGAGCCTGATGCAGGGCTCAATACCAGGACCCTGGGATCATCACCTGAGCTGAAGGCAGACACTTGAACCGACTAAGTCACCCAGGCACTCCAGCTGTTTATTTATTTATTTATTTTTATTATGCATATGTTTTATCTCTCTTTTCTACAAGTCTTTTTTTTGATCTTTTTACTTTTTTCATAAAACTGAATTATTTCAAGATGACTTGGTCATCCTCTTTTCCCCAACCTCAAAGATCATAGAGTATATTTTAACTGTTAAAATAATATTAGTATTTAAGTACTGCCTACACAAATTAAGGCAAATTATCTGTGATCTGTATTCCTGAAAATATTTTTTTTATTATGCCTTCCTATGCCAATGACATTTTATAAGGATCTAAACGTTTCCATTTGTGATTTTTTTTCAAGATAATAAAGCTATTACTTCATTCTTTTTTATATCTGATGTTATTTAAAAAATTTCTGTCAGTCTGATTCTTGTTTCTTTATTAATGAATTATTTTTTTTCTCTCTAACACTTGTGATTTTTTTTGTGTGTCTTTGGTATGTATGCCCTAGTTTGGGATTCATAGAGTCAACTCTAGTTATGAATATTTTCTTTCTTTTCTTGTATGTAAGTTTTAATCCAGTGTCTTGACTATTTTATGCTTGAGAAATAGATGTACATTAATATTCAAATATTTCTTTCCTTTTTCTTCTTTCATTTAAAAAAAGTCATTTATTTTATTTTATTTAAAAATATTTATTTATTTATTTGGAGTAGAGAGAGAGGGTCATGAAGAGTGGCTGATTATATACTTTCAATTTGGGAGGAGGTTAGGGATAGCACAAGCCTCCAAGGTATTTTATAAACAAGGTTTCCAGGACCTTGAGGGGGCTAGCTATTGTTAGGGAAAGGTCATTTATTACTATTTAGTAAAAACTCAGGGAAGAGACTCTTCTGATGTGTATCAGTGGGTATATGCTTGGGAGATGATTGCCAATGTATATCTTGAGGGCAGGGGTGGGGAGTAGAGATAAAGAAGTTTCCAAAGTAATTTTTACATGTGAAAGTAGATTTTCAGTATCCTGGGGGGTGGACTAAGAATGCTTTTTGCCCTGAGTGGATGTGTCCACATGGAAGCAGCTGAGTCCCCAGAGGAGCTTCAAGGACTTGTCAACAGGCTATGAGTAGTAAGGAAATCTAATTTCTTCTCTAGCTTTTGTTCCACACACATCACCTACATCTTACACCTCTTTTATATTGATAATTTTAATGCTTTGCTGGTATCCAGATGACTATATCCTTAAGTGACTTCTTATCTCTATTGAAACCATTATGTATTCTATCCATTGTATTCTTAATTCAACTAGATTACATATATTTAATCTATTAGTACCACTAGGTTCTTATTCTTGTTTTTATTTCAAAATCTTTCCTTATTTCCTTACATTATTTATTGGGTATATTTTAAATCCCTGAAATACTCACTTATTATATATAAGCTGTCAACCGTATTCTTATTTTGAGGTAGCTATATCTTTTTGGGTTTTAGGACATCATACCAACAATGCCAAATAATTTTCAGACAACAGCAGGATCTCCAAGAATTCAACTAAATTCTGACACTATCTACCTGAACATAGTGTAAGATTTCATCAGTTAAGGGATCAGTCCTCCAAGACTATCTCCAACCCCACCTCAGATGCCAGTCTCACTGTAGGCCCCAGGTTATTACCTGTGCTTGTGACTGAGCAACTACAGGTTGGAGGTCCCAGTGGCCTACTTTTTTACGTTCTTTTAATTTGCTACAGGGACTCACAAAACTCAGAAAAATACTTACTTTATGTTTGCCAGCTTATTAAAAGATATAATAGAAGATTTAAATCAATAGATAGATAAAGAAGTGCACAGGGCAAGGTATGGAGAATGGGCACAGAGCTTCTATTACCTTCTGTAAGACTGCCACTCTTCCTGCCTTTTCATACATTTAACAAACTAAAAGCTTTCTGAACCCAGTCCTTTCAGCTTTTCTGTGGAGGCTTCATGACATAGTCATGACTGACTAAATCATTGTCATTTGCTGATCTAATCTCCAGATCCTCTTCCCTCCCCAGATAATCCTGTATTGGGAGGAAGGGGAGGCAAAAAGTTGTGAAGGCTTTCACCAAGTGGTTGGTCCTTCAGGCAAACAGCCCTTGCCTTGAGTGAGGTCTGAAGGTCACTTCATTAACATAACAAAACACACCTCTCTCACCCTTATCACAGGAAATCCCAAGAGTTGTAGGAGCTGTGAGTCAGTAGCCATGGTTGAAAACCAAATATTCAGATGACCAAAATATATTTCTTGTAAACCACTATATTACACTACATGCTTAAGTATTTAATTATGTGATCTTTTAAACTAATATTTTTCTAAGAGTATAAACTGTTCTGGCAGTAATCTGGATTGGGGAGTGATGTATTGCCAAATTTCTGTCGTTTTAGTCCAGGAAGTCAAAGAGAAAGAACAGGAGAGCCCCTTAGGGCAGGAAGTTCAAAGTAACAATGTTAACTACTACTACCTTTTCTTGATTTTTTTTTTTAAACAAGCAAATCTTCTCTTCAGAGTTGCAGTTTAAAGCCAAGAACATGCAGAATTGGGAGAAAAAATAGTTAAATTTGGAGACTTGCAGAGGTAGAATCAGAGTAGTGAAAGCCATTACAGCAACTGAACTAACTGAGGTCAGTCTTTGGTGAATCACAGAAACAGGTGGAGTTGTCAAAGGAATCTTTGTTTACAACATACAAGGAGATCACAGGGAATAAGTTCCAAAGCCTTGACTGTTTGAACAGGAGAGAGATTTTTATTTAGTATTTAAGATGAATACTCAGAAGGGAGAGTTTTATTATTGCGTGTATGGTTGGTCATAAGGTTGTGGATGCATGCACATCCACATATGTATTTGTGCAATATGTATTGCATGTTCACCTGAATGAAGCTTGTATTCCACCGAGGGCAGAAACTTCAACGTTAGAATAAAGCAGAGGTAACTGTTGGACAAGGGAAAGGGACTCTGCAGGCTTCAAGAGCAGATAGAAACTAGATGGGGTCTTGGGCTCATTTTCTGGGACAAGGAATGCAAGGCCTTGATTGCTTTTGAAATAGCACTAGGAGTTTTACCACTGATTTATTGTCTCAATAGCTTAGGCTATTTCCTGGTCTGGTGGTGACTGTTAGTTTTCCCATTGCCTTGTTCCCTCAAAATCCTTAGGAGTGAGGTTTTTGCATTTCTTTTTAAGAACCTCCCAGGAAGTTTTGGAAGAAGTGTGCTTGGGCAAGTACACAGGTGGGGTATAGATCATTGAAAATAGCTGGGGACAAAAAATGATTTTCTTATGTCAGGAAAACTATATGTCATCTTAATTTTCTGGGAACCTCTAATTCTTTCTGCTGATGTTACCAGCAGGCTTCTGAGATATTACTGATTGTTCTCTTGAACCTAAGGAAAAAGAAATGTAGAAAGCAAAAGACAAAACTTTAAAATCTATCCTCCAACTCATCAATTCACTGCAGCCACCTCTCTGTCTTTCCCTTTCTCTTTTTCTTTATCTTTCTCTCTCACTTTCTCTCTCACATACGAACAACACACGCAAATCATCTTAAAACAATTTTTAATTTTCCCTATTCCATTTTAATATACTTGAGGCATGATCATTTTCTTAGTAAATACAAGAAAAAAAAATCTAGGATTCCATCATTCTGTGTGATTAAAGTATTGAGGAATTTACTTCCAATAGCACTTATAAAAACATATTTTATTTATGTAATATTATATAATCAGGTGCCTGCATTTTTCTTATTCTCTAACTAGTGTTATTTGGCAATTAATATTTTGTCAATCAATATTCCCCTATACCTGAATGTGTGGGCAGTGAGAGATGAGTTAGAGGCAAGGATGGTGAACACTCCCAACAACTGCAGACTACATATATCTTAAGCCATGATTTTCTTTGCAAAGGTCAACATTGATAATGTTCTAGTCATACCTCCGTGTACCAGGAAAGAAGTAGCATATTTCTTGAAAGACACAGCTATCAAAGCTCCATTGAGAAACTGTAAAGATGGACAAGCGATTTCCAAATTACATATCTGATAATGGACATCTACTCTGATTATTTAAAAATGAATAAAAATAAAAAACCTTACTAATAACCAAACAGAGTATCCAATTTTACATGTGAAGGAAATAATGGAAGAGACATGTCACCAAAAGTATATGGATGGCTTATAGGCACATGACAAATTTCTCAACATTTAGACATTAAAGAAATACAAATTAAAATCATAATGAGACATGCTTACATATCTATTAGAATGGCTAAAATTATAAAGGCTAATTGTACTTGGTCTGAGCTAGATTGAGAAGCAACAAAAAATCTAAACTGTTGTTGGCATATATCATGATACAACCACTTTGGAAAATAGTTTGAAAATTTTTTTAAATGCAAAATATGTTGCAGTTACACAAATAGCCATTTTATTCTAGGCATTTAACCAAGAAAAACAAACCCTATGTTCATACAAGGACTTGTATGTGAATTTCATAGCAGCTTTATTTTTAAGAATTGAAAACAGTGGAAATGTTCATCAATGTCCATCCATAGAGCAAAGAAAAATTATGATCTATTCATTAAAGAGATTACTATTCAACATCAAAATGAACTATTTACAATTGGAGATTCTCAAAGTAATGATGCTGAGAAAAGAAAAGCCAGGCAATGAATAGTATATACAGTGTCATTCCATGACTATAAAAAATCTAGAAAATACAAATTTATATATAGTCACAGTCATCAAATATATTGGTGTGATTTTAGTGCCTTCTTCTGTGATCCTATAGCTTCCTACACTTGCATCTCTGAGCATTTGTTACACCATGTGAAAATATGAACTCTTTCTCTTCATTCTGTCTTACTAGAATAAGAGTCCTTGAAATTTTATGGACAATTGAACTCTCAGTTATTAGCAGAAATTCTATCACACAGTAATTTTCCAAATATAAAAGCCAGAGTTTTACAATGACTTCTAAGCTTTTGCATGATCTAGCCACTCATTTAACCTCTGTGACCTCTTTCCCTGCTACTCTTCATTCACTCACAGTGGCCTCCTTGCTATTCCTCAGATATGCCAGGCATGATCCAACCTTATGGCCTTCAAGATAGCCAATTCCTTTGTCTGGAGTGACCTTATTGCTGATAGTTCTGCGCAAATTCATCACCTTTCCATACCTTTGTTCAATTGTCAGCTTCATTGTAACTACCCTGATCTTCCTATTAAAAATTTTAACTCCCCATCCCCTGCCTAGCAACCTTGATTTTTCTCACCCTGATCGAGTTTTTCTTTTTCCCCATTGTACTCATCCTTTTTGAATGCACTATGCAATTTTTATTAAGGTTTATAGCTTTGAATTGTCTCACCCATTAAAATAAAAGTTCTACAAAGCCAAGTATTTCATTTACCAGTGTAGTCTGAAGTAATATCTGCCATATAATAGTTCAGTAGACAACTGGTAAATTTCAAAATAAATTAATGTTGAGAATATACTGAATTTCACAAGTCATTTCAATATTTATTTCCAAAAAATAAACTATGTAAAACATACCTTAAATTTACTTTCAAAATATTTTATAGCATATAATGGACAATATACATAAGCCTTAAAGAAACAATCCTATAAATAACCATTTCATACCTACTTAAAAACTACATAATACCACACTCCTAGATCCTCTCTGAACGCTCTAAAATAACCCTAAAGGAAATACATTTTTAAAAATAACATATTTTTTGTCAAATAATTTAATAAAATAAAAGTTTCATTCATCTATGTAGATCATAATAAATGTTTTTAATAAGCATGAAATTATAACTCTGAAGTGTGCTAAAATGAAACCACCTGCTAAGGGTGAGAGAATAAAAATAAACATCATGTTTCCAAATAAGAGGAATTAATTACCTTTGAATCAAAGCATGTGGATTTGTTCAAACTGGCAATAAAGGAATATGGAGACACAAACCATAGAAAGTCATATTTTAGATTTCTAAAAGACTTCGAAGTAAAAAGTATACATTCACTTCTCACTTATTGCTCCTACATATTCATGAATTTGAGAGAAAATATAGGCCCTGTGTGTCTTAGCAACTAATGGGATATTTTTTGATATTTACATGCTTACACATAGTATGTGTTATAGTCTTCTCTTTTACATGCTGTAAAAAGGTTAACCCCTTTTCTGCAGAGATCTGAAAATGTGAAACAGTGCCTGAGTAGCTGAATTCATCTAATTCAAATTTCTTGCAGGTCTAAGACCTATTGATTTTCACTTGACTGCCTCCTTTTTCATCTGTCAATTGGTTACAAATTCTGGTACTGAAGAGAATACATTGGGGCTGGTGGCTCAGTGTGTTAAAGCCTCTGCCTTCAGTTCAGGTCATGATCTCAGGATCCTGGGATCGAGCTCCACATCGGGACATAATGTAACGACAGATAGTTTATATGGGAGCCCTTTGGGTACTCTGGTGGATGAATGTTTTTAAATTAGTTTTTCATGGACATGGGGAGTTAGAGACGAGAAGGGAGGTGGGGGAAATTGGAAGGGGAGCTGAATCATGAGAGACTATGGACTCTGAAAAACAATCTGTGGGTTTGAAGGGGCGGGGGATTTGGAGGTTGGGGTACCAGGTGTTGGGTATCATAGAGAGCACTGCTTGCATGGAGCACTGGGTGTGGTGCAAAAAGAATGAATACTGTTATGCTGAAAATAAATAAAAAATTAATTTAAAAAATATTAGTTTTTCGTAAACTACAAAAAAAAAAAAAAAGAAAAGCGCTCCCATTTATAGCATACACTTTATGGTTCACAAAGCACGTGCCAACAATAAAAATAATAATGGGTTACCGTTACACTTCATAGAAAAGGAGGTACAGGGAAATTGAATGAAAGGGAATAACAAAGTAGGTTCATAAGTCAATCTTCCTTGTAAAAAAATTAACCTGAAAGTGCGTTTCTGCCACCTCTCTCCTGTGTGACATTTTATCGATGGGAGATGGAAAATAAATGGTATGGTTAACCTTTCCCTCCCCCTCAAAACCCATTATTTGAAAACACAAAAAGGGAAGTGAAGGGAGAAATCCTCCCACTCCCATCCCCACTCACCTCCATAGCCACCTCCTCTTCCAAGAACCTAGCAGACAAGGTGCCAAGAAGTGTTAGGTACCAGCAGTGGTCTCAGATCTCATTCAAGGATCATGGTGAAAAGCATTCAAAGAGATTGTGGGGGCACAGGGATCCAATTAAGGGGGACAAGTTTAAGGTTTGCCTGGTCCCCTAAAAACTAATGGCACTAGAGAAGATGAGCTTTGGGAACTATAGCATAATGGATACAATGTGTAAAAAGCTTCAGTGAGTCATGGTGGGAAGAGTCCAAGAGGGTAGCAAACACAGTCTTAGATGATGTTATTAATAGCACTACAGGCTCTAGATTTCCTGTGGTGGTGTTCTTGGCAAGACCAGCCCGGCCAAAGTGGATACTCTCAACCTGGAACAGAGGGTCTTGGAAATGCCAGCACGTGAGGTATGATGAGAGGGTAAAATGATAGGAGGTGTCCTTTGGAAGGACTGACTCCTTGACTTTAAAAGGGAGAACCCAAATCTGTAGGTGAAATCTTTCTGGCTACAAAGAGGGCCAAGGCCTCCTAAGGTCAAGGTCTCCTCGTCACTTGCAAAGATGTCGAAGAACATATTCAGACATTTCAAAGATGTCCTCATATCATTGGTTCCCACTCTGGAATTCTATCAATAAGGTGAGAGTTCCTCTAGTTGAAAAAGGGATCTAAAAAGACTTCCCTTTCTCATGTAATTTCTGTAACCTCCAGGACACACCCACCTCCCCCTTCCAGCTCTGTAATGAAGCCACAGCTGGTGCCAATTTGTGGAACTCCTTAAAGGCTATTCTCCCTTATATACCCCCGGACCAAGTTCCCATGCTCCCTCACCCGATTTCCTGCACTCACCTCCCACCTGGTGTGTTCACACCTGCAAGTGCCTTTTACCAACCCCTTTGCCAAAAGGCAGCCAGAGTGACCTTTCAAAGACCTATCAGTTCCTGGCATTTGTCTCCATAGAAATCTGCACTGATCTTCTAACAAATTCTCAGTCCTCCAAAGGCACCCATAATCCTCCCATCAGTCTATTCATACCCCTCCAACTGACTGATGCCTGTTCTGCCCCATCTCTCTGCCCTTCAACCACACTGCCTCCTTCTTCCTGTGGAGACCTCTCATGGCACCTGCCTCCAAGCACAGGTGATTCCCATTGATGGGAAGACCCTCTTCTCTCCCCCATCTCCCCACTCCAGTTACTCCCACTTATTCGTGAGCTCACAAGCCCCATGGTACACACTCTCCATGCAGCCTGCTCTCTCTTTTCTAGCACTGGCCTCCGTTTCTAGCTGTGCTTGTGTCATGGATGTCCCTCCACAGCCAGCCTCCAAGCTCTCCTTCCCTTTAGCTCCAACACCTGACACAGTGCCTGGCACGTAGTAAGCCCTGGCTAGCTTCTCAGAGCCTCACTGAGGGACTGAAAGCATTTTAAAAATGTCACCACGTAGGCTCCAAACTGTAGGCAGAAAAAGCTTTGCCTGGATTGACATTTTAGAGACGTATTCGTCAAGTTGGATATGTTCACTGACTTTACCTTGTAAAATTAAAAAAAAAAAAGGACCTCTGTATCGCTTCGCATCTAAGGAAGGCGCATGTATACTATTAGACCACGTTATGAGCTTAATGGAAGGAGACAAGATGTTTTCGCTAAGAAAATGTATAAGACTGTTGAGCTCAAGTGGGAGGAAACAGTCCGTTTGTTGGAGCATTGCTATCTTACTCTATCACAGCCACTCTTAAAAATCTGACACGGGGTGAGTCAGAATTGTCTGTCGGAGATGAGTTAGATCTGGCTCATGTTCCTACAGACATGAAAGCCAGAAGCGAAGAAGGAGGCTTTGAAAGCGTGGGTTGAGGAGGCCGTGTGGTTCACTGCGATGAGCTAAGTGCCCAGGGCCACCAGCAGACATGCTGGCCTGTGTCCGTCCTTTGTTCTGGGGTCCCTCTTGCACCATGTGGTGAGGCTGGTGGCTGGGAGCAGCTCAGGACAGGACCTGGTGGCATCTTACCTCTCCCAACTCCCTGTGGGCTCCAGTGGGCTCCAGTAGGTCCCAAGGGACAGCCTGCCTTCCTTGCAAAGCCCAGTAGCACTGGGAGCAGAAACTGGGGCCAAAGAGTGAGCACCCTGTTTGACAAGCTGGACCAGCCACCTCTTCTTCAGATGCAGGGGGAGCCCTGGCATGCTGACTCCTCCCTTCTCCCTTTCCCCTTTCCTCTTTCCTCCCTCTTTTCTTCCCCTCTCTCCTTCCCTGGTGGTGTCCTTTCCCAATGCCCACTTCATCCCTTTTCCTTTCTACATACCTGTCTTCTAGAGTTTCTTCTCTTTCCTCCCCATTACTTCCCTTCATCTGAATCTCCTCTTTGGTCCCTTTGTCCCTGCTCTCTGCTCCTCCTCCCCTTCCCTGGCCCCTGTTCAGCTCCATACTGAATGCAGGCAGAGCTGGACTAAGATGCTCACTTGCTAGCTCAGCCACCCTCCAGAGAATTCACTCTTCGGTGGCCACCTTCCTGACCCCCTGGTCGCTTCTCCACTTGTTCAGATATTGCTCTGAAGTCTGAGGAGGACAGAGCGGGGCTGCCACAGAAGCAGGCCAGAGGAGAAACCAAACCATGTGTCCACACTGTCCCCCAGCACTGCTGCTCTGAGAGCTTTTGGAGTCCTCAAAGGGTTAGGATTTAGGGGCTTCTTCAGAACCGGGAGTGAAAACAACCATAGGTCAAAAGAAAAGCTACGGCCCCCACACAAAAATAATAATCACAAATGAAATCTATGTTAACTCTGAGTCCCAAAGTCGAAAAATTGCCTTGAATCTGTCACTAGAAAACACCCAAGGCCTCACTCTCTGGGTTCTGGGTGCCCTGGGAATGGCAGGAGGCTCTGAAAAGCGCGTGGGGGTGCAGAACTATGGGGGCTAGCCTGCCCGCTGGCAGGGGGGGGTACCTCCTGTGGCGCTGTCCCGGCCTGACCCCCTGCGGACAGGGTGTGGCGGAGCGTCTGGGGTGGTCCTGGTGCCCTGGGGTTGGCGGGAGGCTGCGCCCAGCTCCTGGACTGCGTTTTCTGCTTCAGGTGAGGGCGTGTCGTGGCGTCACTTTACCTGTGAGCAGAGGGTCCTCCAGAGAAGCCATGGGGCGGGGAGGGGCAGCAGGCGGCGGGAACGGGAACAGGACACCGCGGCCTCAGGGGCTAGGCTGGAGCATGGGAGTGCAGGGGCAGCGAGTATGGTGGGTCCTGCAGTCCCAAATGGGCTGCAGCACAGCACCCTGGCGCTGCGCGCCCCTCCTTCCCGCCTGGGCAATTAGCAAAGCCCCTTCTCCCGGCCGCCCTCGACCCGCCCCCGCCCCCCTCCCTCCTGAGTCCTCTGAGAGCTCACTTCCAGCTTTGGAAATTAGCAAAGACCCTTCTCTGCGCTGTCCCCGCCCCCTCACTTCTGAGGCCGGAGACCATGCTGGGGTGCGGGGCTAAGCCCTGGCATGCTGCTGCATTGCCAGCGCCTGCCCTGGGCAGCCTCCTAGCCTGGCTCCCTGAGCGGGTGTCCACGCGCAGCCTGGCTGCGAAAAGATCATCAGTCCTAAACGCCAGCTGCACTCTTGGGTCAGTTTGCTGGCTTCCAGATTGCGCCCAAAGCCTGGAACCAGCTTCCCCAGCACAGGCCTGGGCTGAGATGCCTGCCTGGGATCTGTCTGAGCAGTCTCCTCCACTCCAGGCAGGGATGGCACTTCGACCTGGATGTTTGAGTTTCTTGTTTGTTTTTTTGGTCATTGGTTATTACATGACCTCCAGGGTAGGTGCTCCACAAAGGGAGTGAAAACAGGACGCCATATATAGCACACAGCCATTCTAGAAAAATAGCTTGGGGTTCTCTCAGAAACGCGGCATTGGTCCTTGCACTATGGTTTAATAGAAAAGGGATTATGCATCAAGTTACTTAAATGAGCATAGGTTGAAATCGTTTACTGAGAGTAAATATTTTAAATAGTTATATTTTAACTAAATCTATTATCAATCATAAATCTATTACACGAAGGTTACAGGCAATTTAAAAGCGAGAGCTTTCTCTTCAGGGTTTTAAATAACCCCTGTCTCTCTTGGCACATGAGAATGCAAAGATAGGAAATGGTTTGTAAAAGATCATTTAATAGCTTTTACTAATTCTATTTATTTGACAGACAGAGATCACAAGTAGGCAGAGAGGCAGGCAGAGAGAAAGATGGGGAAGCAGGCTCCCCGCCAAGCAGAGAGCCTGATGAAGGGCTCGATCCCAGACCCTGAGATCATGACCTGAGCCCAAGGCAGAGGCTTAACACACGGAGCCACCCAGGCGCCCCCAGATGAAATACATTTCTGACTTAGAAACTTCAGATAGAATTATTTTGTCCATGATGACAACTGAAGAAAATGTGTCATCCCTAAACCTAACCTTAAACCCTACCAACACTGAAACCTAAGCTGACCTTAAAGCCCAAACTAGAACCCTGAATCCCAAACCTGGAATGGAACCCAAAGCCTGTACCTGAGCCCTGGATCCAAGCCCTGAACCAAGAACCCAAACCCTAAACCAGACCTCCAAGTCATGAAACCTGATCCCAAATCTCAGCATGAAGTCAAACCCCAAATTTGACCTTGAACTTTATCCCATAAGCCCTGAGTCTTAAAGCCTAAATCATAAACTTAAAGCCCTAAACTATAACTCTGTTCCCTTGTCCTTCACTCTAAACCCTCACCCTAACACTAAACCCAAAGCCTGATTAGAACTCTGACTAAAACCTGAACCTGAACCCAAATTCAAACCCTTCACCACACTTTGCTTATGCACTTGCCATTGATGGATATTTGCAGTTTGTACCTCTTGATTCTTGTGAACATTGTTTGGGTTGGGGGCTAGGGTTAGGGTCTTGGATTAGGGTAGGGTCCAGGCTTGAGACCAAGTTGAGGTCAGAGTGTGGGTCTGCATCAGGGCCATGTTCAGTGACACTGTTTGGGTCAAGGACTGTTGTAATTCCACATTGTTTCCAATTCATTGTTCCTTAGCTATTTGGGGGGAAGTTGGGGGGTATTGGGCTCCATGCAGCTTGAATTTCCGGAATGAAATGGCATCAGCTGGACCCGGGGAGGGAGCAGGACCTTCCACTGAAGGGTGAGCTCCCACAGTCCTGCACTGCCTTCCACCGCCTGCAGAGGGCACCAGACCCCAGCACCCTCCCTGAGCCCAGGCTGCACAGCCACAGTTGTGGCCTGAGCCCTGCCTTTTCAGGACCCACTGTGGAGACTTCTGGAGAATGTGGGGCGCCTCCCACCCTGACAGGACAAGCTGAGGAGGGTGTGGCTCTGCATCCACACTGACCGGACCCTTTGTGGAGGACGCGCCCACACTGGCAGCAGTCCAACCTCCTAAGGACCAGACGCTGGAGGAGGTGAGGAGAAGTCCCTTAGTGGACTGTCAAGGGTTTCGTGGTCTCAGAACCCCACAGAGAAAGGGCGCCCTGTGTAGACACTGGGGCTTCCGTCGTTTTGTGTGAGGAGACGTGGCCTCCTGCTGTGCTGTGCGGGGGGGCTGTGGGGTCCCCCCTTTCTGGGCTCGGGTGATCCTTGGTCCTTGTCTGTGTTTGTGTGCTCGCGGATTAGGTTCCTTGGGCTCCTCAGATGGTCTGCAGTCAGGGAGCGTCCCCCTGCTTTGGTGCTCGTGCTCTCCCCACCTCAGCCCTGCGGGGTCCTTCCCGTATCCACACCCACTCCAGGCTTGCGCCTAGTCCGGAAATTCGGGAGCCAAAGTGAGGACTCTGTAGCCGGTTTTGGGGAGAGTAGGTATTTTCCCAGTGTGGGTTCTTCCCTGAGCACAGTGCCTCCCCATCTCCGTGTGTACCCCTCCCTGTCTGTCGTCATTGTTGCAGGGCTGTCAGAGGACAGGTCTGTCACCTTCTTGGTTCAGGGGCCTCCCAGGTATCTTGCTGTCTTGGAAGCAGGTGTAAATGATACTGTTCTCCGCAGTCTCTTTCTGATGGTTTCTTCGGAGCACCTATGAGTGCCACTAATTTGTGCATATTGATTTTGTTCCTTGCAAGTTCTTGAATTTATTAGTTCAATTGGCCTTAAACTCAATCTGCCAGTTATTTGACCAGCAGCATGGGTTTAATTGGGAAGAGCAGAGAATGGCAGTCTGGGCTGAGCAAGCTAAGGTCCCAACACAGGCAAGTGCGAGAAACAAAGGAGAGGAACATTATTTCATGGAGGAGGAAGAAGTTGGGAAGGGTGCTTGAAGAAAAGTCCCTTGGAGAAAGGCAGGGTGATGGAGAATTCTCACCAGCTGAGCTGCAAAGATCCTACAAAAAGTCAGGAGATGAACCTCCAGCTTCCCCTGTGGGGCCTAAAATTGGTGAGTCTCTCCTGTGGGGGATTGCAATGTGGGGTCTGTAATGGGCACTGAGCACCAGGCGCCCCCTTCCAGCCTCCCCTTCTGGCATCCCCAGTCCACTTTACTGGGGCTTCCCTTCCTGCTTTTGCACAGTTCTAACCAGCTTGTGGTGGAACGTTGTGGAAAAACTGAAATTCCAAATCCACTGCTTCTACTGCACCTGAGATACAGGGGCCCATGATTTAATCCTCCCACGAGTCTCTTGCTAGCCCCACCTGTCCGTTACTCATTTTGAGAGTTGATATTACCAAAGTACTGTAATTCTAAAAATTTCTGAATTAGCTGTATTATTTCTTTTTAGGTATGAAGTTAACTTCCAATTATATGAATTTAATATTTTGGTCATTGTTTTCTAATTTTATTGCCTTATTCTTGGAAAATATAGCCTGATATTTAACTCTAGGAATTTATTGGCATATACTTCTGGCCTAAATAATGGCCTGTTTGTGTAAATGTTCAACTTATGCTTATATACTTACTGAAGACTCTTGTTTTGGGGTTAGGATGGCTACATTTATTAATAGATCAGGACTATTAGATTCTCTAAATTTTGATGTCTCTTAATTTAATCTAATTAAATTATCAGTTAATGAAAGAAGTTAAATTTTTTATGTACTACTGCATCTAAACTTATCAAAGTCTTTGCTATAATTAGACAAGTATGTCATCCTGTTTTTATACCAAGTCTTACATTAAAAAAATCATACTATCTGAAATATTATTTATTTTTATTATTATTTATTTTTTTTAAAAGATTGTATTTATTGGGGTACCTGAGTTAAGTGTCTACCTATAGCTCAGGTCATAATACCCGGGTCCTGGGATAGAGCCCCGCAGGGGGTTCCCTGCTCAGTGGCGTGCTTCTCCCTCTCCCTCTGTTATTCCCTCTGCTGTGTGCATGTTTTTCTTTTCTCACTCTCTCTCAAATAAATAAGTAAAATTTAAAGATTATCTCTCTCAAATAAATAAGTCAAATTTTCTTTCTCAATGGGAGGGAGAAGCAGACTCTCCACTGAGCAGGGAGCCTGATGCAGGGCTCAATACCAGGACCCTGGGATCATCACCTGAGCTGAAGGCAGACACTTGAACCGACTAAGTCACCCAGGCACTCCAGCTGTTTATTTATTTATTTATTTTTATTATGCATATGTTTTATCTCTCTTTTCTACAAGTCTTTTTTTTGATCTTTTTACTTTTTTCATAAAACTGAATTATTTCAAGATGACTTGGTCATCCTCTTTTCCCCAACCTCAAAGATCATAGAGTATATTTTAACTGTTAAAATAATATTAGTATTTAAGTACTGCCTACACAAATTAAGGCAAATTATCTGTGATCTGTATTCCTGAAAATATTTTTTTTATTATGCCTTCCTATGCCAATGACATTTTATAAGGATCTAAACGTTTCCATTTGTGATTTTTTTTCAAGATAATAAAGCTATTACTTCATTCTTTTTTATATCTGATGTTATTTAAAAAATTTCTGTCAGTCTGATTCTTGTTTCTTTATTAATGAATTATTTTTTTTCTCTCTAACACTTGTGATTTTTTTTGTGTGTCTTTGGTATGTATGCCCTAGTTTGGGATTCATAGAGTCAACTCTAGTTATGAATATTTTCTTTCTTTTCTTGTATGTAAGTTTTAATCCAGTGTCTTGACTATTTTATGCTTGAGAAATAGATGTACATTAATATTCAAATATTTCTTTCCTTTTTCTTCTTTCATTTAAAAAAAGTCATTTATTTTATTTTATTTAAAAATATTTATTTATTTATTTGGAGTAGAGAGAGAGGGTCATGAAGAGTGGCTGATTATATACTTTCAATTTGGGAGGAGGTTAGGGATAGCACAAGCCTCCAAGGTATTTTATAAACAAGGTTTCCAGGACCTTGAGGGGGCTAGCTATTGTTAGGGAAAGGTCATTTATTACTATTTAGTAAAAACTCAGGGAAGAGACTCTTCTGATGTGTATCAGTGGGTATATGCTTGGGAGATGATTGCCAATGTATATCTTGAGGGCAGGGGTGGGGAGTAGAGATAAAGAAGTTTCCAAAGTAATTTTTACATGTGAAAGTAGATTTTCAGTATCCTGGGGGGTGGACTAAGAATGCTTTTTGCCCTGAGTGGATGTGTCCACATGGAAGCAGCTGAGTCCCCAGAGGAGCTTCAAGGACTTGTCAACAGGCTATGAGTAGTAAGGAAATCTAATTTCTTCTCTAGCTTTTGTTCCACACACATCACCTACATCTTACACCTCTTTTATATTGATAATTTTAATGCTTTGCTGGTATCCAGATGACTATATCCTTAAGTGACTTCTTATCTCTATTGAAACCATTATGTATTCTATCCATTGTATTCTTAATTCAACTAGATTACATATATTTAATCTATTAGTACCACTAGGTTCTTATTCTTGTTTTTATTTCAAAATCTTTCCTTATTTCCTTACATTATTTATTGGGTATATTTTAAATCCCTGAAATACTCACTTATTATATATAAGCTGTCAACCGTATTCTTATTTTGAGGTAGCTATATCTTTTTGGGTTTTAGGACATCATACCAACAATGCCAAATAATTTTCAGACAACAGCAGGATCTCCAAGAATTCAACTAAATTCTGACACTATCTACCTGAACATAGTGTAAGATTTCATCAGTTAAGGGATCAGTCCTCCAAGACTATCTCCAACCCCACCTCAGATGCCAGTCTCACTGTAGGCCCCAGGTTATTACCTGTGCTTGTGACTGAGCAACTACAGGTTGGAGGTCCCAGTGGCCTACTTTTTTACGTTCTTTTAATTTGCTACAGGGACTCACAAAACTCAGAAAAATACTTACTTTATGTTTGCCAGCTTATTAAAAGATATAATAGAAGATTTAAATCAATAGATAGATAAAGAAGTGCACAGGGCAAGGTATGGAGAATGGGCACAGAGCTTCTATTACCTTCTGTAAGACTGCCACTCTTCCTGCCTTTTCATACATTTAACAAACTAAAAGCTTTCTGAACCCAGTCCTTTCAGCTTTTCTGTGGAGGCTTCATGACATAGTCATGACTGACTAAATCATTGTCATTTGCTGATCTAATCTCCAGATCCTCTTCCCTCCCCAGATAATCCTGTATTGGGAGGAAGGGGAGGCAAAAAGTTGTGAAGGCTTTCACCAAGTGGTTGGTCCTTCAGGCAAACAGCCCTTGCCTTGAGTGAGGTCTGAAGGTCACTTCATTAACATAACAAAACACACCTCTCTCACCCTTATCACAGGAAATCCCAAGAGTTGTAGGAGCTGTGAGTCAGTAGCCATGGTTGAAAACCAAATATTCAGATGACCAAAATATATTTCTTGTAAACCACTATATTACACTACATGCTTAAGTATTTAATTATGTGATCTTTTAAACTAATATTTTTCTAAGAGTATAAACTGTTCTGGCAGTAATCTGGATTGGGGAGTGATGTATTGCCAAATTTCTGTCGTTTTAGTCCAGGAAGTCAAAGAGAAAGAACAGGAGAGCCCCTTAGGGCAGGAAGTTCAAAGTAACAATGTTAACTACTACTACCTTTTCTTGATTTTTTTTTTTAAACAAGCAAATCTTCTCTTCAGAGTTGCAGTTTAAAGCCAAGAACATGCAGAATTGGGAGAAAAAATAGTTAAATTTGGAGACTTGCAGAGGTAGAATCAGAGTAGTGAAAGCCATTACAGCAACTGAACTAACTGAGGTCAGTCTTTGGTGAATCACAGAAACAGGTGGAGTTGTCAAAGGAATCTTTGTTTACAACATACAAGGAGATCACAGGGAATAAGTTCCAAAGCCTTGACTGTTTGAACAGGAGAGAGATTTTTATTTAGTATTTAAGATGAATACTCAGAAGGGAGAGTTTTATTATTGCGTGTATGGTTGGTCATAAGGTTGTGGATGCATGCACATCCACATATGTATTTGTGCAATATGTATTGCATGTTCACCTGAATGAAGCTTGTATTCCACCGAGGGCAGAAACTTCAACGTTAGAATAAAGCAGAGGTAACTGTTGGACAAGGGAAAGGGACTCTGCAGGCTTCAAGAGCAGATAGAAACTAGATGGGGTCTTGGGCTCATTTTCTGGGACAAGGAATGCAAGGCCTTGATTGCTTTTGAAATAGCACTAGGAGTTTTACCACTGATTTATTGTCTCAATAGCTTAGGCTATTTCCTGGTCTGGTGGTGACTGTTAGTTTTCCCATTGCCTTGTTCCCTCAAAATCCTTAGGAGTGAGGTTTTTGCATTTCTTTTTAAGAACCTCCCAGGAAGTTTTGGAAGAAGTGTGCTTGGGCAAGTACACAGGTGGGGTATAGATCATTGAAAATAGCTGGGGACAAAAAATGATTTTCTTATGTCAGGAAAACTATATGTCATCTTAATTTTCTGGGAACCTCTAATTCTTTCTGCTGATGTTACCAGCAGGCTTCTGAGATATTACTGATTGTTCTCTTGAACCTAAGGAAAAAGAAATGTAGAAAGCAAAAGACAAAACTTTAAAATCTATCCTCCAACTCATCAATTCACTGCAGCCACCTCTCTGTCTTTCCCTTTCTCTTTTTCTTTATCTTTCTCTCTCACTTTCTCTCTCACATACGAACAACACACGCAAATCATCTTAAAACAATTTTTAATTTTCCCTATTCCATTTTAATATACTTGAGGCATGATCATTTTCTTAGTAAATACAAGAAAAAAAAATCTAGGATTCCATCATTCTGTGTGATTAAAGTATTGAGGAATTTACTTCCAATAGCACTTATAAAAACATATTTTATTTATGTAATATTATATAATCAGGTGCCTGCATTTTTCTTATTCTCTAACTAGTGTTATTTGGCAATTAATATTTTGTCAATCAATATTCCCCTATACCTGAATGTGTGGGCAGTGAGAGATGAGTTAGAGGCAAGGATGGTGAACACTCCCAACAACTGCAGACTACATATATCTTAAGCCATGATTTTCTTTGCAAAGGTCAACATTGATAATGTTCTAGTCATACCTCCGTGTACCAGGAAAGAAGTAGCATATTTCTTGAAAGACACAGCTATCAAAGCTCCATTGAGAAACTGTAAAGATGGACAAGCGATTTCCAAATTACATATCTGATAATGGACATCTACTCTGATTATTTAAAAATGAATAAAAATAAAAAACCTTACTAATAACCAAACAGAGTATCCAATTTTACATGTGAAGGAAATAATGGAAGAGACATGTCACCAAAAGTATATGGATGGCTTATAGGCACATGACAAATTTCTCAACATTTAGACATTAAAGAAATACAAATTAAAATCATAATGAGACATGCTTACATATCTATTAGAATGGCTAAAATTATAAAGGCTAATTGTACTTGGTCTGAGCTAGATTGAGAAGCAACAAAAAATCTAAACTGTTGTTGGCATATATCATGATACAACCACTTTGGAAAATAGTTTGAAAATTTTTTTAAATGCAAAATATGTTGCAGTTACACAAATAGCCATTTTATTCTAGGCATTTAACCAAGAAAAACAAACCCTATGTTCATACAAGGACTTGTATGTGAATTTCATAGCAGCTTTATTTTTAAGAATTGAAAACAGTGGAAATGTTCATCAATGTCCATCCATAGAGCAAAGAAAAATTATGATCTATTCATTAAAGAGATTACTATTCAACATCAAAATGAACTATTTACAATTGGAGATTCTCAAAGTAATGATGCTGAGAAAAGAAAAGCCAGGCAATGAATAGTATATACAGTGTCATTCCATGACTATAAAAAATCTAGAAAATACAAATTTATATATAGTCACAGTCATCAAATATATTGGTGTGATTTTAGTGCCTTCTTCTGTGATCCTATAGCTTCCTACACTTGCATCTCTGAGCATTTGTTACACCATGTGAAAATATGAACTCTTTCTCTTCATTCTGTCTTACTAGAATAAGAGTCCTTGAAATTTTATGGACAATTGAACTCTCAGTTATTAGCAGAAATTCTATCACACAGTAATTTTCCAAATATAAAAGCCAGAGTTTTACAATGACTTCTAAGCTTTTGCATGATCTAGCCACTCATTTAACCTCTGTGACCTCTTTCCCTGCTACTCTTCATTCACTCACAGTGGCCTCCTTGCTATTCCTCAGATATGCCAGGCATGATCCAACCTTATGGCCTTCAAGATAGCCAATTCCTTTGTCTGGAGTGACCTTATTGCTGATAGTTCTGCGCAAATTCATCACCTTTCCATACCTTTGTTCAATTGTCAGCTTCATTGTAACTACCCTGATCTTCCTATTAAAAATTTTAACTCCCCATCCCCTGCCTAGCAACCTTGATTTTTCTCACCCTGATCGAGTTTTTCTTTTTCCCCATTGTACTCATCCTTTTTGAATGCACTATGCAATTTTTATTAAGGTTTATAGCTTTGAATTGTCTCACCCATTAAAATAAAAGTTCTACAAAGCCAAGTATTTCATTTACCAGTGTAGTCTGAAGTAATATCTGCCATATAATAGTTCAGTAGACAACTGGTAAATTTCAAAATAAATTAATGTTGAGAATATACTGAATTTCACAAGTCATTTCAATATTTATTTCCAAAAAATAAACTATGTAAAACATACCTTAAATTTACTTTCAAAATATTTTATAGCATATAATGGACAATATACATAAGCCTTAAAGAAACAATCCTATAAATAACCATTTCATACCTACTTAAAAACTACATAATACCACACTCCTAGATCCTCTCTGAACGCTCTAAAATAACCCTAAAGGAAATACATTTTTAAAAATAACATATTTTTTGTCAAATAATTTAATAAAATAAAAGTTTCATTCATCTATGTAGATCATAATAAATGTTTTTAATAAGCATGAAATTATAACTCTGAAGTGTGCTAAAATGAAACCACCTGCTAAGGGTGAGAGAATAAAAATAAACATCATGTTTCCAAATAAGAGGAATTAATTACCTTTGAATCAAAGCATGTGGATTTGTTCAAACTGGCAATAAAGGAATATGGAGACACAAACCATAGAAAGTCATATTTTAGATTTCTAAAAGACTTCGAAGTAAAAAGTATACATTCACTTCTCACTTATTGCTCCTACATATTCATGAATTTGAGAGAAAATATAGGCCCTGTGTGTCTTAGCAACTAATGGGATATTTTTTGATATTTACATGCTTACACATAGTATGTGTTATAGTCTTCTCTTTTACATGCTGTAAAAAGGTTAACCCCTTTTCTGCAGAGATCTGAAAATGTGAAACAGTGCCTGAGTAGCTGAATTCATCTAATTCAAATTTCTTGCAGGTCTAAGACCTATTGTTTTTCACTTGACTGCCTCCTTTTTCATCTGTCAATTGGTTACAAATTCTGGTACTGAAGAGAATACATTGGGGCTGGTGGCTCAGTGTGTTAAAGCCTCTGCCTTCAGTTCAGGTCATGATCTCAGGATCCTGGGATCGAGCTCCACATCGGGACATAATGTAACGACAGATAGTTTATATGGGAGCCCTTTGGGTACTCTGGTGGATGAATGTTTTTAAATTAGTTTTTCATGGACATGGGGAGTTAGAGACGAGAAGGGAGGTGGGGGAAATTGGAAGGGGAGCTGAATCATGAGAGACTATGGACTCTGAAAAACAATCTGTGGGTTTGAAGGGGCGGGGGATTTGGAGGTTGGGGTACCAGGTGTTGGGTATCATAGAGAGCACTGCTTGCATGGAGCACTGGGTGTGGTGCAAAAAGAATGAATACTGTTATGCTGAAAATAAATAAAAAATTAATTTAAAAAATATTAGTTTTTCGTAAACTACAAAAAAAAAAAAAAAGAAAAGCGCTCCCATTTATAGCATACACTTTATGGTTCACAAAGCACGTGCCAACAATAAAAATAATAATGGGTTACCGTTACACTTCATAGAAAAGGAGGTACAGGGAAATTGAATGAAAGGGAATAACAAAGTAGGTTCATAAGTCAATCTTCCTTGTAAAAAAATTAACCTGAAAGTGCGTTTCTGCCACCTCTCTCCTGTGTGACATTTTATCGATGGGAGATGGAAAATAAATGGTATGGTTAACCTTTCCCTCCCCCTCAAAACCCATTATTTGAAAACACAAAAAGGGAAGTGAAGGGAGAAATCCTCCCACTCCCATCCCCACTCACCTCCATAGCCACCTCCTCTTCCAAGAACCTAGCAGACAAGGTGCCAAGAAGTGTTAGGTACCAGCAGTGGTCTCAGATCTCATTCAAGGATCATGGTGAAAGGCATTCAAAGAGATTGTGGGGGCACAGGGATCCAATTAAGGGGGACAAGTTTAAGGTTTGCCTGGTCCCCTAAAAACTAATGGCACTAGAGAAGATGAGCTTTGGGAACTATAGCATAATGGATACAATGTGTAAAAAGCTTCAGTGAGTCATGGTGGGAAGAGTCCAAGAGGGTAGCAAACACAGTCTTAGATGATGTTATTAATAGCACTACAGGCTCTAGATTTCCTGTGGTGGTGTTCTTGGCAAGACCAGCCCGGCCAAAGTGGATACTCTCAACCTGGAACAGAGGGTCTTGGAGATGCCAGCACGTGAGGTATGATGAGAGGGTAAAATGATAGGAGGTGTCCTTTGGAAGGACTGACTCCTTGACTTTAAAAGGGAGAACCCAAATCTGTAGGTGAAATCTTTCTGGCTACAAAGAGGGCCAAGGCCTCCTAAGGTCAAGGTCTCCTCGTCACTTGCAAAGATGTCGAAGAACATATTCAGACATTTCAAAGATGTCCTCATATCATTGGTTCCCACTCTGGAATTCTATCAATAAGGTGAGAGTTCCTCTAGTTGAAAAAGGGATCTAAAAAGACTTCCCTTTCTCATGTAATTTCTGTAACCTCCAGGACACACCCACCTCCCCCTTCCAGCTCTGTAATGAAGCCACAGCTGGTGCCAATTTGTGGAACTCCTTAAAGGCTATTCTCCCTTATATACCCCCGGACCAAGTTCCCATGCTCCCTCACCCGATTTCCTGCACTCACCTCCCACCTGGTGTGTTCACACCTGCAAGTGCCTTTTACCAACCCCTTTGCCAAAAGGCAGCCAGAGTGACCTTTCAAAGACCTATCAGTTCCTGGCATTTGTCTCCATAGAAATCTGCACTGATCTTCTAACAAATTCTCAGTCCTCCAAAGGCACCCATAATCCTCCCATCAGTCTATTCATACCCCTCCAACTGACTGATGCCTGTTCTGCCCCATCTCTCTGCCCTTCAACCACACTGCCTCCTTCTTCCTGTGGAGACCTCTCATGGCACCTGCCTCCAAGCACAGGTGATTCCCATTGATGGGAAGACCCTCTTCTCTCCCCCATCTCCCCACTCCAGTTACTCCCACTTATTCGTGAGCTCACAAGCCCCATGGTACACACTCTCCATGCAGCCTGCTCTCTCTTTTCTAGCACTGGCCTCCGTTTCTAGCTGTGCTTGTGTCATGGATGTCCCTCCCCAGCCAGCCTCCAAGCTCTCCTTCCCTTTAGCTCCAACACCTGACACAGTGCCTGGCACGTAGTAAGCCCTGTCTAGCTTCTCAGAGCCTCACTGAGGGACTGAAAGCATTTTAAAAATGTCACCACGTAGGCTCCAAACTGTAGGCAGAAAAAGCTTTGCCTGGATTGACATTTTAGAGACGTATTCGTCAAGTTGGATATGTTCACTGACTTTACCTTGTAAAATTAAAAAAAAAAAGGACCTCTGTATCGCTTCGCATCTACCGAAGGCGCATGTATACTACTAGACCACGTTATGAGCTTAATGGAAGGAGACAAGATGTTTTCGCTAAGAAAATGTATAAGACTGTTGAGGTCAAGTGGGAGGAAACAGTCCGTTTGTTGGAGCATTGCTATCTTACTCTATCACAGCCACTCTTAAAAATCTGACACGGGGTGAGTCAGAATTGTCTGTCGGAGATGAGTTAGATCTGGCTCATGTTCCTACAGACATGAAAGCCAGAAGCGAAGAAGGAGGCTTTGAAAGCGTGGGTTGAGGAGGCCGTGTGGTTCACTGCGATGAGCTAAGTGCCCAGGGCCACCAGCAGACATGCTGGCCTGTGTCCGTCCTTTGTTCTGGGGTCCCTCTTGCACCATGTGGTGAGGCTGGTGGCTGGGAGCAGCTCAGGACAGGACCTGGTGGCATCTTACCTCTCCCAACCCCCTGTGGGCTCCAGTGGGCTCCAGTAGGTCCCAAGGGACAGCCTGCCTTCCTTGCAAAGCCCAGTAGCACTGGGAGCAGAAACTGGGGCCAAAGAGTGAGCACCCTGTTTGACAAGCTGGACCAGCCACCTCTTCTTCAGATGCAGGGGGAGCCCTGGCATGCTGACTCCTCCCTTCTCCCTTTCCCCTTTCCTCTTTCCTCCCTCTTTCCTTCCCCTCTCTCCTTCCCTGGTGGTGTCCTTTCCCAATGCCCACTTCATCCCTTTTCCTTTCTACATACCTGTCTTCTAGAGTTTCTTCTCTTTCCTCCCCATTACTTCCCTTCATCTGAATCTCCTCTTTGGTCCCTTTGTCCCTGCTCTCTGCTCCTCCTCCCCTTCCCTGGCCCCTGTTCAGCTCCATACTGAATGCAGGCAGAGCTGGACTAAGATGCTCACTTGCTAGCTCAGCCACCCTCCAGAGAATTCACTCTTCGGTGGCCACCTTCCTGACCCCCTGGTCGCTTCTCCACTTGTTCAGATATTGCTCTGAAGTCTGAGGAGGACAGAGCGGGGCTGCCACAGAAGCAGGCCAGAGGAGAAACCAAACCATGTGTCCACACTGTCCCCCAGCACTGCTGCTCTGAGAGCTTTTGGAGTCCTCAAAGGGTTAGGATTTAGGGGCTTCTTCAGAACCGGGAGTGAAAACAACCATAGGTCAAAAGAAAAGCTACGGCCCCCACACAAAAATAATAATCACAAATGAAAACTATGTTAACTCTGAGTCCCAAAGTCGAAAAATTGCCTTGAATCTGTCACTAGAAAACACCCAAGGCCTCACTCTCTGGGTTCTGGGTGCCCTGGGAATGGCAGGAGGCTCTGAAAAGCGCGTGGGGGTGCAGAACTATGGGGGCTAGCCTGCCCGCTGGCAGGGGGGGGGTACCTCCTGTGGCGCTGTCCCGGCCTGACCCCCTGCGGACAGGGTGTGGCGGAGCGTCTGGGGTGGTCCTGGTGCCCTGGGGTTGGCGGGAGGCTGCGCCCAGCTCCTGGACTGCGTTTTCTGCTTCAGGTGAGGGCGTGTCGTGGCGTCACTTTACCTGTGAGCAGAGGGTCCTCCAGAGAAGCCATGGGGCGGGGAGGGGCAGCAGGCGGCGGGAACGGGAACAGGACACCGCGGCCTCAGGGGCTAGGCTGGAGCATGGGAGTGCAGGGGCAGCGAGTATGGTGGGTCCTGCAGTCCCAAATGGGCTGCAGCACAGCACCCTGGCGCTGCGCGCCCCTCCTTCCTGCCTGGGCAATTAGCAAAGCCCCTTCTCCCGGCCGCCCTCGACCCGCCCCCGCCCCCCTCCCTCCTGAGTCCTCTGAGAGCTCACTTCCAGCTTTGGAAATTAGCAAAGACCCTTCTCTGCGCTGTCCCCGCCCCCTCACTTCTGAGGCCGGAGACCATGCTGGGGTGCGGGGCTAAGCCCTGGCATGCTGCTGCATTGCCAGCGCCTGCCCTGGGCAGCCTCCTAGCCTGGCTCCCTGAGCGGGTGTCCACGCGCAGCCTGGCTGCGAAAAGATCATCAGTCCTAAACGCCAGCTGCACTCTTGGGTCAGTTTGCTGGCTTCCAGATTGCGCCCAAAGCCTGGAACCAGCTTCCCCAGCACAGGCCTGGGCTGAGATGCCTGCCTGGGATCTGTCTGAGCAGTCTCCTCCACTCCAGGCAGGGATGGCACTTCGACCTGGATGTTTGAGTTTCTTGTTTGTTTTTTTGGTCATTGGTTATTACATGACCTCCAGGGTAGGTGCTCCACAAAGGGAGTGAAAACAGGACGCCATATATAGCATACAGCCATTCTAGAAAAATAGCTTGGGGTTCTCTCAGAAACGCGGCATTGGTCCTTGCACTATGGTTTAATAGAAAAGGGATTATGCATCAAGTTACTTAAATGAGCATAGGTTGAAATCGTTTACTGAGAGTAAATATTTTAAATAGTTATATTTTAACTAAATCTATTATCAATCATAAATCTATTACACGAAGGTTACAGGCAATTTAAAAGCGAGAGCTTTCTCTTCAGGGTTTTAAATAACCCCTGTCTCTCTTGGCACATGAGAATGCAAAGATAGGAAATGGTTTGTAAAAGATCATTTAATAGCTTTTACTAATTCTATTTATTTGACAGACAGAGATCACAAGTAGGCAGAGAGGCAGGCAGAGAGAAAGATGGGGAAGCAGGCTCCCCGTCAAGCAGAGAGCCTGATGAAGGGCTCGATCCCAGGACCCTGAGATCATGACCTGAGACCAAGGCAGAGGCTTAACACACGGAGCCACCCAGGCGCCCCCAGATGAAATACATTTCTGACTTAGAAACTTCAGATAGAATTTTTTTGTCCATGATGACAACTGAAGAAAATGTGTCATCCCTAAACCTAACCTTAAACCCTACCAACGCTGAAACCTAAGCTGACCTTAAAGCCCAAACTAGAACCCTGAACCCCAAACCTGGAATGGAACCCAAAGCCTGTACCTGAGCCCTGGATCCAAGCCCTGAACCACGAACCCAAACCCTAAACCAGACCTCCAAGTCATGAAACCTGAACCCAAATCTCAGCATGAAGTCAAACCCCAAATTTGACCTTGAACTTTATCCCATAAGCCCTGAGTCTTAAAGCCTAAATCATAAACTTAAAGCCCTAAACTATAACTCTGTTCCCTTGTCCTTCACTCTAAACCCTCACCCTAACACTAAACCCAAAGCCTGATCTAGAACTCTGATTAAAACCTGAACCTGAACCCAAATTCAAACCCTTCACCACACTTTGCATATGCACTTGCCATTGATGGATATTTGCAGTTTGTACCTCTTGATTCTTGTGAACATTGTTTGGGTTGGGGGCTAGGGTTAGGGTCTTGGATTAGGGTAGGGTCCAGGCTTGAGACCAAGTTGAGGTCAGAGTGTGGGTCTGCATCAGGGCCATGTTCAGTGCCACTGTTTGGGTCAAGGACTGTTGTAATTCCACATTGTTTCCAATTCATTGTTCCTTAGCTATTTGGGGGGAAGTTGGGGGGTATTGGGCTCCATGCAGCTTGAATTTCCGGAATGAAATGGCATCAGCTGGACCCGGGGAGGGAGCAGGACCTTCCACTGAAGGGTGAGCTCCCACAGTCCTGCACTGCCTTGCACCGCCTGCAGAGGGCGCCAGACCCCAGCTCCCGCCCTGAGCCCAGGCTGCACAGCCACAGCTGGGACCAGAGCCCCGCCTCTTCAGGACCCACTGTGGAGACTTCTGGAGAATGTGGGGCGCCTCCCACCCTGACAGGACAAGCTGAGGAGGGTGTGGCTCTGCATCCACACTGACCGGACCCGTTGTGGAGGACGCGCCCACACTGGCAGCAGTCCAACCTCCTAAGGACCAGATGCTGGAGGAGCTGAGGAGAAGCCGCCTGAGTGGACTGTCAAGGGTTTTGTGGTCTCAGGACCCCACAGAGGAAGGGCGCCCAGTGTAGACACTGGGGCTTCCGTCGTTTTGTGTGAGGAGACGTGGCCTCCTGCTGTGCTGTGCACGGGGCTGTGGGGTCCCCCCTTTCTGGGCTCGGGTGCTCCTCGGTCCTCGTCTGTGTTTGTGTGCTCGCGGATTCGGTTCCTGGGGCTCCCCAGATGGTCTGCAGTCAGGGAGCATCAGCCTTCTTCGGTGCTTGTGCTCTCCCCACCTCAGCCCTGCGGGGTCCTTCCCGTGTCCACACCCACTCCAGGCTTGCGCCGAGTCCAGAAATTCGGGAGCCAGAGTGAGGACTCTGTAGACGGTTTTGGGGAGAGTAGGTATTTTCCCAGTGTGGGTTCTACCCTGAGCACAGTGCCTCCCCATCTCCGTGTGTACCCCTCCCTGTCTGTCGTCATTGTTGCAGGGCTGTCAGATGACAGGTCTGTCACCTTCTTGGTTCAGGGGCCTCCCGGGTATCTTGCTGTCTTGGATGCAGGTGTAAATGAGATCATTCTCCACAGTCTCTTTTTGATGGTTCCTTCCGAGCACGTAGGAGTGCCACTAATTTGTGCATATTGATTTTGTTCCTTGCAAGATCTTGAATTTATTTGTTCGATTGGCCTTAAACTCAATCTGCCAGTTATTTGACCAGCAGCATGGATTTAATTGGGAAGAGCAGAGAATGGCAGTCTGGGCTGAGCAAGCTAAGGTCCCATCACAGGCAAGTGCGAGAAACAAAGGAGAGTAACATTATTTCATGGAGGAGGAAGAAGTTGGGAAGGGTGCTTGAAGGAAAGTCCCTTGGAGAAAGGCAGGGTGATGGAGAATTCTCACCAGCTGAGCTGCAAAGCTCCTACAAAAAGTCAGGAGATGAACCTCCAGCTTCACGTGTGGGGCCTGGAATTGGTGAGTCTCTCCTGTGGGGAATTGCAATGTGGAGTCTGTAATGGGCACTGAGCAGCAGGCGCCCCCTTCCAGCCTCCCCTTCTGGCATCCCCAGTCCACTTTACTGGGGCTTCCCTTCCTGCTTTTGCACAGTTCTAACCAGCTTGTGGTGGAACGTTGTGGAAAAACTGAAATTCCAAATCCACTGCTTCTACTGCACCTGAGATACAGGGGCCCATGATTTAATTCTCCCACGAGTCTCTTGCTAACATGTGTCCTCTCCATGTTGGGTGACCTGGATCTGGGAGGGCTTGGACTCCATCCCAAAGTCTGATGTTCTCTCTGCTTCCGTGTCGTCGTGCTAACATGGTTGTTTGGAAGATTCATTTCCTCTGTGGTGATTTCAAAGTGCAGTCAGCTTGTTATAGCAGCACAAATACGTGCTGTCTCCACACTCAGATTCCCCAGCCGTCATTTCTTTACCACGTTTGCCACTTCACACGGGATGCTTCAGTGTGTTTGATCCCACACCAGGACAATGTCCTGCAGAACCACCACATAACCTGAAATGAGGAGATCATTACAGAACCCATCCAAGGGTTAGTGTTAGGAACCAGGGACATGGCAGGACTGACCTGAAGACCCCATGGAGAGCTGTCAGGGTGGCTGAGTTGACAGTGGAGGTGAGGGTGAGTGTCTGGCTCTGGCTTTGTGTCCAGGAGTCAGCTCTGTGTGGGTGTGTCCTCAGCTAGGCATGCAGATTTCTGCTCCTCTGAATCCTTTCCGGAGTTCCAAATGGCACAGTTTCCTTCTGGGCAGCAGGCTGAGTCCTCTGGGATTGCCCATGTGTCCCCAAATTGTAGGGCACCTACTGCAAGGCCTTTGGGGTCAGAATCCTGAGAACCGAACCAAACCAAAGGTTATGGTTAGGGCCCACCACATGGCAGGCCCGATCTGCCAGCACTCTGTCCATCTTTCTGGGGGAGGAAGCAGTCGAGGGATTTGTTCAGGGTGAGTGTCAAGCTCCAGGTTTGCATCCAGTGGCCTGCTGAATATGGGGGTGTCCAGAGGTAGGAATGCAGATTTCAGTTCCTCTGAATCCTTTCTGGAGTTCCAAATGGCATGGTTCCTTTCAGGGTGGCAGGGTGAGTCCTATGGTGTTCCTCACTGTCACCAATCTCTGAGGCTTTAGAGCCAGGCCGTCGGGGACAGACAAACACAGGCTGGAGAGCTTTAATGTCAGAAATGTATTTTCTCACAGATCTGGAGGCCAGAAGTTCCAGATCAAGGTGCCAGCAAGGTTGGTCTCCAGTGAGCCTTTTCTTGTTGGTCTATAGATCACTATCTTTTCAACTGTGCCCTCAGATGACCTCTTCTCTGTGCACCCCCAGAGGGGAGGTAGGGGGAGTGCTTTCATGTGTTTCACCCTTATGAGGACACCAGTCCTAGCAGATTAGGACTCCTGTGACCTCACCAAGCCTTCAGTACCTCCTTCTAGGTAGGCCCTATCTCCAGATGCAGTCACACCGGAGATTAGGAATTCTTCATATGACTTTTGTGGGGACACAATTCAGTCCATAACAATTAGTACAGGAGAAAAACCATGGAGAGAATTCTAGAGGAGTCACACGTTGATGTTATAAGGTAAGTGGGTATAAAAGAGCACCTCTGAAGTCCAATAGGTCATTAGAGCTAGAGGCTGACAGGAAAGTCTCGTACATGCCACAGTTTTGAGTTTGATGCAAGCGCAACTCTGAAGGGAAGATATTTGGGAGGCCTTGGCCGACCACTACTTCTAGCCAGGGGTGATTCTGGAGGGAGTATCTCTCGGAGTGCTGCCTAGAATCAAGACTTTGGGGTTGGAAAAGTGCCACTTCCAAAGCTGGAGAAGGATGGTGCTGTAAGTTACTTGAAGAGTACTGTTCTGGGAGATAGGAGATCTGGGGTGTCTTCTTTGTTCTGCTGCTGACCAGATGTGAAAATGCAGATTAACTCCCTAACCATCTCAGTTCTACCACCATGTGCTGCTGTCATGTGTCCCAAGCCCCAGAGTTAGTTTGATCCATAAGCAGAAGCCAGTCTTTTAGTTCCCAATCTCTTAATCGGGCTGATCGTCACAATATATAGCGGACACGTGACAGCCACCGGGGAGAAGTAAGGGTTGTCTTCCCCTCAGGGAGAGTGGAAAAGCTCTAGGAGAGGGCATACCCGTAGACCAAAGGCAGCCAGTGCTGGGGAGTGGAGCCACGGGGAAGAGTGTGCTGATGACAGCCTTGTGGAGGGAGGGCAGAAAGAGCCACCACCATGACACTTGAGTTACAGATCGAGCTTGGGGATAGAGAAGGGATCAGGGCACGGTAGAGCAGCAGCTGGCAAAGTGATTCTGTTGAGCTTAAGCTCATAGTGCCTTAGCGAATTAGAATGGGAAATGCCTTGCTATTGTCTGTGACTCTGTGATTCTGTGAGTATGAGTGACAGAGTGGGGACAAAGAGAGAGGGAGAGAGAATACATTAAATTTTAAAGAAGGACAATAAGGGACGCCTGGGTAGCTTACTCAGTTAAGCATCTACCTTTGGTTCAGGTCATGATCCCAGGGTCCTGGGATTGGATCCCATACCAGGCTCTAGTGGGGGGCCTGCCTTCCCTCTGCCTGCAGCTCCCCTTGCTTGTGATCTCTCTCTTCCTCTGTAACAAATAATAGTAAAAAATAAACGAGGGCGATACGTTATGTTTACTTTTGTTTCTGATGCCAGACATGGGTTCAGAGGATTGAAGAGGGAGATCCAAGGAGCTAGCCTCTCAAGAGGAGTGAATACCTAGTCACTGGTAAGACCCCTGGTCCTGCAATACAATATGGCTCCTGTGATCTGGGTCCTGTTAAATGCCCCTCGCCATCCTTCACCCGATAGTTTGATTCTTCATTGCGTTCAGTGTGGGTAACTGGGAGAAGCTATGACACTTGGCCCTTTGTGGAGGAATGTTAGTAGTATAAATAGCAATAGTTATCAGTTCTGGAGCACTTCCATGACTCTGCTGCAGGCACTCTGCTGTGACCTGGGTTTATAGCAGTGAGATAAACATAGAAATAGATGTGGGCTCTGTTCCCAAGAATCTGAAACCCACTATTCTCCTTGTCCCCTTCCCATTCTGTCTTCTTCAGCCCTTGTGCAATCCCACCAAGCAGGAAGCTTGCTTCTCCCCTTCCCTCTCCTGCTCCCCCTGCTTGTGCTCTCATTCCCTCTCTCTGACATGTAAATAAATCAAATGTTTTAAAAAATTATAAAAAAGGCAAAACAAATAACCATTTTTGGAGAGTGATTTTCTGAATGCAGTTATGGGCAGTGCTGGGTACTGAAGAAGACGCTCTGCTGACCAGAGGAGTGGGGAAATTACAGAACAAATTCCACAGGTCATTGAATATATCACATTCATCACCCCACCCATAGCACTCATTAATCTCTAGCCCAGCCAATATGTTGGTTATAAAAATGAGCTTTCTCCAAACTGACAGGAAGTTCTCGTTTTAGCAATGTAAATCATTCTGATCTTTATCACTAATGTGATCTAATCCTGTCTAGTAAAGAAACTTGAGAGTTCTATATCTCTGTAAGCATTTAAGAAAAACAATGGACTCTACTCTAATTACTTTTTAACTAACTTGACTTGCCAAAGGAAGGAGAAAGTAAATATCAGAAATCTTACCACTAAGCACAAGTTGCAAGTTATACCTGCCAAAATGTGGTTCAAAATATAAGTAACCAGTCTCCTTAGAAGCCTTTTACCTTCTTATATCTGTTATGTTGGGTAAATGAGTAGTTACTAGAATACAGCTGGCTCAGTGATCACAATTCAGCTTACCCTCAGAAATATAAATAGATTACATGTTTAGCCCGGTAACTGGACACTGATATAGAATTATTCACTGGCTGATTCCTAGATCAGAAACCACAAAAAAATTTTCTTTTTTATGGAAGTATGGCTGTTACAATAGTCTCACCTGTACCTCATAGTGATTGACTTAACTACTCTATACGTTACAACTCTAGATGTAACATTTTAATAAAACAACAATATCTTTGATGGTATCATGGAAATGTAAGTGCCTTGTGCACTTTTCTTAATGTGTATAATTACCTAAACATCATAGTAAGTAAATCAAGGCCATTGTCAAGCTTCCGTCAAGGAGAGTCCTTAACTAGAGGGATTTCCCATTGCTCTCAGGATGATAACCTCTGAGTTACAGGTTCCGTTAGTTGGCCACACACATTTGGAGCCTTGTGGACTTTCTGACAGTTGAGCAGCATATCTGTTTCAAGCATTGTGATCCCTGTTCTTACTGCAAGAGTGACAGTTGTCACTTTTCCTTTGACCCCTGTCTTTAGGAAAGTGTCTGACTCAGAAAGTCGAGTCAGTACCCCCCAAAAATATTTTCAGGAGAACCACCTCAAAGATGATCACCTGAGATACTGTCAAGAAAAAAAAAAAAACTGAAATTCTAAGCAACATCCATAAAAAGTATTTTCATGTTGATAAGGAAAGATTTTCCCCTAAATACCAGAGAGGCTCCATGAAAGTGAGATTTTTACCTATTTTGTTCATCGTGTCACCAGTCCCTAGAAGAGCGCCTAAGACATCACTCAAGATTAGGTTGCTTTGAATGAATCAAATGAATGAATGAACTGTAGCCTTTGATAGTGAGGTAGTTTATGGTCCTTAGGCAAGAGATGTGATTTGTGTTGGGATTTCAAGAATGGGAGGTGCCGAAGAGAAAATTGAGAAGCTAAATGTGAAAATATGCAATTTACTGACTGGAGTAGTTCTGAATATATTTCAAACATAATTAAACTATGGCTGTGGGTCTATATGCGTTTTCATAATTTTCCCTTGAAAATGTGAGGCATACAGATGTCATCTCCAGTGAATTCTCCTTGTCCGTATACAGAATCACCAAAAAAAAAAAAAGGCATTCTGACAGTCCTCAGCCCATCCACTCCAGGATTGTGACTCTTTCTTCTCCATGTTCTTTCTGACATCATGGACTTTCAGGTTGACCTCTCTCATCTTGGGTCCCACTCTCATTAGCTGTAGAAGTCATGCGATGTTTGTGATGTGAGGGTGGCAATACTCTCTGACTTTTGGTTACAATATGTCTTTGAAAGCCAGTGTTTATTCTGCTTTTACAGCATTTCTCCATTTGAATTGGCCACCTTTTAAGTGGTCATTAGCCACATGTGGCTACTAGCCATGGGACTTGGACAGCAGAGGTGTGGAAAGTCCGCACATTCTTCCACTCAAAGGATATTGTGAGTTATGCTACATCTTTTTTTTTGAAGTGCCTTTTTTAGATATTTAAATTCAATTAGCCATTAGATAGTACATCATTGGTTTCAGAGAATTCAGTAACTCATCAGTTGTGGATAACCCTTGGTGCTCATCACATCACGTGTCCTCCTTAATGCCTATCACCCAGTTTCTCCATGTCTCCCACTCCCCTCCCCCCCAGCAACTCTCAGTTTGTTTCCTATAGTTAAAGGTGCCTCATGGCTTGTCTCCCTTTCTGATGACTCCCATTCAGATTTCCCTCCCTTCCCTCTGATCCTCTGTACTACATCTTAATCTCAACAGTCAAGCAGTGGTAGTAATTCAGTCATGGAGTCATGCATATTCTAAATCTGATGAGGTGGATTCCCATACTGCCTTTGTCTCTTCTAGAGCGCTTACATTTGTTATATTATTGCTGCTGCGTTCATGTTTCTCGTTCACTGAATGTCTGATAAAAGAATTAGTAAAATGTGTGACTGCAGAAAATACAATGGTCATGGATGATGAAGATTTTCTCCTTGACCAGACTCGAGTCAAGTTCCTCTGAGTCCTCTTTCTGTCTAGCCTTGACCTTAGGCTCCGCCCACTTAGCCCAGTTTTAGCAAGAAATCTGCTTGGTCATTTTTCAGCAATCTTCTATCCTACTCTTGATATCTGATCAAATTCCTTATCTCTCACCCCTGGTATCTTACCACTTTTTTTTTTTAAGATTTATTTATTTTGACAGAGAGAGAGCCTGAGCAGGGGGAATAGCAGAGGGAGAGAGAGAACCAGACTCCCCACTGAGCAGCAAGCCCAATGCCAGGCTTGATCCTGGGATCAGATCATGACCAAGCCAAAGCCAGAGATTTAACCAACTAAGCCACCCAGGTGCTTCAGTATCTATAACCCTTAATATCTGATCCAATCCCTTATTCCCAGGGCACCTGGTTGGTGCAGCTGGTTGAACGTTTGACTCTTGGTTTCTACTCTGGTCATGATCTCACGGTCCTGAGATTAAGCCTCACCTCAGGCTCTATGCTCAGTGAAGTCTGATTAAAATTCTCTTTCCCTCTCCCTCTACCCCTACCCCTGCTCCCTCTCTCTAAAATGTATTAATAAGTCTTTTAAAAAATTCCTTATCCCCTGATCTCAATAGTTTATGACCCTAGCCTTCCTTCAACAATATTACTGTCCAGATGGTTTAGCCAGAATCCCTTCATCCTTACCCTTGATGTTCCATCTTAATTTTACATTCAGTGATCCCCACCATGCTCTTTAGCTGTAAATCTCCATTTGTCTGAGCTGAGCCAGATTTCTCTCCCATACTATACAATAAAATCTCATCATAGTAGCATCCCTTGAATAAAATCTTCCTTACTCTCTTTAATGGGTGTCACATTATTTTTTTTTCTTTAACAGTCAGGAGGGTGCTAATGGAGTACCATGACAAAAGGCCTAACTTCCTATAATGGACATTTCCTTGGTTTACCTGACAAATACTCTTTCTCTCTTCTAAGGAAAATTTCCCGTTCTCAGTATAACTGCCAACTGGCCCAGGGGTGGACAAGTGAGGCAGATGAGACCAAAATGAAAATTCTGTTGAGACACTGGACCTTGAGGATTCAAGCCAAGGACATAAAAGTGTTGGTACTCCATTATTCTGATGGTCCGTTAACTCTTGCTTTTTTGGTTCCTGTGTCTATCACTGCCCCTGCCTTTTTGAAGATAATGACCATTCATCTGAGTACACGGTTCACAGAATCCCTTTGCAGTGGCCCATGCGGGCCAAGGTAGTAGAGCATAATAGATCTCTGTAAGTTTTTAAAAAATGTCTTTGTCCCTTTTGCCCATGGCCATTAAAGACCAAAGGTCGGGGGTAGGGGGATATTGGAAAAGGTGAAGTTATAGTTACTCACTGATTTTTTGATTGGTAGAGAGAAAGCAACACCTACATACAGGGCCAGTGGGTGAGTGGAGGAAACATCTTTGGCTCTAGGAGGAATGGGGGAAGGAGAAATATTAATAATCTTTGTCTTTGGAACTGCCCCTGAAGACTTCCCCACACAGGAAAATGACCTAGCATGACTCTCCTATACTTCGGCAAGCCCCTTAAATTTAACTGACTTCTAGATCTGATACTCCCTGCTGGATAACTCTGATCATTATTGGATTGTTACTTATTTTATTTTAAAATTATTTTTAAAGAAAATTTTAATCTAAATACAATTAATTAACATATAATACTAGTTTCAGACATACAGGTTAGTGATTCATCAGTCTTTTGTAACACCCAGTGCTCACTGTATCACATGCCTTCCTTAATGTCCATCACCCAGTTACCCCATCCAGCCATCCCTCTCCCCTCCAAGAACCCTCAGTTTGTTTACTGTGATTAAGAGTCTCTTCTGAGGGGTACCTGGCTGGCTCAGTGGGTTAAAGCCTCTGCCTTCAACTCAGGTTATGATCTCAGGGTCCTGGGATCGAGCCCCACATCAGGCTCTCTGCTCCCTGGGGAGTCTGCATCCTCCTCTCTCGCTCTTCCTGCCTCTCTGCCTACTTGTGATCTCTGTTTGTCAAATAAGTAAATAAAAATCTTTTTTTTTTAAAGTCTCTTCTGGTTTGTCTCCCTCTTTGACTTCATCTTGTTTTATTTTTTTCCTTTACTCCCCTATGATTCTGGTTTGTTTCTTGAACTCCACATATGAGTGAGATCATATGATAATTGTCTTTCTCTGACTGACTTATTTCGCTTGGCATAATACCCTCTACTTTCACCCCTGTCATTGCAAATAATTGCCATTTATTTTAACTCGACAGAGAAGGCCACTAGAAACAGCAGGTGATGGCCCCAGCTCCTGTTCCTCCATGCAGAACATCTGTCAACACCTGTGGACATCTTTTCCTCCCCCCATTCCTATGAATGTTGCTCAGTTGTTACATGGCATGGACAAATGCTGTTGGCTGGTGGCATGGACACACTGGACAAGCTTGGCCTTCGGTAAAACAAAGACTGGCTTCAATTACTCAAACTGAAACAGGAATGCTTGGATGAACAAGCCTGCCAGGAAGTCCCACTGGAGGTACTCAACCTGTGCCCCTTCCCTCCTTGGACCAAGAACCTGAACTTGAGAGATGAATGGCTTATCCAAGGTTATGGCAAGGTTACACAGAGCTGAAACTAGACACAGGTGTACATGCCTATTGATCAAGGCTGGCTGAGAAATCGAACTGCCTCAAATCTTGATTCTTTTTACCACTTCTTATTCTCTGACCCTGTTTTTCATAGTTTAGGATGTAGGAATAATAAAAATATCAGCTAATGGGGTATCCTGACTTTTTGATGTTTTAGTTCTTGTCAGACATTTACCATAATGCTTAGCACATGGATATGTGTGTGCACACACGTGCACATGCATGACACTCAAAAAATTGTTCCCTGATATTAACTTTATCAGTGCACCTTGCATCCACCACCAATTGGCTGTTTTGTCACAAACTGATTAAAGCAGAACTGTCAAGTGAGGAACTTCAAAGCCAAAGCATTAAGTGCTTTGAAAAACCAGCACCTGGGAGGATTTGTCTCAGCATCTGTGATTAGAAGGCAGCAAAAAGAGACTTTGGGGACACAGTTCACCCCTTCATGAAGCAGCCATTCAGAACTTTCTCCGAAGGGCTAATGCCTAATCTTCCAAAGACCAGCAAGAACAAGCTTATGGTCTGTTAAAATCAGATTTTTAAAAGATTTTTATTTATTTATTTGAGAGAGAGAGAGAGAGTGAGAGAGAGAGCATGAGAGGGGAGAAGGTCAGAGGGAGAAGCGGACTCCCCATGAAGCTGGGAGCCTGATGCAGTCCTTGATCCTGGGACTCCAGAATCAAAATCAGTTTGATTGACTCAATACAGTCAGGGAGGACAGTCCTCAGGAGTCACAGAATGCTGGTTGCCATGAGGGAGGAGTCTTTTACAAAGTCTGGGCTCTCACAGAAGGAGTCTGAAGCACGTGTATGGAAAGCAGAGGTCAGTTCTGGATTAGAAGCTCTTTCTGAGGGGAAATGAGTAGAAGCAGGGATTAACCAGGACTTGGGCTCTGCTTTATTCAGTTCAAGTTGCTGCAACAAATGATGACAGACTGGGTGGCTGAAACAGCAAAACATGTACTATTCCTTGCAGTTCTAGAGACTGAGAAGTCCAAAAGCAAGATCCTGGGAGATCTGATATCTAGCAAGAGACTGCTTCATTATCTATAAATGCCCATATATCTGTTGTAGACTTGCATGGATGACAGCTGGCAGAACAATCTCTCAGGTCGTTTCTCAGAAGTGCTTTTATCTCATTCACAAGTGTTCCAATCTCATGACCTCACCACCTCTCAAAGCCCATACCTCCTGATGGCACTCCTTGAGGGTCAGGGCTTCAACATCTGAATTGGGACAAGACACAAACATTCAGTCCATTAGCAAGTGTTGTCATGAGGACAGCATAGCTTATCAACTGGGTATCCCCAGGAATCCATGGGACTAGCAAAGCAGAATCTGGGGGTGTCACTGGTAGGAAAGCAGGAGTTCCCCAAGAGACAGTCCTCATAGCATTTTACAGAGACAGCAGGACCCTTGAGAAACAATAGTTTCCGTGACCCATACACCAGCCTTTATCTATGCCTGTCCTCACTGCTGGATTCACAGCAAGCCTACTTCTTTCTTTTCCAGTACAAATGGATTTCCACTCTCTGAATCCTGATGAATTTTTGCTCTTTTGCAGATAGTAGGTTGTCCCTCAGGATTCTGCATGTCTGGATTTGCAATCGTGGAAACTGCCAAAGGTCTAGGGACCTGCATGGCAGAACCCGGCCTCTACCACTATTGCCCAAGGTAGGGACTCTGGTCCCTTGAGCGTCCTGTGCTGCCGTCAAAGGTCTGTGTACATTGGCTTATTGTTTTTTTTTTTTTAATGTAATTGCTTATACGTGTGTTTCATCATGCTCAAGTGGCCTTTCTGTGAAAAAGTGGCCAAGCTACACAAAGAAGTCACTGAAGAAAGTTCTAAGAACTCCTGGTTAGTATGAGGCTAGAGAGAGAGAGAAAGAGAGGAAAGAAATCTGCCTCTCTGCATTTTGCAAGTCCCTGGGCAAAATCTGTTGGCTGTGCACTCCTCACACGAAGATTCCAGGCAGGGAGACCCTCCTGAGCCTCATCTCCCTGAGTTCCTCTTCCAGGAGCAATCCCTAGTTTGAGACCAGGGTTAGCGAAAATAGAGCAGCAAAGCAGGGTCCAGAAGGAAGGACTGCCACAGACCATGGAGCACCAGGGGGACAGGCTGGTACCTCCTCACGGTTGGGGTACAAATGGGCTCAGCTCAGCAGGTATACGGGTGCCCTTGGCCCCTCTGGTGGGCTTTGCAGTGCCCCAGTCTCAGGAAGAAAAAAGGCTGGCTCATGTGACTTATTTTTGACTGGGAATGAGCTGACAGCAATGGAAATAAACAAGTAGGGAATGATGTTGGAAAGTTGGAGGGTTTGTCCTTTATATCTCAGCTTTCTCTCCTATCTTCCCTTGCTCTGTAGTGTGTTATCAAAGAAGTTTTTGGCATGATATTCCTGTTCACTGATTAACTCTTGAGCTGTGTCTTTTCTGCTGTTCAGCTCATCTGGTGTATTCTTTTACTGTAAAAAGTATCTTGCCCTTGCAAGGGCAATGGCAAGACCTGAGAAATCCCAGAGATTTCAGCTTGCCACCCAGAAGGAAACCAGGCTATTTGGAATGCTGGAAAGGATTCAGAGTAGGGGAAATCGTCTTGGACATCTGAGACCACCCCCACATTCAGCGGTCCACTGGACACAAACCCAGACCTTGATACTGATCCTGAACCATGCTCTCAGCTCAGACCCCTGTGATCCTCGCCACAGTGCTTTCAGATCAGTGCAGCCATGCCCATAGGCACAAACTCTTAAGCCTAGATTCTGTCCTGAGAGGTCTGTCCCCGACGGCCTGGCTCTAAAGCCTCAGAGATTGAGGACAGTGAGGAACACCATAGGACTCACCCTGCCACCCTGAAAGGAACCATGCCATTTGGAACTCCAGAAAGGATTCAGAGGAACTGAAATCTGCATTCCTACCTCTGGACACCCCCATATTCAGCAGGCCACTGGATGCAAACCTGGAGCTTGACACTCACCCTGAACAAATCCCTCGACTGCTTCCTCCCCCAGAAAGATGGACAGAGTGCTGGCAGATCGGGCCTGCCATGTGGTGGGCCCTAACCATAACCTTTGGTTTGGTTCGGTTCTCAGGATTGTGACCCCAAAGGCCTTGCAGTAGGTGCCCTACAATTTGGGGACACATGGGCAATCCCAGAGGACTCAGCCTGCTGCCCAGAAGGAAACTGTGCCATTTGGAACTCCGGAAAGGATTCAGAGGAGCAGAAATCTGCATGCCTAGCTGAGGACACACCCACACAGAGCTGACTCCTGGACACAAAGCCAGAGCCAGACACTCACCCTCACCTCCACTGTCAACTCAGCCACCCTGACAGCTCTCCATGGGGTCTTCAGGTCAGTCCTGCCATGTCCCTGGTTCCTAACACTAACCCTTGGATGGGTTCTGTAATGATCTCCTCATTTCAGGTTATGTGGTGGTTCTGCAGGACATTGTCCTGGTGTGGGATCAAACACACTGAAGCATCCCGTGTGAAGTGGCAAACGTGGTAAAGAAATGACGGCTGGGGAATCTGAGTGTGGAGACAGCACGTATTTGTGCTGCTATAACAAGCTGACTGCACTTTGAAATCACCACAGAGGAAATGAATCTTCCAAACAACCATGTTAGCACGACGACACGGAAGCAGAGAGAACATCAGACTTTGGGATGGAGTCCAAGCCCTCCCAGATCCAGGTCACCCAACATGGAGAGGACACATGTTAGCAAGAGACTCGTGGGAGAATTAAATCATGGGCCCCTGTATCTCAGGTGCAGTAGAAGCAGTGGATTTGGAATTTCAGTTTTTCCACAACGTTCCACCACAAGCTGGTTAGAACTGTGCAAAAGCAGGAAGGGAAGCCCCAGTAAAGTGGACTGGGGATGCCAGAAGGGGAGGCTGGAAGGGGGCGCCTGCTGCTCAGTGCCCATTACAGACTCCACATTGCAATTCCCCACAGGAGAGACTCACCAATTCCAGGCCCCACACGTGAAGCTGGAGGTTCATCTCCTGAATTTTTGTAGGAGCTTTGCAGCTCAGCTGGTGAGAATTCTCCATCACCCTGCCTTTCTCCAAGGGACTTTCCTTCAAGCACCCTTCCCAACTTCTTCCTCCTCCATGAAATAATGTTACTCTCCTTTGTTTCTCGCACTTGCCTGTGATGGGACCTTAGCTTGCTCAGCCCAGACTGCCATTCTCTGCTCTTCCCAATTAAATCCATGCTGCTGGTCAAATAACTGGCAGATTGAGTTTAAGGCCAATCGAACAAATAAATTCAAGATCTTGCATGGAACAAAATCAATATGCACAAATTAGTGGCACTCCTAGGTGCTCGGAAGGAACCATCAGAAAGAGACTGCGGAGAACGATCTCATTAACACCTGCATCCAAGACAGCAAGATACCTGGGAGGCCCCTGAACCAAGAAGGTGACAGACCTGTCCTCTGACAGCCCTGCAACAATGACGACAGACAGGGAGGGGTACACACGGAGATGGGGAGGCACTGTGCTCAGGGTAGAACCCACACTGGGAAAATACCTACTCTCCCCAAAACCGTCTACAGAGTCCTCACTCTGGCTCCCGAATTTCTGGACTCGGCGCAAGCCTGGAGTGGGTGTGGACACGGGAAGGACCCCGCAGGGCTGAGGTGGGGAGAGCACAAGCACCGAAGAAGGCTGATGCTCCCTGACTGCAGACCATCTGAGGAGCCCCAGGAACCGAATCCGCGAGCACACAAACACAGATGAGGAACTAGGATCACCCGAGCCCAGAAAGGGGGGACCCCACAGCCCCGTGCACAGCACAGCAGGAGGCCACGTCTCCTCACACAAAACGACGGAAGCCCCAGTGTCTACACAGGGCGCCCTTCCTCTGTGGGGTCCTGAGACCACGAAACCCTTGACAGTCCACTCAGGCGGCTTCTCCTCAGCTCCTCCAGCATCTGGTCCTTAGGAGGTTGGACTGCTGCCAGTGTGGGCGCGTCCTCCACAACGGGTCCGGTCAGTGTGGATGCAGAGCCACACCCTCCTCAGCTTGTCCTGTCAGGGTGGGAGGCGCCCCACATTCTCCAGAAGTCTCCACAGTGGGTCCTGAAGAGGCGGGGCTCTGGTCCCAGCTGTGGCTGTGCAGCCTGGGCTCAGGGCGGGAGCTGGGGTCTGGCGCCCTCTGCAGGCGGTGCAAGGCAGTGCAGGACTGTGGGAGCTCACCCTTCAGTGGAAGGTCCTGCTCCCTCCCCGGGTCCAGCTGATGCCATTTCATTCCGGAAATTCAAGCTGCATGGAGCCCAATACCCCCCAACTTCCCCCCAAATAGCTAAGGAACAATGAATTGGAAACAATGTGGAATTACAACAGTCCTTGACCCAAACAGTGTCACTGAACATGGCCCTGATGCAGACCCACACTCTGACCTCAACTTGGTCTCAAGCCTGGACCCTACCCTAATCCAAGACCCTAACCCTAGCCCCCAACCCAAACAATGTTCACAAGAATCAAGAGGTACAAACTGCAAATATCCATCAATGGCAAGTGCATAAGCAAAGTGTGGTGAAGGGTTTGAATTTGGGTTCAGGTTCAGGTTTTAGTCAGAGTTCTAATCAGGCTTTGGGTTTAGTGTTAGGGTGAGGGTTTAGAGTGAAGGACAAGGGAACAGAGTTATAGTTTAGGGCTTTAAGTTTATGATTTAGGCTTTAAGACTCAGGGCTTATGGGATAAAGTTCAAGGTCAAATTTGGGGTTTGACTTCATGCTGAGATTTGGGTTCAGGTTTCATGACTTGGAGGTCTGGTTTAGGGTTTGGGTTCGTGGTTCAGGGCTTGGATCCAGGGCTCAGGTACAGGCTTTGGGTTCCATTCCAGGTTTGGGATTAAGGGTTCTAGTTTGGGCTTTAAGGTCAGCTTAGGTTTCAGCGTTGGTAGGGTTTAAGGTTAGGTTTAGGGATGACACATTTTCTTCAGTTGTCATCATGGACAAAAAAATTCTATCTGAAGTTTCTAAGTCAGAAATGTATTTCATCTGGGGGCGCCTGGGTGGCTCCGTGTGATAAGCCTCTGCCTTGGGCTCAGGTCATGATCTCAGGGTCCTGGGATCGAGCCCTTCATCAGGCTCTCTGCTTGACGGGGAGCCTGCTTCCCCATCTTTCTCTCTGCCTGCCTCTCTGCCTACTTGTGATCTCTGTCTGTCAAATAAATAGAATTAGTAAAAGCTATTATATGATCTTTTACAAACTATTTCCTATCTTTGCATTCTCATGTGCCAAGACAGACAGGGGTTATTTAAAACCCTGAAGAGAGTGCTCTTGCTTTTAAATTGCCTGTAACCTTCGTGTAATAGATTTATGATTGATGATAGATTTAGTTAAAATATAACTATTTAAAATATTTACTCTCAGTAAACGATTTCAACCTATGCTCATTTAAGTAACTTGGTGCATAATCCCTTTTCTATTAAACCATAGTGCAAGGACCAATGCAGCGTTTCCAGGAGAACCCCAAGCTATTTTTCTAGAATGGCTGTATGCTTATATATGGCGTCCTGTTTTCACTCCCTTTGTGGAGCACCTACCCTGGAGGTCATGTAATAACCAATGACCAAAAAAAACAAACAAAAAACCCAAACATCCAGGTCGAAGTGCCATCCCTGCCTGGAGTCAAGGAGACTGCTCAGACAGATCCAGGGCAGGCATCTCAGCCCATGCCTGTGCTGGGGAAGCTGGTTCCTGGCTTTGGGCGCAATCTGGAAGCCAGCAAACTGACCCAAGAGTGCAGCCGGCGTTTAAGACTGATGATCTATTCGCAGCCAGGCTGCACGTGGACACCCGCTCAGGGAGCCCGGCTAGGAGGCTGCCCAGCGTTGGAGCTGGCAATGCAGTAGCATGCCAGGGCTTAGCCCCGCACCCCAGCCATGGCTCAGTTTTCAGAAGTTAGGGGGCGGGGCCGGAGCAGAGAAGGGTCTTCGCTAATTTCCAAAGCTGGAAGTGAGCTCTCAGAGGACTCAGGAGGGAAGGGGGGGGCGGGTCGGGGGCGGCCTTGAGCAGGGGCTTTGCTAATTGCCCAGGCAGGAAGGAGGGGCGCACAGCGCCAGGGTGCTGTGCTGCAGCCCATTCTTGACTGCAGGACACACCATACTCGCTGCCCCTGTGCTCCCACGCTGCAGCCTAGCCCCTGACGCCGCGGTGTCTCATTCCCGTTCAGGCCTTCAGGCCGCCTGCTGCCCCTCCCCGCCCCATGGCTTCTCTGGAGGACCCTCTGCTCACAGGTAAAGTGACACCGCGACGCGCCCTCACCTGAAGCAGAAAACGCAGGACAGGAGCGGGGTGTGGGGTGGTCGGGGCCCAGCCTCCCGCCAACCCCAGGGCACCAGGACCACCCCGGAGGCCGCGCCACACCCTGTCCGCAGGGGGTCGGGCCAGGACGGCGCCACAGGAGGTACCCCCTCCTCCCCCCTGCCAGCCGGCAGGCTAGCCCCCATAGTTCCGCACTCCCACGCGCCTGTCAGAGCCTCCTGCCATTCCCAGGGCACCCAGAACCCAGAGAGTGAGGCCTTGGGTGCTTTCTAGTGACAGATTCAAGGCAATTTTTCGACTTTGGGACTCAGAGTTAACATAGTTTTCATTTGTGATTATTATTTTTGTGTGGGGGCCGTAGCTTTTCTTTTGACCTATGGTTGTTTTCACTCCCGGTTCTGAAGAAGCCCCTAAATCCTAACCCTGTTGAGGACTCAGAAAGCTCTCAGAGCAGCAGTGCTGGGGGACAGTGTGGACACATGGTTTGGTTTCTCCTCTGGCCTGCTTCTGTGGCAGCCCCGCTCTGTCCTCCTCAGACTTCAGAGCAATATCTGAACAAGTGGAGAAGCGACCAGAGGGTCAGGAAGGTGGCCACCGAAGAGTGACTTCTCTGGAGGGTGGCTGAGCTAGCAAGTGAGCATCTTAGTCCAGCTCTGCCTGCATTCAGTATGGAGCTGAACAGGGGCCAGGGAAGGGGAGGAGGAGCAGAGAGCAGGGACAAAGGGACCAAAGAGGAGATTCAGATGAAGGGAAGTAATGGGGAGGAAAGAGAAGAAACTCTAGAAGACAGGTATGTAGAAAGGAAAAGGGATGAAGTGGGCATTGGGAAAGGACACCACCAGGGAAGGAGAGAGGGGAAGGAAAGAGGGAGGAAAGGGGAAAGGGAGAAGGGAGGAGTCAGCATGCCAGGGCTCCCCCTGCATCTGAAGAAGAGGTGGCTGGTCCAGCTTGTCAAACAGGGTGCTCACTCTTTGGCCCCAGTTTCTGCCCCCAGTGCTACTGGGCTTTGCAAGGAAGGCAGGCTGTCCCTTGGGACCTACTGGAGCCCACAGGAGGGTGGGAGAGGTAAGATGCCACCAGGTCCTGTCCTGAGCTGCTCCCAGCCACCAGCCTCACCACATGGTGCAAGAGGGACCCCAGAACAAAGGAGGGACACAGGCCAGCATGTCTGCTGGTGGCCCTGGGCACTTAGCTCATCGCAGTGAACCACACGGCCTCCTCAACCCACGCTTTCAAAGCCTCCTTCTTCGTTTCTGGCTTTCATGTCTGTAGGAACATGAGCCAGATCTAACTCATCTCCGACAGACAATTCTGACTCACCCCGTGTCAGATTTTTAAGAGTGGCTGTGATAGAGTAAGATAGCAATGCTCCAACAAACGGACTGTTTCCTCCCACTTGACCTCAACAGTCTTATACATTTTCTTAGCGAAAACATCTTGTCTCCTTCCATTAAGCTCATAACGTGGTCTAGTAGTATACATGCGCCTTCGGTAGATGCGAAGCGATACAGAGGTCCTTTTTTTTTTTTAAATTTTACAAGGCAAAGTCAGTGAACACATCCAACTTGACCAATACGTCTCTAAAATGTCAATCCAGGCAAAGCTTTTTCTGCCTACAGTTTGGAGCCTACGTAGTGACATTTTTAAAATGCTTTCAGTCCCTCAGTGAGGCTCTTAGAAGCTAGCCAGGGCTTACTACGTGCCAGGCACTGTGTCAGGTGTTGGAGCTAAAGGGAAGGAGAGCTTGGAGGCTGGCTGGGGAAGGACATCCATGACACAACCACAGCTAGAAACGGAGGCCAGTGCTAGAAAAGAGAGAGCAGGCTGCATGGAGAGTGTGTACCATGGGGCTTGTGAGCTCACGAATAAGTGGGAGTAACTGGAGTGGGGAGATGGGGGAGAGAAGAGGGTCTTCCCATCAATGGGAATCACCTGTGCTTGGAGGCAGGTGCCATGAGAGGTCTCCACAGGAAGAAGGAGGCAGTGTGGTTGAAGGGCAGAGAGATGGGGCAGAACAGGCATCAGTCAGTTGGAGGGGTATGAATAGACTGATGGGAGGATTATGGGTGCCTTTGGAGGACTGAGAATTTGTTAGAAGATCAGTGCAGATTTCTATGGAGACAAATGCCAGGAACTGATAGGTCTTTGAAAGGTCACTCTGGCTGCCTTTTGGCAAAGGGGTTGGTAAAAGGCACTTGCAGGTGTGAACACACCAGGTGGGAGGTGAGTGCAGAAAATCGGGTGAGGGAGCATGGGAACTTGGTCCCGGGGTATATAAGAGAGAATAGCCTTTAAGGAGTTCCACAAATTGGCACCAGCTGTGGCTTCATTACAGAGCTGGAAGGGGGAGGTGGGTGTGTCCTGGAGGTTACAGAAATTACATGAGAAAGGGAAGTCTTTTTAGATCTCTTTTTCAACTAGAGGAACTCTCACCTTATTGATAGAATTCCAGAGTGGGAACCAATGATATGAGGACATCTTTGAAATGTCTGAATATATTCTTCGACATCTTTGAAAGTGACGAGGAGACCTTGGCCTTAGGAGGCCTTGGCCCTCTTTGTAGTTAGAAAGATTTCACGTACAGATTTGAGTTCTCCATTTTAAAGTCAAGGAGTCAGTCCTTCCAAAGGACACCTCCTATCATTTTACCCTCTCATTATACCTCACGTGCTGGCATCTCCAAGACCCTCTGTTCCAGGTTGAGAGTATCCACTTTGGCCAGGCTGGTCTTGCCAAGAACACCACCACAGGAAATCTAGAGCCTATAATGCTATTAATAACATCATCTAGGACTGTGTTTGCTGCCCTCATAGCCTCTTCCCACCATGACTCACTGAAGCTTTTTACACATTGTATCCATTAAGCTACAGTTCCCAAAGCTCATCTTCTCTAGTGCCATTAATTTTTAGGGGACCAGGCAAACCTTAAACTTGTTCCCCTTAACTGGATCCCTGTTCCCCCACAATCTACTTGAAAGCCTTTCACCATGATTCTTGAATGAGATCTGAGACCACTGCTGGTACCTAACACTTCTTGGCACCTTGTCTGTTAGGTTCTTGGAAGAGGAGATGGCTATGGAGGTGAGTGGGAATGGGAGTGGGAGGATTTCTCCCTTCACTTTGCTTTTTGTGTTTTCAAATAATGGGTTTTGAGGGGGCCGGAAAGTTTAACCAGACCATTTATTTTCCATCTCCCATCGATAAAAAGTTTACCACTCCCCACTGGAAGAATTTATATCTTTCCTTTGAATCTCCAGGAAAATCTCCCAAACCCAGACCACCACCATGTGGATTCAGCCATCTTCTGATTCACCTCCAGATTGTCTCCTCCTAACTACTCAAGCCACAGGTTAAGGGCGAAATGTTCAATGCCCAAGCAATTAAGTGGGGAACACGTTTATCTAAGCAATTGCATGCAGCTCTCTATCTGCATACAGGGGGTCTCTCCCAAGCATTTCCAACCTCAGCAAAAGAAGACAAAGCCCCAGCAGTCTGGGGTATATATCATTCATTCATTCCTGTGTTCAACACTCATGGCGGATCCCCACCAAGACAGTGGGAGAGCAAGGACTAGAGAAATCCTGGAAGCTGAAGTCTGAGGAGGATTTCAAATTCAAGTCAGAGATGAAAGAAACATCTGGACTTGGTCCTCAGGTACATGCAGTATTCTGAACTGAGGCTAGAACCAGAGACCATTCTAATGAAAGGCCTCTACAGGTGGGTTCTCACAGGTGGGCCCCAACTCAGTTTCGTGTATATTCATTCATGAAATAGCTCTTTGGGTCAACATGCAGAAGAAAACCATTTCAGAAAACTGACAATGAGGAGAGGAAAGGGAAGCCAGAAGGCTTGTGAATGGGGAGAGAGGAGGAGCCAGGGCAGAAAACCAAGAATCCCTCCCTGCCCTCCTTGCTGCCAGGGAGGTCTGAGGGACTAGTTTCCACCTGGGATCCCAAGTCCAGAACAAAAGCAGCGGGGCCACGGCGGGGGAGGGAAGGGGGTCCTCAGCACGGGCGCATGGGGCTGCGGAAAGATGGGGGCTAGCGTGCCTGCTGGCGGGGGGCACCTCGCAAGGCGCTGTCCCCAGCCCGACCCCATGAGGACCCGGGTTTGGCGCAGCGTCCGGGGTGGTCCCGGTGCCCTGGGGTTCCGGGAGGCTGGGCCTCCACAACCTCCCTCTCCGCCCCCAGGTCGGGTCCGCGCTTTCTGCTCCAGGTGAGGGCGCGGCGCGGTGTCACTTTACCCCTGTGCAGAGGGTGGTCCGGAGAAGCCTTGGGGCAGGGAGGGGCAGCAGGCAGCAGGAGCGGGACAGCGGAGCCTCACAGGGGAGCGTACGGGCGGCGAGTCCGGTGGGTCCTGCAGTCCCGACTGGGCCGCAGCACAGCACCGCGGCGCTGCCCGCCCCTCCTCCGCCAGCCCCTCCACCTCCTCCCAGACTCTCAGCCACATCCTCTGTGAGCTCACTTCCAGCTTCGGCAATTAGCAAAGCGCCTTCTCCCCGCTGCCCTCCACCCGCCCCCGCCCCCCTCCCTCCTGAGTCCTCTGCGAGCTCCCTTTTCGCTTTGGCAATTAGCAAAGCCCCTTCTCCGCGCCGCCCCGCCCCCCTCCCTCCTGAGGCCCCGCCCTGGCTGGGGCGCGGGGGGAAGCCCCGGGGGCTGCAAGCTTTGCCAGCGCTGGCGCTGGGCAGCCTCCTAGCCTGGCTCCTTGAGCGGGTGTCCACCCGCGGCCTGGCTGCAAAAAGATCATCAGTCCTGTTAACCCTGGCTGCACTCTCCCGTCAGTTTGCTGGCTTCCTGATTGCGCCCAAAGCCATGAACCAGCTTCCCCAGCACAGGCCTGGGCTGAGATGCCTGCCCAGGATCTGTTTGAGCAGTCTACTCATCTCCAGGCAGGGATGGCACTTCCACATGGATGTTTGGGTTTTTTTATTGTTTTTTGGTCATTGGTTATTATTACATGACCTCCAGGGTAGGTGCTCCACAAAGGGAGTGAAAACAGGATACATGATATACCCCTCACCTCCCATGCTGTCTTTCTCTTAAATAATAAGCACTGCTGAACTATCTTAGATTCTGTACCTTCTCTCCAGCCATGAACCTATCACTGTCTTTAACTCTTGAAAACTTCATTAGACAAATTAATGTGGTGAAGGAAGAAATATGAGAAAGCCTATTAATCTGATGAGCATGGAACTGAACAAACCCTATAGATACTTTCCCTTTGATTTCTAGCCTATCAATACCTACAGTGAGTCACATACACTCAAGATTATTGTTTTTATTGTATACTTCATATATTCATTGATTTTGGACTCGTTATCATTTCGTTGAAGTGTTAAACTATGGTAATAAACAAACTTTTAATTAACTTTTCCTCCTATGATACAAATATAACTTGCACTTGAGCTTTAGCTAATTTTATGTTCTAAAATTGCCAAAACAAAATGATCAAGGTTTCTAGATTATTTACTGTATTTTCTACTATATAATATTGTTCTATCTCTTCTGTATAAAGAAAATGAATGCTTGGGGCTCTTGGGTGGCTCAGTGCATTAAAGCCTCTGCCTTCTGCTCAGGTCATGATCCCAGAGTCCTGGGATAGAGCCCCACATCAGGCTCTCTGCTCAGCAGGTACCCTGCTCCCCTTCCTTTCTCTCTGCCTGCCTCTCTGTCTACTCGTGATCTCTGTCTGTCAAATAAATAAATAAAATCTTTATAAAAAGAAAATGAATGCTTGATAACTAAATGAATGCTTTACTGAACAAATTAAATATGGCAATAGCATTTTATTTTATCATGCTTCACATATTAAATAATAATATTATATCACTAGTCTACAAATAATCTACTCGCATAGTCATTTGGAAGCTTTTAGCAAAAGAATTCTTCCTCCTGATTGTAGTATAAAAGCCACAGAAATATACAGAAGACTCCTAGGATAGAAAGTTAAATCCAGTTATCCGTGATGCCTTGAGGAGGACCTGACCTATGTATGTCCTGGGATGCACTAGTAACTGTTACATGTGATAGGATTATATTTAATATATACAGTTTCATTTATTTCACAAAGGACATATAAATTTGAGAATAAAATATTTGATGAATCTATAAAGTCTATATCTATTTGTAACTAATGTGGTAGAACTAAGATGTTAATTTGAAAAAAAAATCATTATACACATACACATATTCAATTGTTTTTATATATATAAACAGCATTATTTATTTATGTAAATAAATGCATTGTCAGTAAAATCCATTTACTTATCAATCATAAGGGTAATTTTAAGTACTAAGAATAAGAAATATGTGAAAAGATAAGTGTTCAAGAGTGCAGTTTGTGGTAATTAATACAATATGATAGGCTCATGAAAAAGATATATTACTTGAACTTAAAAGCTTCTATAATTAAGCGATGACCACTTGAAATTTGTAATTAGTCTTGCTGAAGTTTTTCCTTGCACTTATTGCCCTTCCCCAGAAGTTCATTAAGAATTTCTGTGAATGTCCTTATGTTTAATCTCATTCATAGATTCCACTGCTGCTCACAAAACAAAGCCAAAAAGAGAGGTAACTCTATGTGGCACTCCATCCACAAGCAATACATTCATAAATAATTAAAAAGCTCTCTACTTCATTTGTTACCCATTCAGCTGATAATTTAAATGAGTAACTGAGGCCATTTTATCAGCACTTTTAATAGAATGCGACTCAGAAACTTCACAGTGTTATTTAAGAAGAAATGCTCACGTGTTAAGGTTTTTATTTTTTTAAATCAACAAAATAATTTTCAAATATTAAAAGCAAATGTCTCCTTTTCCTCCAAGTTTCCTTGCTATGTCAAAGTTACAAATAAATACATTAAAATCGTATTTTGAGTAGTAGATAAAAACAAAAGTTTTGAAACTGTGGGTTGAGTGTCTGGGTTAACTTGTATAAATATCTGAACTCAATGTATTTAGACTTTATTAGATTTTTTTTTAGACTATTTAAAAATACATGCTGAGATAATGACAACATTATTTTATTCATTTTAATAAATAAATTATTTAATTTCATTATGTTTAGATATTTATTTATTAAATTAATGATTTAATATTTAATAATCTAAATTTGAAATATTTTAAATTCTAAAAATATTTATTTAATTAAATTGATATATTTAATATAAATATTTAATAAATTATTTAACCATTATTATAATTATGCAATACATTATGTATTGTGTAATAATTGCATTTTAATAAATAAATAAATGTATTATTTACATTATTTTATTATATTTTATTTAGTTGACAAAGAGAGGGAGAACGCAAACAAAGGGAGCTGCAGGCAAAAGGAGAGGGAGAAGTAGGCTCCCAGCTGAGCAGAAAGTTCAACCTGGGTTTCCATCCCACGACCCTGAGATCACCACCTGAGTCGAAGGCAGATGCTTAAGTGACTGAGCCATCCAGATGCCCAAGGCTTTGTATTCTTCGCTTCTAAATATTGATGCTCCTTCATCTCTGGAGTTAGTAAATTGATGTTGAGAATTCATATCAAAGAATTGATAGTAGCTGTTAAACAGAAACATGTAATTTAGGGGAAAAAAAAGAACAGAAGGAAGAGAAAGGCCAAAAGTCAAAAGCACATTAATATAAAATTTAATTAGATAAAAAAGCTGATATTCCTGAAGGGGGCTAATAAAAGAGCTGCAAAGAGCTGATAGGATTAGGAAAATTGTCCACTCCTGGTCATTTCATAATTTTAAACTATTCCTTATTAATAAATATACTTAGTTCCAGAAACACAAGCACATAGGAACATTTCCACCAAGTTTCCTCTAACAGCATTTACAAATTAGACGTTCAAACAATGCAGTTCATTACATGTTGCATCTGTATCTTAAAGTTTAAACACTTTCTGTGACACATTTTCTAACAATTAAAATTAAAATATATATATATATATACCTTATCCCTAAATGGAAAAAAAAAAAATATATATATATATATATATATATATATATATATATATATACATAGAAACCTTATTCCTAAATGAAACCTTTCTTTGTTTATTAGCTTAAATAGGTAAATTAGCAACAACAACAACAACAAACAGCTAATATTATAAAGGTAGGAACAATTTACCTTTTCATTTATTGCTATTTTCTAAAAATTCCTATTTTATTTTTTTCTCAAGTCTGTCATAATAATTTTCTAAATCTCCTGCCTTATTCAATTTTTTTCTTTTAGTGGAAATCTCTATCTCATATTTATTTTCTCTTCCTCCACTCTTTGCTCTAATAATTCAATGTATTATTAGATTTTCTGTTTTTCTCTTTATCCAGATATATCTTTTCTTTCTTTCTTTCTTTTTTAAATAATTTGATTTGCTGGCATTTTACATCAGTACATGCTTTCTTATGGATGTTAGAAATGTCTGTGGAACTACTAGAAGAATAAACTTTTTTACCTTTAAGAAGTTTACAGTCGAGAGTGCCTGGGTGGCTCAGTTGGTTAAGTGTCTTCCTTCAGCTTAGGTCATGATGCCAGGGTACTAGGATCCAGTCCTGCATCAGCTGCCTGCTCAGCAAGGAGTCTGGTTCTTCCTCTCCCTCTGACCCTCCCTCTCTCTCTCTAATAAATAAATAAAATCTTTAAAAAAAAGACTTACTGAATCTGAGACTGAATTACTAAATTCAGTCTTAATAGAAGACAGCTAAACAAAGCAATGATCACAACTGGAAAATTTAGCGAGATCATGGTTTAACATTTTTGGTTGACACAGGACCTCTTTCAGTAACAACTTTCCCTAAATATCAATTTCTTTTTAAGGCAAAAAATTTTGACAAGAAATCCAGATCCTTCTAATCATTTTCATATCAATTTAAGGTGACATCCTCAGAGTATATAATCAAATATGTAATTATTCTATCTGTTGCCTTGTATATTGCCTGTATCTTTTTCAGACTCAAAGTTCCATTGAGGTAGAGTTTTTTTTTTTTTAAAGCAGAGATTTTTAAAGTGTTTGATATATACAAGATGCTTAATAAGTGTTTACAAAGCCTATGTATTACAGAAGCCTTTAACAGGCTTTAAAATAATGTAGGTGATATTAGTGGTCATATCAAACAATTTTTAGGTTTCAGTCATGTAAGTATCTACATTTCTCAGAGACAGAGAAACATACAAATGGTCTGGATCCAGTAGGATAATGCTAGCATGTGTTGTAAATTCTCTTATATGACCTTATTCTTGCAAGAATTGGTTATGTGGCAGAAAAAAAGGTATCACTATCTTATACTTTATTATTAAAGAGATTTATGGAAGTCTTAATTTCTTACACTACACCTTTGTTTCAGTGGAACCAATTTCTGTGGTAATGGTGAGAGGAAAGTAGGCAATTTAGGCAGCAGCAAAAATCTCCTACAAGGCACTATAAAATAAGGCTTGTTCTAGATCATGGGTCTGTCCAAAGGGGAATGTTAAGGGGTAGAATGGATGATGGATGCATTGTGGACTTATAACTTTAAGATTAATACTGTTATGCCCCAATAATGGGTCTATGATTAAAGGAGCGAGACTGATGTAAAGCAAAGGTCAAGCAAGGCTTTATTTCATGCCAAGCATCAAGAATCTAACCGAACGTTCGGGGCCACACCTCTTATGAGAGAAGGCAACCCTTTGCTGTTTCACAGTCTAGCTTTTAAGGGCAAAGACCATGCAGTCAGGCCTGGCCACGCACAGGTGACCAATGAGATTTTAACGCACACAGGAAACTCCACAGTGAGGCTAGATGACCAATTGAGGTTCAATTTACCCTAGTATAGACATTTGACCCAGCCTATTACACCTTGATTAGGATTAGTGCCAAAAAGGTTCCCAAAGGGCGGAGGAGTGGGGCATACTCCATAGTATCTAGGGAGACAATATGCAAACACCGCCCCCCCTCCCGCTGATTGATGTCTCCACCTGGCCTGACCCACTTTTGTATATGGGCTTTGTTACCTGGAGCTGATTACCAGGACTTGTTTTTAAGTGAATCCCCTGGGGGAAGGGGAGCAAGGACAGTTTAAGGGTTAACCTCAAGGAAAGCCTCTTGCTAAAATATAAAAATATAAAATAGGTCCTTACATTACAACAACTCAGTAGGGAAAGTCCCAGTGTGGTGAGAAAAGAAGTGAGGTAACTTGCATTGCACATTTTTTTTTAAAACGTGTAAGTTGTATTTTTCCGTGCCATTACATCATACTTTATCTTCATCTCTGTCTACTAGTTTAAAACTAGTTAAACAAATTCAACAATTTTTAAAAAAATATTTTATTTATTTATTTAAGAGCAAAAGCCAGAGAGAGAGAGAGAGAGAGCATGAGCAATATGGGGCTCGATCCCAGGACTCTTGAGATCCTGATCTGAGCCAAAGGCAGACACTTAACTGACTAAGCAAATGAGACTCCCACAAACTCAACAATTTTATAAAATTTTTATTTGTTGGGGTGCCTGGCTGGAACAGTCAGTAAAATATGTAAATCTTGATCGTGGGGTTGTACGTTTGAAATCCACCTTGGGTGTAGAAGTTTTATTTAAAAATAAAATCTTTAAAAAAATTTTTTTTCATTTTTTTATTTAAGCCATTGTATGGCAGTGTTGATCACTATATTGTACACCTGAAAGTAATATTAACCTTATTTTAACTAACTACAATTTAAATAAAAACTTTAAAAATAAAATAAAAATAATAATCATAAAAATAAAAAAGAGGAAAAATTATTTGGCAGGCAATTTTCTTAATTGCATTATTATTTATTATTATCATAGTCTGTGTGTGTCGGTGGGAGGTGGCTGGTATTACAGTGAGTTCCATATCTGTGTTACACTGAGGTCCATGTCTGTAGTCAGTCTTTTTTTTCTTTTAGTTTATTTTCAGGGATCCAAAATTCATTGTTTATGCACCACACCCAGTGCTTCATGTAATAAATTCCCTCCTTAATACCCACCACTGGGCTCACCCAACCACCTGCCACCCTCCTCTTCAAAACCCTCAGTTTGTTTCTCAGAGTCCACAGTCTCTCATGGTTTGTCTCTCCCTCCGATTTCCCCCAGCACACTTCTCTCCATCTCCCAGTGTCCTCCACGTTATTCCTTATGTATTGAGTCTTATAAAAACTTTTATTTCTTTCCCTATTCTGCTTTGCATATGCTTACCTTAGATGTTAAAATGTTATAAACCTCTCCTGCCTGGTCCATTTTCTCTCTCTTCTCTCATGATTTCTCATGCTCTCCCTGCCAACCCCACATGCCTTACAATATCTGGATATGACTAATTTCTTCCTGAGCTACTTTATTCTACTCTGCCATATGGTCGCCCTTCCCTCTTCTGTACCATATCTTCTATCCCCTGCATTTGTGCTTTAAGAATACCTAATTCTTTTCACTGCATCTGTATCTTTGAGGTCAATACTCAGTAGTGCAATCGCTGGGTCATAGGCTAGCTCTATTTTACTGGAAAGAAGGGCCATATGCACCCCAGTGTTCATAGCAGCAATGTCCACTATAGCCATTCTGTTGAAAGAGCCAAGATCCCCTACAACAGACAAACGGATAAAGAAGATGTGATCCAAGGATACAATGGAATATCACTCAGCCATCAGAAAGGATGAATACCCAACTTTTGCATCAACATGGATGGGACTGTAGGAGATTATGTTAAGTGAAATAAGTCAAGCAGTGAAAGTCAATCATCATATGGTTTCACTTATTTGTGGAACCTAAGGAATAGCATGGAGGACATTAGGAGAAGGAAAGGAAAAATGAAGTGGGGGTATTGGAGGGGGAAATGAAACATGAAAAACTATGGACTCCAAGAAACAAACTGAGGGTTTTAAAGATGAGAAGGATGTGGGGATGGGTGAGCCTGGTGATGAGTATTAAGGAGGGCACATATTGCATGGGGCACTGGGTGTTTTACACAAACAATGAATCATGGAACACTACTTCAAAAACTAATGATGTATTGTATGGTAACTAGCATAACAGAATTAAAAAAAAAAAAGGAGGGGGACAATACCTAACACTCAATCTTTGCTAGTTTCTTGTTTACCTCCTTTTAAGAGTAAGCTCATTAGTGTTTTTGTTTGTTTGTTTTTTTTTTGTCTCAACTAAAAGAAGAAAAATAATACACATTATTTTGAAAACTTTTTGAACAGTGTACAAACGTTAGTCAAGTCCACAATGTCTCATCTCTTCTTCCTCCTAACATGGCTAAGTTGAAAAACCCTTTATCTGGGAAAAGATCATTGTCCAGCCACCTTGTGTAAGATTTTGGCTTTAGGTTAGATTATCCTTTCTTTCCTTTTCTGAAAATAAGTTGAAAATATTAATAGCCTCAGTTTCTTCTTCCAAAATATGACTGCTTCTTTACCAAGTGCAAAAGCAACCCATTTTGACCATAGTAAACAGCTTGGACCTACTTTTTTTGGCTCACTGTTTTAGTGAGACAAGTGGAGTGAAGATGACACACCATTTCCAAATGTATTAATAATTGGTAGACCATACTTCTAAATTGAAGATTTGTTGCCATTAAACTACGACCAGACTCGCTATAATTACAGAGGTAAATTCTTTATATTTACTATATTTGAAATTACCATATAATACCAAAATAAAATTATGATTATGTGAAGAGTCTGTAATATTAAGAAGATGACTTTGAAATGATTGATTATCTAAATGAAATTTCCCATTTTATAATCTTGTATAAGCTTCCATTGTCATTTCTATTTAAAATCTATTAGAAGGCACTCTTATTTTCCCTTAAGTGGGAAGTCAAATGTGGAACAAATTCATCCCAAAGGAACTGATTCTATGTTCCATTGAAGACCAGGTGGCTTCCATGTGGCATTTTGCCTCTTGCATATTGTTCATCTCCTACAACAAATGAGGGTATGCTCTTTAGTAAACTAATTCAACTCAATTAGAGACATTGTCTTCAAGGGATAACATCATAGAGACTAGAATCAGAATCATACTTTTGGGAAAATTGGGCCCAGGATTTTTGTTTTGTTTTGTTTTGTTTTAAGATTTTATTTATTTATTTGACAGACAGAGACCACAAGTAGGCAAAGAGGCAGGGGCGGGGGTGGGAAGCAGGCTCCCTGCTGAACAGAGAGCCTGATGCAGAGCTCGATCCCAGGACCCTGAGATCATGGCCTGAGCCGAAGGCAGAGGCTTAACCCACTGAGCTATCCAGGTGCCCCTGGGCCCAGGTTTTGATGGCTTCTTTCCTCAATCTTATAAAACCTATTTGAACTTTACTGGATGCCAGAACTGCTTAAAAATATTTGGTCCCTTGTAATTTTAACCTTCCAGTATTCAATGCACCTGATCCATGTAATATCCTATAGTATTTTTGTCAAATGAAGACTCTCAAAGTGTGTTTCTTGGGAGACACTTTTCAATTGGTTGCTTACATTTCTGCATTTATTATTTGTTCTAGGCCATCCCTGTGAAGATGGTTGTAATGAATAGACTTGGAAGACAGAAATAGTATCTTTTTTTTAACTTAACCTGTTGTGTTTGCAAATATTATCTGCCTCTGTTTTGATTCTTCTTGTGAGAACTGAGGCTCAGAACTGATATATAACTCCCAACCCTACACACACACACACACACACACACACACACACACACACAAATACTGTTAATATTCTGGCTACCTCTATTGCTGTGAATATTAAACTATATTATTTCTGAACCATGAGTCTGCGTCTTCTATCAACACCCAAGAAACTACGGCAGACTCATACACCAGCTTTCAAATAAGGGAAAATAATCTCAGATGCTTTATATTTTTTGATAGTGTTACCTACTTCTGAACATATGACTGAACACATATAAAGCTGGAGCCCTGACCATTTAGAGCTTCTTCTGTGGAAGAACTATGCATTCACCAGTAAACAAAAGTAGATTCATCTTTTTTTTTTTTCCTCCTGGACACCATTTCCTCTCTCACACTGTTGCTCAAATTGGATGGAGTCTAAGGTCCTTTGAGGAAATTTTTGTTTAATGACTCAAAATAAAATAGGAAGAGTCTAAAGTGCTAAAAATACTTCTAGATAAAAGGTATAAGATCATGCCAGAAAGGATAGTAATTTTATCTAACAACTGCCTGTTCACCACTTTTTTGTTCATTAACTAATCTCCAAATTCCTGACTAAATCCCTTTTGTAAGCCAGAATGTGAGCTAAAAACTGGGATTTTAAAAAATTTTCATTTGAAATCCAGTTAGTTAACATATATGGTTGTATTAGTTTCATGTGTACAATATAACATATAGCACTCAGTGCTCATCATGACAAGTGCTCTAATTAACCCCCATCACTTATTTAATCCATCACTCCTTTCAGATCCCCTCAAGTAACCATCAGTTTGTTCTCCGTAATGAAATGTCTGTTTCTTGCTTTGTTTCTCTTTCTATGTCTTATTATTTCCCCTTTGCTTGTTTGTTTTGTTTCTTTTATTCCATATATGAGTAAAGGTATTTGTCTTTCTCTGACTGACTTATTTCACTTTTAGCATTATACTGTCTAGTTCCAACCATGTTATTGCAAATGGCAAGATTTCAGTCTTTTTTATGGCAGAATAATATTCCATTGTATATAGATACCACTTATTCTTTATTTATTCATCAATTGATGGATACTTGGGCGCTTTCCATATCTTAGCTTTATAAATAATGCTGCTATAAACATAGGGGTGCTAGCATCCCTTTGAATAAGTTTTCTTATATTCATTGGGTAAATACACACCAACAGGATTGTTGGATCACAAAGGACTTCTATTTTTAAATTTTATGGAAATTCCATACTGTTTTCAAATATGGCTGTATCAGTTTGCATCACCACCAACAGTTCACAATTGTTCCTTTTTTTTTTTTTAAGATTTTATTCATTTGACAGAGAGAGATCACAAGTAGAGAGAGAGAGAGGAGGGAGCAGGCTCCATGCCTGGCAGAGAGCCCGATGTGGGACTTGATCCCAGGACCCTGAGATCATGACCTGAGCTGAAGGCAGAGGCTTAACCCACTGAGCCACCCAGGCAGCCCCCACAAGTGTTACTTTTTCACATCCTCTCCAACACCTTTTGTTTCTTGTAGTGTTGATTTTAGCCATTCTGACAGGTGTGAGGTGGTATCTCTTTCTAGTTTTGCTTTGCAATTTCCTGATGATACATGATGATGGACATCTTTTCATGTATCTACTGAACATTTGAATGTGTGCTTTGGGGAAACACTTGTTCATGTCTTCTATCCATGGTTTTATTGGATTATTTGTTTTTGGATGTTGACTAAAAACTGGATATTAAGTAACACACAAGACAGGTTTCCTTGAGCTTAAATTTTATTTGCATGAGTATCATTAACAGGAAAAAATATGCATATGGGTATGTACAAGTGTGTTTATGTATACATCTATCTATCTATCCTCTATCCCATGTCTTCTAATTGTGGTAAATCCTGTAAGGTGGGGAATGGGATAGTCTGAAGAAATATGCTTCTGGATATGCTGGGTAAGCAAATTTAATTGCACTCAGATGCATTGGATATAAGTGAATCACTCAAATGAGTTATTTAATATTATATAGAAACAAATTAAAAGTTTATGTAGTTTAAAATAATAGGTAGTTAGAATAATTTTTTTGTTTGTTGTTTTTGTGTCTTTTTTTGTTTATATATACTATGGTGTGAATGTTTATGTCTCCCAAAATCATATTATGGAATCTAACTCTGGAAGTGATAGTATTAAAACTTAGGGGCCTTTGGGAGGTGATTAGGTCATAAGTGGGATTACAGTCCTTTTAAAGGAGACCCCAGTGAGTTCTCTTGATTCATTCATCATGTACGTTTACAGTGAGAAGATAGCCATCTATGAGGAAGTGGGCTCTCCCTGGATCTGCCCATTCCTTAATCTTGAACTTCTCCGTTCTAGAACTGTGAGAAATAAATTCCTGTTCTTTATAAGCTATTAAGTCTATATCATGTCCGTTATAGCAGCCTGCATGCAGAAGGACACTATGACCTAAAATGAGAGCAATAAATATAAAGTTTCAGTAAAGTCAGTTGGTACAATGTTTTTTTTTTTTTTTACTTAGAGAAGACATGCTGCTTCATGTTAAACCTTGATATTGTATATGTTTCTTGAAGGGCCACTTCTTACTCCTTTGTGTGTTTTCCACAAAGTCCAGGATGATGCCTTACATAAAGGTAATATTTTATAAATACTGTTGGAAATATATACTTCTCTAAAATCTTATTTTGCCTACAGATTACTTGGATCCACTTTGCCTTGTGTAGAATATTTGAAATATATTAAGTACAGAATGTCTCTCTAAATAACATTTAGAATCATCATTAGTTTATGACTCCTGACTCATTTGTTTATGCAGTGATACTTACTTCAAGAACACTGAAGTTTGTAATATGTTTTGAATTAATCACCAAGCTAGTTTATTTTAACTTATGAAAAAATAATTTCTCATGTTGGTTTAATTCTGCTCTTATGTTATGGTCATGACATTTTCATTAAAATAAAGTAGAAAATAGAAGTAAATAATTAATGAAAAATAAAAAATAATAAATAAAAAATAAAAGCAAATCTCTTGTGAAATGTTAAACTTTTCTTACTTATTTTGTTTTGCTTTTCCTCTACCATGCTGGCAAAGCTGTATGTTGCAGATAAGTATAATTTTCTAGGTGCTAGGTTTGTTACTTTTACTAAAATTTTCAAAATATAAGGAGTTGAATAGTCATGGATTGTTTATTAAACTCCTTATCTACACATATAAAAATAAAACAATGATGGTGACCTGGGTATTTCTAAAATTGTATTCTGTTTTTCCATATTATGGTTTACAATGTAATTAATAAAGATTCTGCATATATTAACATCCATCCCCTTCTATCTCATCTGTATGTCCATACAGAGCATGTATGATTTCTATTCATTGCTATGTTGTGGTGAAGAGATTGTCTGAAGTAGCCTATATTTATGCAGGTAGATCTTAAGCTACGGTGCTCTTGTTTATTTGCTTGTTCGTGATCAGTATGTCTGAAAGATGGTAACTATTGCATCAGGTGTGACGATTAAAAAATATTATTGGTGCCTGATACACTGTGATGAAATAGGTAAGTCGATTCATAATTTGTTAATTAAATTAGAAAAGAAATTCCTTTGGATTTGTTCTTTATTAAGAGTTTTTTTTTTTTTTAACGAATGCCTTGGGATGTTTTTTGTGTAATATATATCACATGCCTCAACCTTTAAATTTGAATTTAGAAAAGAGTTATCAGAATGAGCCTAGAAAATATTGTTATGGGGGCGCCTGGGTGGCTCAGTGGGTTAAGCCGCTGCCTTCGGCTCAGGTCATAATCTCAGAGTCCTGGGATTGAGTCCCACATTGGGCTCTCTGCTCAGCAGGGTGCCTGCTTCTTCCTCTCTCTCTGCCTGCCTCTCTGCCTACTTGTGATCTCTCTCTGTCAAATAAATAAATAAAATTAAAAAAAAAGAAAACATTGTTTTAAAATATTTTTGTTCTGTTGTATTATGTTAACTTAGGAAATAATGGTAGTTATTTTTATTAGCATTTCCTACTTTCCACATGCCCTTACAGATGAGATATCATGTTTTTCCTACTCTTTTTATCGTGGTTGTTATATTCTTCATGATCAATAACAATCAATGAAAATTCCTAACATTAATTTTCTTTGGGAAAGTGATATTTTAGCAGGAATCCATGACCAAAAATTTTAGCTGTTGTTCTTCCAGGAGATGAGACTATCAATGTTCCCGAAATTTCAAGAAATAGAACTTATTAATTGTGTTGGTTGATGTTTATTGTCTCTGAACTTAGAGGTGCATAATTCAATTTAAAATTTATTTTGGGGGCGCCTGGGTGGCTCAGTGGGTTAAAGCCTCTGCCTTTGGCTCAGGTCATGATCCCAGGGTCCTGGGATCGAGCCCCGCATCGGGCTCTCTGCCTAGCAGGGAGCCTGCTTCCTCTTCCCTCTCTCTCTGCCTGCCTCTCTGCCTACTTGTGATCTCTATCTGTCAAATAAAATAAATAAAATCTTAAAAAAAACGGAGTGGACCTTATGGGGGTGCTTATCTGAAATTGAGGGACATTATAAAAAAATAAAAAATAAAATTTATTTTGAATTGAAAACAAGATCTTACTGAAGTTTAGGCATCCCACTTTATATCAGGCCTCCAGTACATTCTAATTTATTTATAGAAAATATCATAAACATGAATGACACTTTTCCTATTGCATTTATATGAAACTGCAATGACTCAAAGATGTCAGATTTGAAAAGCACTACCTTTCTATAATTTCTGTTTCTTAGGAGGAATGGATATACCATTTTAGCTCAATTATCCAACAGTATTCAAAACCACCATGAATTTTAAAACATAGTTATTACACCCTAAAAATCAAGTATGAAAATGTATAAACAACCAAATCTCTATCTGTAAATGAAATACTCCCACACAGACGGGTTTTAAAACTTTCTAACTTAAGGAATTTGATAGCACAGACTCAGGGTAGTAGTTTCAGTGCCTACAGTATACTTTCAGGGAGAGAGTAATGTAAGCTCTGAGTCACTTTCTGCCTAGAGATGACCTAATAGTGGTTCTGGCATTGTTTGTTTGTTTTTGAAAATACGTTCCTGGGCGTCATTCAGAAAATGCAGAGTTTGGCATCTATATAAATTAAGGATGATCTTTTTGAACTTTTGTCTTTCATTACATCAAATTACCATAATTGGACAGAAATTCCACTAAATTAAGCATTGTTAGGAAATGTGTAAATTGGAGCTACTCAAATTAGTTGCTCTTTGAACTATGTGCTGTTGGTTCAGGATTAGATAAGGAGTTTGAAGGCAAACCTAAATCATTGCTTCCTTTTTTGAGAGATTCTCAGCATATTTTCTTAAAATTAGCTGAAATAAACAATGTGTTTAGTCGCAAAGTGATTTGCATTTTTGCACAAACTCCCTATCTCCTTGAGAATTATAACAGATATTTCATGAAACATCATTGATCTTTACTTTGTTACACTGCTGTAAAGTACATTCAGAGTTGCCAGTTAAAGGTGTTAGTGTTGAGATGAAATTTCATGCATTTTTCTTCACTTCCATGCAAATGAACACAGTAATTTATTAAGACACAATGAAGAAAAAAAAAATTGACAATGAGTTCCAGATTTCAAAAATCACTTGCCATTCAATCCAAATTGTGAGTTTGATCAGTTACTGAACACTTTATAATGCACCCCCGGTAATTTTACAGAGATTACTTTTTTCTTACCAATTCTTGATTATTCTGTCTTGCAATGCAGAGAAAGCTAACTAATTTAAAGAGTGCTGTGAAGTGTGTAAACCTGGTGATTCACAGACATGTACCCCTGGGTATAAAAATATATGGTTATAAAAAATAAAAATTAAAAAAAAAGAAAAAAGAAAAAAGAAAAATAAAATAAAATAAAATAAACTTCCGTTAATTTTGATTGTTATAAACTTAAAATTGACTAATTTCCATATACAGAGTTTAAAATGTTCACAATTTACATTAAATATACATTCTGTGTATACCTTGGAAAAATTATACTGAAAATTGAAATTAAAATGATGTTGTATATAGCTGCAAGAAGCCGCCTGTCCCATTTCATCTTACTATATAAGTTGTGTAGGTAATTTATAAAATCCCTGCTGCATAACAAATCTATTTTTTGTTGGAATGGGTAGTAATGTTTCTTCTTATTTCGAAATAAGAGTTGGTCTATGAGTGCCTCTGCAACTGTATTTTTCCTAAGTGGCTTCATGGTCTTGAACTGAGAAAGCTCAGAGCATTAAACATCAAAGTAATATATTTTGACATAATTAGACATCAAGGAAATGCAATTAAAATGACACTGAGATATCACTACACACTTACCAGAATGGCTAAAATAAAATATAATGACAAGCCCAAAAGAAAAAAATATACCATTTGATGATACACAATGGCAAGTTGTACCATAACTTAACCATCTCAGACTAGTGTAGTGTTAAATTTGTTTTTCTAAGCCATGTTTTGGGTCACTTACCACTTTTCAAGGATATAAAGTGCTATCATTTTACTTAAAACTGTGAAATTTGGTCAGATTTAAATTTCAATTTATGTTAAAACATTCTGTAAACTGTGTTAGACTTTGACATTTGTTCCCTCAGTTCAGTGAATAACACTATATCATATTCTGAAAAATACGCTAATTTTTTATTATTTTGAAAAATATCCCTTTTTCCTCTTATGGTAATTATTAATATGAATTAATAGTAGAATTTGATATGGTCCAATATGACCATAAATACTTTATTGTATATTATCAAATTTAATAATGAATATAATGTACTTCTTTGGACAATTTTTAAAGACCAGTCTACTCTTGAAACAAAAAAAAATGGAGATGCACTTCTTTAGTTCACACAAATTTCATTTTATTATATATGACCTCAGATAAATTTCAACAAATCATAATTTATTAAAATCATGTCTACTTAAAAATCTCATAGAAGAGTTAAACCATCAAAAATAAAAATAAACACACACAACACACACACATCACCCATGTATTGGCAAATCACAATTGCTGTAACAATACATTAGGCATTCCACAGTTAAGGGCTATCAAAATTTCCATCAGTGACAAAAAGATTTGTATCCAAATGGACTGATTTTCCAGAATCCAAGAAAAAGTCTCCTAGGATTTATTTAAAGGTAAATATTTGAACAAATACTTCTTAAATTTAGGAAATTCAGAACATACGATTAAAGAATATTTGCAGTGCAGACTATATTCAATCCTTCCTTCAAAATGTGCCTTTGAGTACATAATTCTGTTTTCTCGATCTAAATTGAGCTGTCTTCCAAGGAAGTTTTCCAAAATGTGTGTCTCTGTGTGATAAATGTTCTAAGACCTAACATGCTTCATTGTATTTTTACTGTGCTCTCAAATTTAATCAATAATTTGGATTGATGTATAATACCTAGTTTCAAATATCTTTTCCATCTATAAAAACTCCCAGCTGTCTCTTTATATGCTATTACTATTGAGAATTGTGCTGTCAGTATTATTCTTGTACATTTTAGGTGATCTGTTCTTCTCTTGGGCATCATTTATGCTCTTCTCTGTTTTTGATATTCTTAAAACTCACCATAATGTATATGAGTGGTTTTTTGTGTGTGTAGTTTTTGTTTTGTTTTGTTTCTGATATCTCATGTTTGGCATCATTTTAAGTCTGGTATCTTTTATCTTTCTTTAATTCTCCAAAATTTATCTCAGTACTTATTTAAATATTTTCTTTATTTTTTTTCTCTTCTGCTGTATTTGGGCAGAAGTCATTAATTTGTTTGTTTGTTTTTCCCAACTCATTTATTCATTTTACAGCTATATTCATCTTAGTCTCCATTTATTGTATTCTTTATTTCAACAATTTTCACTTAATTTATATTCACAGTATAGTATCTTTCTTTTCCTTGTATATGTATATCATTATTTTATCATATACTTTTAAGCTATTTTTAAAAATATTTTATTTATTTATTTGACAGTGAGAGATCACAAGTAGGCAGAGAGGCGGGCAGAAAGAGAGGAAGGGAAGCAGGCTACCTGCTGAGCAGAAAGCTTGATGTGGGGCTTGATCCAGGACTCTGAGATCATGACCTGAACGGAAGGCAGCGGCTTAACCCACTGAGCCACCCAGGCGCCGCTTTTAAGCTATTTTTTAAAAGTACAGTCATTCTTTTTTTTTTTAAGTTTTTCTTTATTTATTTATTTGACAGAGAGAGATCACAAGTAGACGGAGGGCAGGCAGAGAGAGAGAGAGAGAAAGAGGGAAGCAGACTCCCTGCTGAGCAGAGAGCCTGATGCAGGACTTGATCCCAGGACCCTGAGATTATGACCTGAGCTGAAGGCAGTGGCTTAATCCACTGCGCCACCTAGGCGCCCCTAAGCTATTTTTTAAATTCCTGTTCCAATAACACTTGGATTGGCATATAAAGTTAACCACATCATATTTTTTAGGTAAGTAATTGTACTTTTTATGTGCATAGTTATTTTGGTCCATAAGTTCAGCTCTTCTTAGGATCATCAAATCTCTGTAAAGTCTGGGTATGCTAGGATTTCCTAAGCAACAATAAAATACATTGAAACCTGGTAGCTTAATTATAATAATGTTTTCTTTCTCAATCATTCATAATAGTATTCCATTCTGAGTAGCTTCCTTCTATTTTGCAGCTATAGTGTTTGGAAAAACTTGAATTATGATATTACTGTGATAATGTGAATTAGTCAGGGTTTTTCAGAGAATCGGGAAGAGAAAAAAAGGAAGATATTCTCCAGGGCCAACTCTAGAAGTGACTATTAAAACATCTGTCCAAATTCAATTGAACAAAACTCAGAAATGCCATCTCCAGTGAAATACAGAAAAGATTATATATAGTTCTGGGCACACACATCTCATTTGACCCAATGATGTATATCAAGGAAAGACTGAAGGCCAATCACCACTCCATGGGAGAATTTAAAAATAAATTTACTAATAAGGCCAAGAATTCAGAATCACAAATACTTCAGAACTAATAATAACTGCCTTCACTTGATGTTATTCTATAAGATAAATCCTACGGTCAAGTTTCAATTTTAAATTCTTAAATCCTTATGAAGAAGCATCATTTGGAGGGAGCAGTTTTCATAATTTATCATCCATCAGCCTTTTTTAAAAGATTTTATTTATTTATTGGACACAGAGAGAGAGAAAGAGAGCGAGAGAGAGAGATCACAAGTAAGCAGAGAGGCAGGCAAGCAGGGAGGGAAGCAGGATTCCTTTTGAGCAGTGCCCGATGTGGGGCTGGATCCCAGGACCCAGAGACCATGACTTGAGATGAAGGCAGAGGCTTAACCCACCACCCACGTGATGAGAGAGCCACTCAGGTGCCCCTCATCCATCAGTCTTAATTGATTGGAGGAAAATGTGTGGAGGAATAATGCCTTAGGGAGCTAATCTCTCTAAAGAATTTTCAAGTCTTTACCCCTTCAAGGTTTTGTACAGTTCTGATAGCCTCTAAACATCCAGCGGATTTCTACAGTGACAGGCCTGTTAAAACCTGTCTTCAAACCAGGAATAGAGCTTGAAACATACCAGTCAAGGGCAACTTTGAGTATTTTAAGGCGTTTATCATCATTTCTTTGTTTTTGGTTAATATCTGAAATAGTTCCATATTACACTTGCATAATTTCTCCAGAGCTGACTTTGAAGGAGGCATTCAGTTCCAGCTAGTTCCATATTTTGGCAAGAACTATACTTCTATATTAAAAAAAAAAAAACATATTTTAGGGCGCCTGGGTGGCTCAGTGGGTTAAAATCTCTGCCTTCGGCTCAGGTCATGATTCCAGGTTCCTGGGATTGAGTCCCACAGTGGGCTCTCTTCTCAGCTGGGAGCATGCTTCCATTCCTCTCTCTCTGGCTGCCTCTCTGCTTTCCTATGATCTCTGTCAAGTAAATAAATAAAATTTTTAAAAAAACATATTTTATACCAGTTATTCATGTTTATTAACTAAGATATCACAATACAAATAATACAAACAGTTGCTCTTTATTAATACCTTCAACCAAGATAAAAAAATATGTCATATTTTCTCCAAAAATTTTATATCATCTGATAGGTCAGATATATATAAAATTACATTTAAAGTTTTAAAAATATCAGCAAATATTTTCATTTAAATGCCAATTTGAAAAGAAATCTACTTTTCCAAACACGACTTTTTTTTTAAAGATTTTATTTATTTATTTGACAGAGAGAGATCACAAGTAGGCAGAGAGGCAGGCAGAGAGAGAGGAGGAAGCAGGCTCCCTGCTGAGCAGAGAGCCCGATGCGGGACTCGATCCCAGGACCCTGAGATCATGACCTGAGCCGAAGGCAGCGGCTTAACCCACTGAGCCACCCAGGCGCCCCCAAACACGACTTTTTATCCTATTTATTTTGAATTTTGTCAACAACTGATAAAATGTTTAGCGAGACTATAAATGTTAGATCGAAAAAAATGATTAATAGATGTAGGTTCAAATTATTATGTTCCATTAAAAATGATTTAGTCTTTGATGAACATCTGTTTAGTAATATGTTGTATCCAGATATAGTAAATTAAAGACATATATAAAATTATAGGGAAATGACATCTTGCGTTCCATTATGAGTAGAGCTTTTAAAATGCTATTTGTCACAACCTGTCATCTTGTCATTATGTAGCATTATGTAGCAATTAAAAAATGTATACTCTTCACTTAGAAGTCTTTTGGAAATCTAAAATATGACTTTCTATGGTTTGTGTCTCCATATTGCTTTATTGCCAGTTAAAACAAATCCACATGCTTTGATTCAAAGGTAATAAATTCCTCTTATTTGGAAAAAGGATGTTTATTTTTGTTCTCTCACCCTTAGCAGGTGGTTTCATTTTAGCACACTTCAGAGTTATAATTTCATCCTTATTAAAAACATTTATTTTGATCTACATAGATGAATGAAACTTTTATTTGATTAAATTATTTGCCAAAAAATCTGTGATTTTTATTTTTATTTTTATTTTTAAAGATTTTATTTATTTATTTGACAGAGAGAGATCACAAGTACGCAGAGAGGCAGGCAGAGAGAGAGGAGGAAGCAGGCTCCCTGCTGAGCAGAGAGTCCGATGCGGGACTCGATCCCAGGACCCTGAGATCATGACCTGAGCCGAAGGCAGCGGCTTAACCCACTGAGCCACCCAGGTGCCCCAAATCTGTGATTTTTAAAAATGTATTTCCTTTGAAGGGTTATTTTAGAGCATTCAAAGAGGATCTAAGAGTGTGGTATTATGCAGTTTTTAAGTAGGTATGAAATGGTTAATTATAGGATTGTTTCTTTAAGGCTTATGTATATTGTCCATTATATGCTATAAAATATTTTGAAAGTAAATTTAAGGTATGTTTTACGTAGTTTATTTTTTTGGAAAAAAATATTGAAATGACTTATGAAATTCAGTATACTCTCAACATTAATTTATTTTGAAATTTACCAGTTGTGTACTGAACTATTATATGGCAGATATTACTTCAGACTACACTGGTAAATGAAATACTTGGCTTTGTAGAACTTTTATTTTAATGGGTGAGACAATTCAAAGCTATAAACCTTAATAAAAATGGCATAGTGCATTCAAAAAGGAAGAGTACAATGGGGAAAAAGAAAAATTCGATCAGGGTGAGAAAAATCAAGGTTGCTAGGCAGGGGATGGGGAGTTAAAATTTTTAATAGAAAGATCAGGGTAGTTACAATGAAGCTGACAATTGAACAAATGTATGGAAAGGTGATGAATTTGCGCAGAACTATCAGCAATAAGGTCACTCCAGACAAAGGAATTGGCTATCTTGAAGGCCATAAGGTTGGATCATGCCTGGCATATCTGAGGAATAGCAAGGAGGCCATTGTGAGTGACTGAAGAGTAGCAGGAAAAGAGGTCACAGAGGTTAAATGAGTGGCTAGATCATGTAAAGCTTAGAAGTCATTGTAAAACTCTGGCTTTTATATTTGGAAACTTACTGTGTGATAGAATTTTTGCTAATAACTGAGAGTTCAAATGTCCATAAACTTTCAAGGATTCTTATTCTAGTAAGACAGAATAAAGAGAAAGAGTTCATATTTTCACATGGTGTAAGAAATGCTCGGAGATTCAAGTGTAGGAAGCTATGGGAGCACAGAAGAAGGCACTAAAATCACACCATATATTTGATGACTGTGACTATATATAAATTTGTATTTTAGATTTTTTGTAGTCATGGAATCACACAGTATATACTATTCATTGCCTGGATTTTCTTTTCTCAGCATCATTACTTTGAGATTCTCCAATTGTCTTTGCTCTATTGATGGACATTGATGAACATTTCCACTGTTTTCAATTCTTAAAAATAAAGCTGCTATGAAATTCATATACAAGTCCTTGTATGAACATAGGGTTTGTTTTTCTTGGTTAAATGCCTAGAATAAAATGGCTATTTGTGTAACTGCAACATATTTTTCATTTAAAAAAATTTTGAAACTATTTTCCAAAGTGGTTGTATCATGATATATGCCAACAACAGTTTAGATTTTTTGTTGCTTCTCAATCTAGCTCAGACCAAGTACAATTAGCCTTTATAATTTTAGCCATTCTAATAGATATGTAAGCATGTCTCATTATGATTTTAATTTTTATTTCTTTAATGTTTAAATGTTGAGAAATTGGCCATGTGCCTATAAGCCATCCATATACTTTTGGTGACATGTCTCTTCCATTATTTCCTTCACATGTAAAATTGGATACTCTGTTTGGTTATTAGTAAGGTTTTTTATTTTTATTCATTTTTAAATAATCAGAGTAGATGTCCATTATCAGATATTTAATTTGCAAATCCCTTCTCCATCTTTACGGTTTCTCAATGGAGCTTTGATAGCTGTGTCTTTCAAGAAATATGCTACTTCTTTCCTGGTACACGGAGGTATGACTACAACATTATCAATGTTGACCTTTGCAAAGAAAATCATGGCTTAAGATATATGTAGTCTGCAGTTGTTGGGAGTGTTCACCATCCTTGCCTCTAACTCATCTCTCACTGCCCACACATTCAGGTATAGGGGAATATTGATTGACAAAATATTAATTGCCAAATAACACTAGTTAGAGAATAAGAAAAATGCAGGCACCTGATTATATAATATTCCTTAAATAAAATATGTTTTTATAAGTGCTATTGGAAGTAAATTCCTCAATAATTTAATCACACAGAATGATGGAATCCTAGATTTTTTTTCCTTGTATTTACTAAGAAAATGATCATGCCTCAAGTATATTAAAATGGAATAGGGAAAATTAAAAATTGTTTTAAGTTGATTTGCGTGTGTTGTGCGTATGTGAGAGAGAAAGTGAGAGAGAAAGAGAAAGAGAGAAAAAGAGAAAGGGAAAGACAGAGAGGTGGCTGCAGTGAATTGATGAGTTGGAGGATAGATTTTAAAGTTTTGTCTTTTGCTTTCTACATTTCCTTTTCCTTAGGTTCAAGAGAACAATCAGTAATATCTCAGATGCCTGCTGGTAACATCAGCAGAAAGAGTTAGAGGTTCCTAGAAAATTAAAGAAGAGATATAGTTTTCCTGACATAAGAAAAGTCATTTTTTGTCCCCAGCTATTTTCAATGATCTATACCCCACCTGTGTACTTGCCCAAGCACACTTCTTCCAAAACTTCCTGGGAGGTTCTTAAAAAGAAATGCAAAAACCTCACTCCTTAAGGATTTTGAGGGAACAAGGCAATGGGAAAACTAACAGTCACCACCAGACCAGGAAATAGCCTAAGCTATTGAGACAATAAATCAGTGGTAAAACTCCTAGTGCTATTTCAAAAGCAATCAAGGCCTTGCATTCCTTTTCCCAGAAAATGAGCCCAAGACCCCATCTAGTTTCTATCTGCTCTTGAAGCCTGCAGAGTCCCTTTCCCTTGTCCAACAGTTACCCCTGCTTTATTCTAACGTTGACGTTTCTGCCCTCGGTGGAATACAAGCTTCATTCAGGTGAACATGCAATACATATTGCACAAATACATATGTGGATGTGCATGCATCCACAACCTTATGACCAACCATACATGGGATAATAAAACTCTCCCTTCTGAGTATTCATTTTAAATACTAAATAAAAATCTCTCTCCTGTTCAAACAGTCAAGGCTTTGGAACTTATTCCCTGTGAACTCCTTGTATGTTGTAAACAAAGATTCCTTTGTTTGACAACTCCACCTGTTTCTGTGATTCACCAAAGACTGACCTCAGTTAGTTCCGTTACTGTAATGTAATATCAAGCATATCTAGTTAGTTGATCATTTTGTTCAAGTCTTACATATCTTACCAATGTGATGACCATTTGTCTATGTAATCTTAAAATAAGGGTGTTGAAATTATTTTCCATTTGTCATCCAAGGTAGAAGTTATGATTTTTGTTTTTAGTTTTTCCCTATATATCCCCAAATCTGTTGTTACGTATTAAAAGTCAAGAATTATTATACTCCTGGGGCGCCTGGGTGGCTCAGTGGGTTAGGCCGCTGCCTTTAGCTCAGGTCATAATCTCAGGGTCCTGGGATCGAGTCCCGAATCGGGCTCTCTGCTCAGCAGGGAGCCTGCTTCCTCCTCTCTCTCTCTCTCTGCCTGCCTCTCTGCCTACTTCTGATCTCTCTCTGTCAAATAAATAAATAAAATCTTAAAAAAAAAAGAATTTTTACACTCCCTGATGAATTCATCCTTTTACTCTTCTGTAATTTTGACTTGATCTTTATGTCTGATAATGAAATTTGCTTTAAAATCACTTTTCATTATCTTGATATAACCACCAAAGTTATAGTATGATTAGAGTTAATATAGCATATTTTTTCTTTTACTTTTTAAAGCACTTCTATATTGAATCCTGACAAAGAAACAAAACAACTTTTTAACTCTGGAAGCATCTTTCTAAATTATCTTTTTTTTTTTTTTAATGAAGCAGTAGCAATTTTTGTTAAGGGACTTAAACTGAAAGTAGGTTTAGAAATTTATTTATTTATTTATTTATTTAGTAAAAGATTTTATTTTATTTATTGACAGCAAGAGAGAGAGAGAGAGAGAGAGAGAGAGAGAGAGAAGAAGCACACAAACAGGGGGAATCATGTGCAAAGGGAGAGGAAGAAGCAAGCTCCTTGGGGTGCAAGTAGTCCCATGCAGGGCTGGATCCCTGTACACTGGAATCATGACCTCAGCCAAAGGCAAACATCTGCTTAAACAACTAAGTCATCCAGGCACCCCTAGAAAATTAAAAAAAAAAAAGACCTTTTAAAAACATTTTGTTTCTTTCTTGTTTTTTTTTAAATATTTTATTTATTTGACAGACAGAGAGACAGGAAGAGGAACTATAAGCAGGGCAGAGGGAAAAGGAGAAGCAGGTTTCCCACTGAGCAGAGAGCCTGATGTGGGGCTCCATCCCAGGACCCTGGGATCATGACCTGAAAAGAAGGGACACTTCTTGGAGGAAGCCACACAGACACCTCTTTTCTTTGTTTTTAATATATGGCAACTGATGCTTCCCAGCCACGAGGAGCATATTACCCATTGATTAAATCTTTGATAACAACCTATTTTAAAAGGTCTGTAAATATATACTTACTCAGATTTATACACTTTGTGTTTTCTTCATAGTTTGGGGCTGGACCCCATGGTCACAACACTGCTTCCAGTCTTTGCCTTCCCATCTTTTGATACCAGGTATTTGGTCAGCAAAGCAAATTAGTATCAAAATTAATAAGCCCTTGGCACCATATCTCTGGAGCAGGGCTTGCTCTTAGCCAAGGCCCAGAGCAGTTGACATCCCCTCACTAGTGCTATAGCCCCAAGGACTAGGTCCCTGCCACCAGAACTCAGTCTTACATGTTATGCTAAGCAGACAAAACCAAAACAGGAAAGCTCTGACAGCTTTCACTGGCATGCCTCATCTCCAACTCCCTCGACATCTAGGCAGTACCAGATGACAGGGAGGGGTCTTGGTCCAACATATGGGAGGGAAGGAAGTAGCCACGAGCAAGTACCTGCCTCTCTGTTCCTTTCTTTCATGAGCAGGTTGTAAGGAGGAGGAAGAGGAAGGGGAAGAGAGGTGAACTTCAAGGGGTGAAGGCCTCAGGTAGGCAGCTGGCTCCTGCCAGTAGGAAAGGGACAAAGGAGAAGGCAGTGAGTCTTGCAGGGAGGGTGGGGGGTAAGGGTTACAGCTTATGATGGAATCTGGACAGGAGTAATAGGGATACTAGTCATTTGAGTCCACCATTGGCAAGCTGGGCTGGGTGTCAGGGCAGATAGGCCTCCTTGGGCAACGGCACATGAGAGAAGGTGGAATTCTTCTCTGAGGAGCAGGTGAAGCTTTGGGTGTTGGGAAAGCATAGACAGTATTGTTCCAGGGCCAAGGACAGGTCCGGTTACTCCTGGTTGGAGGTCAAGGACACAGTATGATCCAGGTCTTCTACCAGCAGCTTGAAGGTACCACATGCCAGCCACCCCTCATTATTGTGTATAACTCTCTGGTGCACTTATTGGCTTATCCATCAAATGACTCCTTCAGCAGCTTAAAAACCACCTCCACAGGCACTCCAGGATATGGGAGGCTTCCAGAGTGAAAATTTTGCACAGGATCACCCCAAAAGACCAGAAGTCACTCTGGTGGATGTAGATCTGGTCAAACATGGCCTTAGAGACCATCCAGTTCACAGGCAGTCCACTATTGGTTCTCATTTTATAGTAACTGATGTGGTGATATCTCTGGCAAGGCTGAAGTCTGAGATCTTCATCATGTTGTCCTTTGTCACCAGCACTTCCCTGGTGGCCAGGTCTTGGTGTATGCACTTCTTGGAGGCAAGGTACTCCATGCCTCAGGCTACCTGGTAGGCACAGGATACCGGGTGCTTGGAGGAGAGTTGCTCTGCTGCATTGTGGCTGATATTGTAACAGTACTCCAGGTCAGGAGGCCTCTGGGCCTGCAGGTACTCCTGTATGTTGTCTTTGGAGGCATATTCCATGATAGTGTACGAAGGACCATCCTGTGTGCAGGACCCAGCAGGTTGATGGTGTCCTTGTGCTGTCCAATCATCTTCATCATCTCCATTTCTGAGATTAGGTTTGACAGGTCTTTCTCTGCTGCATCTGACTTCAACATCTTCACAGACACTTTAGTCAAATGGTTGGATTTGTCTTTGTCCAGCCCAATGGCCTCCTCCAACACCACTTGCCCAAAGTAGGCCTCTCTTAGGGGTCTGCCTAAACTGCCTACAACCAGCCTGCCTCAAGGCAGTTATGAACTCTAGATTATCCTCAAAAACATTAAACCACAAGCTAAAAATTCTCTTCACTAGGTCTCTGTCGCAGGTCTAATTTTCTTATCTTTCATCATTTATCTTTTTCCTAATTCTTATTTTCAGTATAGTTTATTTGGCTTCCAGGTGTTTCCCCGGGTTTCTGTATGCTGTTTCATAGGGAAGAATTATCCTGTCATAAAATTATTTCTTGAGCATTCATTACATCTCTCGGTTAAAATGGGTTCTTTTATGGTATTGATTCATTTGAGTTTTCTCAAAATGGGAAGAATTTTCAAAATGGTGTTTTCCTCAAGGTTCAGAGTATGTCTTAGCCTCATCTTTACTCTTTTTGAAATTCACTTTTCAAATTCTTGTCCCTCTTTTTATCTTTTTAAATTAAAATGTTTCCTTTTACTATTTTTTTATTTGAGTGTAGTTGATAGTCAGTGTTACATTGGTTTCAGGTTTTCAATATCTCCATACATTATTCTATGATCACTACAAATATAGCCACCATCTGTCACCATATAACACTATTATAATATCATTGACTATATTCTCTACACTGTCCCATATCTCTTTTTAAAATCTCTGATTTTTATGTTTTCTGTTATTCCAATTTTCGACCTCATTTTACTTGGTTACTTTAATAAAATATGCCTGATTACACACTCTATGCTGAAAACCATAGCATTTGATTTATAGTAGTCTTCTTCTTCTTCTTCTTCTTCTTCTTCTTCTTCTTCTTCTTCTTCTTCTTCTTTCTTCTTCTTAATTAACATATAATGTATTATTAGCCCCAGGGGTACAGGTCAGTGAATCGCCAGGTTTACACACTTCACAGCACTCACCACAGCACATACCCTCCCCAATGTTCATAACCCCACCACCCTCTCCCTAACCTCCCCACCCCCCCCCCGGAAACTCTCAGTTTGTTTTGTGAGATTAAGAGTCTCTTATGGTTTTTCTCCCTCCCGATCCCATCTTGTTTCATTTACTCTTTTCCTGTTCCCCAAACCCCCCACATTGCACCTCCATTTCCTCATATCAGGGAGATCATATGATAGTGCCTTTCTCTGGTTGACTTATTTTGCTAAACATAATACCCTCCAGTTCCATCCATGTCAACGCAAATGGCAAGATTTCATTTCTTTTGATGGCTGAATAGTATTCCATTGTGTGTGCATATATATATATATATATATATATATATATATATATATATATATATTTCATTTGTTGATGGACATCTATGTTCTTTCCATAGTTTGGCTATTGTGGATATTAATGCTATAAACATTTGGTGCACGTGCCCCTTTGGATCATATACAGTCTTCTTTACCTCTATCAGAACCCCAGGAAGCTTTATTTATTTATTTACTCACATAAACAGATGATCCAACACAACGTTTTTTGATGTTCCAATGTATTATAATGTCTTACCGCTTAACACTATGCTTACTGCTCTCTTTCACTGTCTGACTAAATCCTCATCATCACTATGCCATTTAATGAGAAAGAACATTTGAACTCAGAGTTCTCTCCATATCAGGGAATGAAGACTCCACCCTTCTGTTTGTGCAGGTAAAATAAATGTTGATGTCTGTCCTGCACATACCCCATCCTGTTCACCAGAATATTCACCATCAAAATATATACACAATGAAAACCATACCTCACCACTTCTATTACCACCCAGCATGCTAAAAACACCATCATATGTTCCTGAATTATTGACTTGATTGATAACCCCACTTCCACACATACTGCACTCCTTTCTCCATGCAAATTTATTTTGGTACAGCAATTTAACCTAAAAATCAAGTCATATGATTTTATTCTGCTGTTGAAAGACTTTTGGTATCTTCCCCTTTCATATTAAATAAAAACTGAAGGCGTTTCAATGTACTAGAAGGTCATACATCAATACGTTCTTCCTCTCTCCACCACTATGAACTCCTCATTGGCCTCCTTGCTTTTCCTCAAAAGTAACAGACAAGCTGTTCACACAAAGTCTATATACTTACTTGCTCTGCCTAGAGCAATCTTTTCCTTTAATATTTGTATAACACTCTCCTTCACTTCCTGGGTCTTTGTGCAAATAACATCTCATAAATGAGATATAACCACCCAAAACAAAATAAAATTAACTTTCATCCCAGCATTCCTCAATGGCTTTTACCTTTCTTGTATTTCTTTGTGTCACTTATCACCATCAACCATCAATCATTATTCTATTACTGGTTTATTTTCTTATTTGAGACAGAGAGAGAGAGAATTGGGAGGGTGCGCAGAGGAAGAAGAAAACACCCCACTGCCTAGAAAGCCTGCTGGGGAGTTACATCCCAGGACCCTGAGATCATGACCCAAGCCAAAGGCAGTCACTCAATGGACTGAGCCACCCAGGTGCCCCTCTATTATTGGTTTATTTCACTATTATATTTCAAAAGAATGTGAGCTCTTTGTGGTCAGGTATTTTATATGTTTTATTAATTGAAGTATTCTCAGAAAGGTAGCTGGCAGATTGTAAGGGCTCACTAAACTGTATTTTGTTGTTATTATTGGGCTCCTTTATGGGCTTTACCTCTTACGCTAGAAGTCTATCCTTCAGATGTAAGCGATAAGAATAGAGCCCTGCTGCCTGTTCAAATGTGTAAAAAGCCTGTATTAAGTGGATATTTTAAAAGCTAAATGAATGGCTTAATAGTTGTATATGGGGGGAAAGGGAACATATTTTCCACAGTTTAGAAGTGGAGTTCTTTTATAGAGTTCTTGTACAAGCCTACACTATGGAACGATAATGGGCAGTTGTACATTACAATTATACAAACACTTTGGTAATTTATATCCTTTTTTTGTTATTCTTGACTGGATCATTTAATTCCTTAGGAGCATTATAGCATTTCAACTTTTCATGTTCAATAAACTTATTGGGATTGCTACCTTTTTTATTCAAATGGAGAAATAGTCATGATTTAATCTAAATAAAGTGTTATTGATTGTGTTGTTTTCTAGGAATGAGTCGCACATGCTAGTTTAAAAGTTTTGTTAAATTCCCAAGTCTGTCACTGATAAAAGCCTTTTGTAGATTAGTAACTTGATCAAAACGGAAAAGTTATGTATCACCTATTGTTATACTATCTTTGTTTCCATCTTGCATTGTAATAACACCCATCTTAACTCTATTTAAGACAAATCATTGCCAGATGGATTTCTGGCATTGATTGCAGGATATGAAATCTAGTATAACTAAAAGTTTTTGGTTTTAGTAGCATATAAATCAATTTAGAAAAATATATGTATTTGAATATAAGATAAAGTTTTAAATTATTTGGCAATAGTAAACTAAACTTTTTTTTTGTAAATTTTTATTTTCTAAAATTTCATTGAGCTCTCTTGCAATAAGAAACAAGTTACAAAAAATTAAGGTTTATTTACCCCAATTCAAAATTATTAGGAATATAATCATAGAGGTTGAAGTATTTAAAATATTGAACCCAAAATGTTTTATTAGGTAAATTCATGAATGCTGAGCATTCACTGTTAAAATATACTAATACTATTGATAGACTGGTAGAAGCCTAAAATCAAATATTTATTAAATATTTATATCCATATCTTTTCATAGCTTGGTAATTCATTTCTCTAGCATTAAATAATATTCCATTGTTTGCATGTACTACACTTTCTTTGACCTTTCACTTATGGAAGGATATCTTGGTTGCTTCCAAGCTTTTGTCAGTTATGAATAAAACTACTATAGACATCTTTGTGGGTATAGATTTCATCTTCTTTGGATAAATACCAAGAGCTGCTACTGCTGAATCATCTGGCAAGAATATGTTTAGTTTTGTAAGAAACTGCCAAGTTGTTTTCCATTCTTTATTCTCAATACACATGGAAGAACATTCCTGTTGCTCCACATCCTCACCAACATTTCGTGTTCTGTTGACAGTGCTCTGGATTCTGGGTATGTACTGGTGTCTCTTTTTTGTTTTAATTTGCATTTTCCTGATGACCTATGATGTGAAGCATCTTTTTATATGCTTATATGCCATCTGTAATATTTTCTTTGGTGAGGTATCTGCTAAGGCCTTTGGCTCATTTTTAATCCGGTTTTTCCCCCATTGTTGAGTTTTTAGGGGTCTTTGTGTATTTTTGATTAACAGTCCTTTGCCAGATGTGTATTTTGCAAATTTTTTCTCATAGTCTGTGCTTTGCCTTTTCATTCTCTTGGCATTGTGTTTCACAGAGTAGACATTTTTAAATTCAGTGCTTGTGCTTTTGTAGCTAAAGTTATTGCGAAAACCAAGGTCATTTAAATTTTCTTCTATATTACCTTCTACATGTTTCATGTTTAGGTTTATAATCCAATCTGAGTTAATTTTTGTGAAGAGTGTAGGATATCTGCCTGGATTTATTTTATTTTATATTTTTAGATTTAGCTTCACCATTGCTACAGAACCATTTGTTTAAAAGATTGTATTTTGCTCTCTTGTATTGCTTTTGCTTTTCTATTAAATATAAAATATAATTGATAATATATATTCTGTTGCTTTAATCTAGTCTCTCTGTGGTATTACAATACCATGCTTACAATTACCGTTATGGTAAACCTTTTTTTAAGATTTTATTTATTTATTTGACAGAGAGAGAGATCACAAATGGGCAGAGAGACAGCCAGAGAGAGAGATGAGGAGAAGCAGGCTCCCTGCTGAGCAGAGAACCCAATGCGGGACTCGATCCCTGGCCCCTGGGATCATGACCTGAGCCGGAAGGCAGAGGCTTAACCAACTGAGCCACCCAGGCGCCCAATAGCTTTAGTAAACTTTGAAGTCAGTCCTCAGTCTTTGTTCTCCTTCAACACTATGTTGACTATTGTGAGTCTTTGCCTCTCCATATAAACTTTAAAATAAGTTTGTTAATATTAAAAAAAAAGAACTTGCTGGAATGCATTAATTGTATAGATAAACTTGGAAACCAGTGACCTCTTGAGCTTAGCAGGAATTAGACCATGGACATCAGTTGTCACAGTGGTGCCTCTGGCAGAACCTATTGCAAATCCCTAGGCAAAATGAGACCTCAAGGATCTGAGAGAATGTCTAAGAAGTACTTGATACATCCCTTGGGTATGGTTTATTAAAGTGTCCACCTGTCTGAAAGCTGGGGAATCTAGATAAGGGAGGGGAAATTAGTTATGATAAAACATATCAACAAACATCAATAAATTTTGTAAAACTAATTGTCATGGCTCATATACAATATGACCAACAGAGGGACCATCAGAAGGAAAGCATCAGTTATGTTTATTGTGAAATTTTTTATTCAAAATAAAGCAATGTGAGGGGAAGACACAATGAGAAAATTACCATTTTTTAAATGGTAAACATCTTACAAAACGGAATAGGTTTTATATTCTAAGTAGTATATTGAAAAGTAAAACATTGGGGCGCCTGGGTGGCGCAGTGGGTTGGACTGCTGCCTTCAGCTCGGGTTATGATCTCAGGGTCCTTGGATTGAGCCCCGCATCGGGCTCTCTGCTCTGCAGGGAGCCTGCTTCCCCCTCTCTCTCTCTCTCTCACTGCCTGCCTCTCTGCCTACTTGTGATCTCTGTCTCTCAAATAAATAAATAAAATCTTTAAAAAAAAAAGAAAAGAAAAGTAAAACATTAAAAAATAAAATTTCAATGAAAAAAATTATTTAATTTTTAAAAAGGTTAAAAATAGCAGAACCATTTTTCTTATAACTGGAAAATACACTGTATATACATCTATCAAAATAACTTGTCATGGGGGAGCCTGGGTGGCTCAGTAGGTTAAAGCATCTGCCTTCGGCTCAGGTCATGATTCCAGGATCCTTGGATGGAGGCCCACATCCGGCTCTCAGCTCAGCAGGGAGCCTGCTTCCTCCTCTCTCTCTCTGCCTGACTCTGCCTTATTGTGATCTCTGTCAAATAAATAAATAAAAACTTTTATAATAAATATTTGAAAAATAACTTGTCATGTCTGGAATCAGGAGCATATGGAAAAAAATAATATCTGAGGACAATACTTCTGCCATGTTTTGTGCCTTGCTAATATTTTTAAACAGTCAGGCAAATTTTAGCCTTATTGAAATACCTGCTAAGATACCTGCAGTGCCTTTTGGAGCCCTATGACTATAAAAATTAATTGCAAATATTCAAAATGTTTACTATGGTGTCACTATTTAGGGCCACCACCAAGTATGTTTCAGAAGTAAGCATAACTGTTACTCTTCCATAAGGCAAAAGGGCATATTTTCAGGAGTTCCATCTGCTGTACCAGGAGGTGAATCAAGTAATGATTTTTGTCTATAAAATAATTCACTTTTCAATCTAACATTCCTCATTCCACATTATAATAATAAAAACTAGGAGGAGACTAAAACAAACAAACAAATACAACTACAACAACCAGCTTTTCCTACAGTGGAAAAGTAAATATAACCTTAGGAGTAGCCTAAAATTTATTTTTAATATTTTAAGATAAAAGTTTTTGTTAGAAAACCATATATTTTATATTACTAAGAAATAACAGGCAACGTTTTATGAACTTCTAAAAAGTCTAGTTACTTGTATTTATCTATTAACTCATCTCTTTATGAAGTAGAACATGATCACACCTCTTGTATCTACCCAAGTGTGTATGCTTTGGTTGTTTTATGTTTGCTATTTCCTTGCTTAATTTTTACAATATTTGATACATAATAGTATCTTTAAGTCCATCTATGGTTTCACAGAATTTGTTTGAACTTCATAAAAATGTACCATACTTTTTGCACTGTCCTTGTTTTACTTCTCTATTAGCTTTCCAAGTTTTATTCACTTTAGAGTGTGTAGCTATCATTTATTTTTACTCCTCCATAATGCTATGTTTACAAATTTGTATTTATCTGTACTTTTAAAAATATCTTAATTATATACCATTTCGCATCTCACGTAACACTCATGTTACTTCTACACTTATCAGATATTATGTAACGGAAAACCACAACTCAGCAACAATAGAACACCGTTTTTCAAAATTAAATGGCTTACCAGAATTCTTTAATTCTATCCTTTATTTGTATTAGATGACCCTTTATTCTGGTATTTGGCATTGTTCATATGGAGGAAAGCTTATAAGTTGATATTCCATAAATAGAAGGATTTTTATGATCGATTAATTATTTTCATTTAGAATGCATAGAATATGGTTGATTTAATATTTCTTTCTTACTCTCTGCCTGGAACATAGTGCTATCTATGCAATAGCCACTAAAATATTAAGTTAATTACCTAGACTTTAAACTGCATATTAATAGGAATAGCATACAGAACTCTTCTCAGATTGGGACACCTGGGTGGCTCAGTCAGTTAAACGCCTGAGCCTTTAGCTCGGGTCATGATCTTAGGGTCCTGGGACTCAGTTCTGCAACAGATTCCCTGCTTAGCCGGGAGTTTGCTTCTCCCTCATCCTGCTGCTCCCCCTGCTTGTGCTCTCTCTCACTCTCTCTCTTACAAATAAATAAAATTAAAAAAATAAATTCTTCTCAGATAGCTAATATAGAATATCGTCTTTGTATTCATCAAAGGGAAAGTGCCATATAATAATGAAATCCAGACTACTTCAAATTCACTTTTTAACCAGTAAGAAAGTACTGGAAACAAGCCAAAAATGTCTTCAATGAATTAAAGAAATAGATTGATTTTCAATATCTTAATGTTTCTAATGTTAAATTGCAAGATTTTTATACTAGATATCAGTGTAAATATTCATTATACAAGGATATTCTAAAAATAAACCTGAGAAAACTACTTGACATATATGATGACAAAAACCAATGTCAGTTTGGGTAAAACTTACAACACCTACCACCTGAAACTCTTGTTCTATATGGTGCCATCTTGTGATTCTGGGCAGCGGCAGTGAGCCACAGCTTCCAGTCAGCTAGAAGATTACAGGGGTGAACACCTGATATTCTTACAAGCATTCTATATATAGAACATATATATAGAATATATATATTCTTCTTTTTTTAGTGTAATATTTAATAAATTGCATGTGATATTTGATACTTTGTTATAAAATAGGCTTTGCTTAAGATGATTTTGCCCAAATGCAGGCAAATGTAAGTGTTCTGAGTATGTTTAAATAAGCTTAAGGTAAGCTATGATATTTGATAGTTTTGGGGTATTAAATGCATTTTCAATTTTTTATGTGTTTCTCTGTACATAGCCCCCTTGTAAGCTGAGGAACATCTCTATATGTATATGTAGCCTTGGTATGGCTTACATATTATTGGCATGAAACATCTAGAACAGTACGTGTGCCATAGAATTGTCTACAACATCAAACAAGTTTCTTGAAAACTTGTGCCAAAGGGGTTATGTCTTTAAGGATTCTTATTTCAGAAGGGTTCTCTCAAACGTAAGATTTTTCAGAAGTTAAGTGAAAATCTGACCAAACTAAACATTTTTCCATTTTCCCTAGTGAGCAAAGATAGCTAAAATCTATCTGCCATTTTCAACACTGTACTCAAAGATTGTAATTCTAATTTAAGAACAGATTATTTATATCAAAACCACATGTTGGCCTAATCTTATACAATATTCATAAGTCACACTCAGACCCTTGGACACTTTTATTTGTTGAGTCTATATGGTACTACGGACATTCATCTTTTTTGACCTCATAGCTTCATGTATGTCTATACTTTTGAAAATACATGCATCATAGTTCCATTGTAAAATGTCTGGGTTATAAAATGTGCTATGCTATCAAAATGGTAATAAGAACATACAAATGACCTGATGTAATGAACTGGACCAGATTGCCAGATATCACATTTCATACCAGAAAGATTCAGTGGTAAGTTTTAAAATGGCCAGCTATACATTGACTGAATTATAACTCATTTAACTTCTTTCTTTGTGTACAGTATTATACATTAGTCAGTATTATAGTAGATAAGTACTTTGGACAGATGTAAATATGCTGTAATAAAAAATGTTTTTTTTTTTTTTTAGTCCTTTTTACTTGTAAGACTAGCCACAAATACCACGCCTCCCCCAAAATAATTTGCAATCCAAATTTATCTCTAAATGAATTTATTGCACAGAAAAATATGTATATATATATATATATATACACTTACAGAAGACATGTTCAAAAATAGTTACACAACAGCAGGGCCCTAAATGTAAGCAGTATAGTTGTTTTGTTTTGTTTTGTTTTGTTTTATTTCTTTAAAAAAAAGAGGTTATGTGAAATATTAGGATTATATTTCCAGGCGTAGTATTTCAAGACAGTTAACTACACCTATGGTGTCAACAGCCTCTTGTTGGCAGTATGATTTTATTGGCTCCATGGAATAACAGAAAGAATTTACTATTGCTTCTTTCTTTTATGACACACACAGAAAAAAAAAATGACACATTTGCTCAAGACCAACCAGAATCATTTTAACCTATCAAAATTGATGGGAGGCCTTCACTGCCAAAGTCACTGCTGCGTTTTCACAATTCACTGCAGACAATCTGCTACTCCCATTATGATAAAGGAGAGAAGAGTCATAATCAGGGAAGAAAGCTAGATTAATACTTGTAATTATCATTGAATATTTAGCCTGCTATAGGTTTATTATTATTAGTGTCATTTGATAATTTTCTCTCATTTTATTAAACACAACTGTGAGTAATTACGCTACCTAATATTTCTCTGTATTGGCTGACTAGCTAGCAAACATTCATGAAAATATCCATTAGCCACACATATAAAATGCTGCATTATGATGCTGTTGAATCAGAACATACCACTACCTGATCCTGTAGCTCTTTGAGGATTTGCAAATCAATTAATTCTATGTTTATTGGATTCTTCCCATACAATTAGAAAATTTATAATCGAGTCCATGAACATTATTAGTTTTACCATTTTAAACCAGCAATCACACTTTGATTTTTACAACAAAAGCAGAAATATAAACACACACATTTGGATCAGTTTTCTGTTAGTCTGTCTGGACTTCAAAATCCTATTCCTCAAGATGATGCACACCAAAGTTCTGGATTAAACAAGAAATTAGATGGCACCTGAACACTTGGTTTAATATTCTCAAAAGGATTATGCAACTTCTTTCTTACAATATGACATTGTTTTACAAAGATCTACACTTTTATAATGTTAGTATTTTTAATAATCAATAAAGTCAATTAATCATGATTAAAAATCAAACATAAAAATTTCTACTTTTTGCTTTTGCCCCCTCCATTTAGAACTTATTTATAGCCTGATAATTCAAAGGTCCCTATGTTTATGAAAATCTGGACAGAAATAGCTCTAAGATCCCATTCAGAACTTGATATTAATCTAAGTCTTTTGGCTCCATTTATCCTGAGAGCAAAGAGTAGGACAAAGGATTTGAGTACTGTTAGTTTATCTGGGAGATTATCCAAGGTAGAAAAGAATGGGAAAGTGATACAGTGAAGAAGCAACTTTGTCAAAGAGGTACATTGTTGATATAATTGTTGTGGATAGAAAATGAAGGCTTGCTTTTACTGAAAGGTCCTGAGAAACTTCTTTAAGTTGTCCTCATGAAGACCTGAAAACTGACAATTTTACCTATGGTTCTTATTTCCACTTCACTGAGAGCTGTCCTCAGAGGACATTAACTCTCCTACACTTTTGGGTTGTGTTGGAGACATTCTAAAATGAGAGAGAGAACATGAGATGCTATCAGTGTTAAGTAACTGCAATTTCCCATGGAACTATCCACCACAGGTTTGGCTATAATCAGGTGTTGGGCCTTGATATCAGAGGGATTTGAGGCAGTATCATTTTAGGTTAATCATTATATCTGAAATTTCCAAAAACTACAACTGATGAAACTTTGATTATAAACCTACAAATATAACAATAAATCTACAGTATTCAAATTATTTTCATAGAAATACACAAACAAAGCATCAACTGATTAATATTTAAATGTTACAAAATACTGAACTGAAAGAATTTGGTCATATAACAACGTGTAAGAAGTAGAGCTTAGGTTTAGGTTAGAAGTCAGGATGCATTTGGGACTCAGTTAAGAAATTGAATGGAGGGACGCCTGGGTGGCTCAGTGGGTTAAGCCGCTGCCTTCGGCTCAGGTCATGATCCCAGGGTCCTGGGACCGAGCCCCAAATCAGGCTCTCTGCTCAGCAGGGAGACTGCTTCCTCCTCTCTCTCTGCCTGCCTCTCTGCCTGCTTGTCATCTCTCTCTGTCAAATAAATAAATAAAATCTTAAAAAAAAAGAAATTGAATGGATGTCTGACTATCTTATAGGTTTGCTAAAAATCAGTGACTTTGTGTTCACGTGTGGCTATGCGGGAATTTTTAACTTTCTCTAAGAAGTTATTAGATTGATTATATAATGGCAGTAAAGGATGGGGAAAAGCAAAGTACAAACCCCATAAAGACAAAGACACTGAGTATGAGAAAAGAGTAATAGATAAGAAGAATCAATGCATTTGAGGAAAATGGGAATTGAAATACACAATGATTGTTGATTTTTTTAGATGCAGAAATCAAAACTAGCTTGCAAGAAGGAAATAACAGAAGACATGTTGTGAAAAGGCAGTAACGTGGAATAAAGGAGTAGGGAGAGCATATCAGGTAATTTGGATAGGAAGGAGTTAGGAGATAATTGCTTGATAAATTTTATATGGCCCACTTAAATGCACAGATTTCTCTTCTTTAATTTATATGGAGAACAGGGTGTCCTTTCTCTTCCCTTTCAGAGCACCCGAGGTGTACTCTTTCAGACTGAAAACCTGAAAAGCTCAGGACTCAGTTGCTTAAGCACAGCTGAGAGGACATATTTCAATTAAGATTTACAGTTTGCTGTAGGTAGTAGACTGTCAAAAGTGGTTTAACCATATTTTTCATTTAACAAGAAGACTACAGAGAGTGTTTTCTGGTGTTGGTTCAGAGTCTTAAGAAAGTCAAGTGAACTATCTTAGAGGTTTTCATGGCTTTTTATTCACAGTTGCAAAAATTGCTGTTGGAGTTCTCACTATTAAGCCCACATTTCTGGCAGAAAGATAGAGGTAAAAGAGAATGATATCTTGTACAACTGATACTTTGTCATATGGTTACAATGTAACTAGAAAAGAGACAATAAAATATTTGATGTTGTTTTAAGTTTCCTTGTTGTCAATCCCTCAGTGCTTTCTGATACTAAAGGAAAAAGTAGATGGATATTGACCTGGCAACTATCAACACCTGTCAGTCTCTCTTGGATAACCAATATCTCTATAATCTCTTCTTCCCAGTAAAAAAAAAATAAAATATATTCATAAACCACACTGTGCCATCTCAAGTTACTGCACCAAGATAAAATTACAATGATTTTCAGTTGTTCCAAATGGACAGAATACCCTTCCTTATGATATCATGTCTTATAAGATAGATAATTGGCTTGCTACCAATATACCCAGATGAGACTGTGGAAGAGACAGGAAAAAAATAATAATATTTATTTATTCCTTGGGTTGACCCTGTTTACACAGATGCATTACTATTAGAAAAGGTTGGTTTGGGACATTGGAATGAATTTACTTAATGGGTCTGTATGTAATTGGGTTGGAGAAAATTTTTAATTTCTACAAAAATTATTAGAATTCTATCTTATTCCCTTTTGATAATTTTCACATGTTAACAAAGCCAACGTTTTTGTCTAGCAGACAAGATCTTAAATCCTAACAAAACTCAATTTTTTCCTTTTTTTTTTTAAGTTTGAGAGCCTCATGTTCTCTCATGCTGCTTTAAATACAACTCAAAAAAACAAAAGGAGCTAAATGGGGCAGTAAGCCCAGACTTTTTATTTTAATTTATTTATCTTATTTTTAATTAAAAAATTAAAGATTGTATTTATTTATTTGAGAGAGAGAGAGCATGAGTGGGGCAGGGGGATGTAGCTGCAGAGAGAGACTGAGAAGTATACTCCCTAATGAGCAGGAAGCCCGATATGGGGCTCGATCCCAGGATCCTGACTGAGATCATGACCAGAGACAAAGGCAGATACATGTGCAAAATCCCTTTTTTTCTGGGAAACAATACTTTACAAGAGATGTTTGAAAAAGTACTGGGGAAACAACTTTAATCAGAGATACAAAAATTTAATTGACTTCTGTAAAGCTACAGGGATCCAAATGATGGGAATCCCAGGCCGTTTAGGTTGTGGACCACAGAGTATTCTTCTCTGTAATATTTTATTTTCTTCCATGTCTACTAACTCCAGTCCAAGTTCACTGATCTCTTTTTAGATAGTGCAAAACATGGCAAAGAATACCAAACAAGTGCCCAATATTCTACATTTATTACATCATTTCTAACATATAGAAGTGTGTTATCAAGGCTGGTTCTGTGAACGAACCTAGTTATGCTAAAGTGTGTTTTGTTCTCCAAAAATTAAATTCATGATTATCACACAATTATAAAATACTTGTGTCAAGAATTTTTATTCAAAAATTAATAAGAGAAGCAGATATTAAAACTAGTTCACATGGTTATTTGGGATATAAGCAGAGTTGTGCAGCAGAAGTGCTCTGGGCCCATAATTTGGGTTATAGAATTTATGTTTTCTAATGAAAAATCACTAACTTGCATTATTGTTAACAAGAATCCTGTGCATTACCATCAGTTTTCTCCATTATAACCTCTTGCTCTACAGTTTGTAAATAACTTTGTCAATAGCAAGCTAATAAACGGGGTGACTCCAATGGATTGAGATAATCTCCAGAGTTTCTGCTACATAATGAACAGGACTCCATTGAAAGGACACCTAAGAGTTTATTTTGCCCAAAAATTTGATCACTTTTTTCACTGTCCTTACCTATTTTCCAAACCTAGTTCTTTTCAGTCTACAGACAACCCTGTATCTGACTGACTTGTTAATTCTGGGAATGTCTTGCAGATTAATTTGCTTGCCCGAGGTGGTTCCTCTAATTGATGTCTAAGAACCCTAATTAGTTAAGAAAACTTTTTTTTTAACATTTTCATTGCTATTTATTATTATTATTATTATTATTATTGCTAATATCTCTATTATAAATAATTCACAAGGGCATCTTTCTGACAAAAGACAAAGAGCTGGCTACTAGTAGAAAAAGTACATTTGACTCTGTCAGTGAAAGTGGTAAAGGGATTTGAGAAAATAAGGCAAAGCAGTGGAATTATGTTTTAAAACTTTAAATATTATAGACACATTTACTTAATTTCTAATACTGCTTATAATTAAAAAAGATGTTTTCCATGAACCACGCATTACAACAAATATATTGTTTATACAGATTAAATTTTCATCAAAAGGGACGCCTGGGTGGCTCAGTTGGTTAAGCAGCTGCCTTTGGCTCAGGTCATGATCCCAGCATCCTGGGATCGAGTCCCGCATCTGGCTCCTTGCTCGGCCGGAGCCTGCTTCTCCCTCTACCTCTGCCTGCCATTCTGTCTGCCTGTGCTTGCTCTCTCGCCCACTCTCTCTGATAAAGAAATAAAATCTTAAAATAAATAAATAAATTTTCATCAAAAAATTATAAGTGTATTTTTTTGTAGGATCATGATAAGCATTTTGCAGATGAGAAAAGTGAAATTTAGAAAAGTATGTCTCTTCAAATCCCTCATACAATATCTGGCCTAGATAGAAGGATATACTATCACAATTGAGGAAGATAATTGAGATTACTTAAAATGATAAACTTTACTGTATAGGGTTTTTTACAAGTTTGCCACAGATTCACATTTTTTAAAATATATATCTATTTGTGTAAAGAGAATGCACTGAGAAGTAAAAAGATAGTGATATATCAGTGCTACCAACTAATGGCTATAATATCATCACCTTATTTATGAACAATGAAACAGTGTGTAATATTTAAATAAATTTAAATAAATTCCTATTTATTTTATATATTTATAAATTTAAATGAATTCCTATTTATTTATTATTAAAGAAATTCCTCTAACAAACAGTATGTTTTGAAGGTTGCTAGCAGGAAAGTGTTGTACGACATGGAAGTAATCAGAAAATGTGATCTAAAATTCTGCTTTCAAGGGCGCCTGGGTGGCTCAGTGGGTTAAAATTCTGCTTTCAAGAAGCTATAACAGTAAGTACTGAGCATTAGCTATTATATGCTATGGATGAATAACTGAAATCTACATTTGAAACTATTGGTACACTATATGTTACCTAATTGAATTTTAAAAAGTTAATAAAAAAACCCACTATTTTATAAAACAATATTCCCAACAGGCTCTTTTGCTTTAAAATACTCACTTTGTTTCCTCTCCGAGAGAACACCAAATGGCGGATGACGCCGGTGCTGCGGGAGGGCCCGGAGTGCACGGGGGCCCTGGAATGGGAGGCCGCGGCAATTTCCGCGGTGGCTTCGGCAGAGGCATCCGGGGCCGGGGCCAGGTCCGTGGTCGGGGCCGGGGCCGAGGCCGCGGAGCTCGCGGGGGCAAGGCCGCGGACAAGGAGTGGATCCCCGTCACCAAGCTGGGCGCCTGGTCAAAGACAAGAAGATCAAGTCCCTGGAGGAGATCTATCTCTTCTCCCTGCCCATCAAGGAATCTGAGATCATCGACTTCTTCCTGGGAGCCTCTCTCAAGGACGAGGTTTTGAAGATCATGCCTGTGCAGAAGCAGACGCGCGCGGGCCAGCGGACCAGGTTCAAGGCATTTGTCGCCATCGGAGATTACAATGGACACGTCGGTTTGGGTGTCAAGTGTTCCAAGGAGGTAGCCACTGCCATCCGCGGAGCCATCATTCTGGCGAAGCTTTCCATTGTCCCTGTGCGGCGAGGCTACTGGGGGAACAAGATCGGCAAGCCCCACACTGTCCCGTGCAAGGTGACTGGCCGCTGTGGCTCTGTGCTGGTGCGTCTCATCCCCGCCCCCAGAGGCACTGGCATTGTCTCGGCCCCTGTGCCCAAGAAACTGCTGATGATGGCTGGTATTGACGACTGCTACACCTCGGCCAGGGGCTGCACTGCCACCCTAGGGAACTTTGCCAAGGCTACTTTCGATGCCATCTCCAAGACCTACAGCTATCTCACCCCTGATCTCTGGAAGGAGACTGTGTTCACCAAGTCTCCCTATCAGGAGTTCACAGACCATCTTGTGAAGACCCACAGCAGAGTCTCTGTTCAGAGGACCCAGGCTCCAGCTGTGGCTACTACATAGTTTTATACAAGAAAAATAAACTGAACTAAAGCTTGAAAAAAAAATACTCACTTTGTAATGAGAGTCATTACTTTTGTCTAGCCAAATCTTATAGCACTGTTTATCCCTTCCCTGCTTTATCCCTTCCCAGTATCAATAAAGGCTCACTTGGGTTACCTAGAAGCCATGAGAAAGCTTGTAATAGATCTGGCTGGTTTTCACCAGCAATTTGACCACCATGTGCACAGGGAAGTCTATTGATAAAGGCTTTATTGCAATAAGTTGCAAATACATGGATGATTTTGAATTCTCTTTCTTGAGGTCTTGTTTCATGATAATAAATTTAGGGTGGCTTATTGGAATGGATGTTATTAACATATCTTCATAGTTATAAGCACATGGAATTGTAAAATAGATGAATGAATGTGGCATTACTGACAACTGTCCTCATTTTGAAATCAAATTACAGTGTACTAAGATGAGGAAGCAAAGCAGATTTGGGATTATGAGTGAAATAATTTAAAAAAGTCTTGGGGTATGATCAGACTATTGGGTAATTCAGTAGAAAAATGTCTACTGATTGAGATTCTGTGTTCCCTGATTTCAGAGAGAAGTTAAGATAAATAAGTAACACGAGGAGACTAGGAAGCCAAACATAAGTGATAATTTTGTGCCAGGGTGTGTTTACATCTGTTTATCTTCTTGCTTTACCACTAAGGTTGCTCCTAGAGGAGAGTTTAAATATGTGTTGGAGCTAATCTCTGTGGATTACACAAGAAACCACATCCTACAGCTCTCCCTGAAACACCCCTTATGATTTCAATGTAATTTGGTTTTTGCATTTTTAGAAATAACAAAATACTTTGCAAACTCATCTACTTTATTACCATCACAAGTGAGTCAGCTGACTCCACATTTTAACACAGTGACAGTCACAGAGGAATGGAGGAATGAGTAGAGTTATCAATATATGTGCTTTTAAGAAGTATGACAGGGTAGCAGCTATTTCCAGGAACCAAAACATGGGTCAGCAGCTGTGCAGGAAAAGTGATGGAATAAATGACTCATTTCAGAGGAGTTCTATAACATATTAGTTCTATAATGTATCTTCAGCCCCCAATTACCCGCTTTGATCTAAAGATAAGGATTTACAGTTAAGGTCCCATTTATGATTTGACTGGTGTGGTCTGAATCATGTTTACTATTGTTTTGACTATTACTTGAAGCCTATAGTAGTACTTGGGATATGTGTTGTGTATTCTGTGAACATGTGCTATTTTTAGATTAGATAATTTCTGTCTCGAACCCCTGTTCATTTGTTTGTTTTTGTTTATTTGATAGTGGTTTCAGTAAATGGATATATCTGAAAAATTGCAAAGCCACTATTAAAACAAGTTATTATTATATATAGCATGGAATTGCACATTCCTCCTTTGAATCCGACAGAGCTTCACCATATCCTTAACAATTTGGGAAAAACATGCTATTATTTTTCTTTATAAAATTTCTCCTGTTAGGCTGTGATGGTTGTCATCAGCAGTAACTCCTCTGAAGGCTTTGTCAAAAGAGTTGAAAAAATTGGAAAGGTGTGTGAATGAAGCTGTTTGCTGAATATAAAGAAAAGAGCATTGAAGTACAATTCACACTCTTACTTCTCCTTCTATGCTTTCAGATGTTTGACATTTGAAAATTTTGCTTCTAGAAGAGATGCCCTATATAATTCTTACTTTAAGGAGCAAGTTGCTTTTATAATTTTTTTATTATTCTACCATTCCAGTATTTCCATTTAAATTAAATTCAATACCATTTAAAAAAAATCAAAAGTGCAGCCAGTATTCAATTCCTGGGCTAAATAATTTTAGAAAGCTTTGTGTTATTGAACCTACAGGGTTTTTCTGTAGTTTTAACTCTTTCTTTCTGTGATTTTTCCCATTAGTCACGTAAGTGACTGCAATATAACAGACATTGAGGATAAAGAAGGACTGAATAGAACAATCCTTGGCCTCATGAAGTTGAGAATCTAGCAAGGGAGTCAAACAATTCAATCATTCAGAGACAATTTATTGAGTGCCTGGCCTAAGATGAGCACAACAAAACCCCAGGCCAGAGGAATCATTTTAATGGGAGAGATAGATAATAGGTAAGCCAACTTTAAAAAAAAAATCGTACTGCTTTTTCTTTAATAGAGATGCATATTTGAACTAAATAAGCACATTTTAAAAAGAGCAGTGATTGAGAAGAGGTTTTTTAACTGAGTGGTCCGAAAGGGCCTCCCTGAAAAAGTCTGTTTTGAACAGATTTCTGAATAATATCAGCTAGGAAGCTGCGTAAAAATCTCAGGGATGGGTGATTTTTCCAGTCGAAAAACTGTAAAGGCTCCAAAGTCACAATAGAGCTATAAGTTTCTCTAATAAAGTAACTTCTGACAAAGAATGAGAAGAAATAACTAACCCAGGTTTGAAAGAAAAGGGACAGACTTTCTATGGAATTCATATTTAATTAAAGCTCTAAAGGACAAAAATACAATAGAGCAAAATTCTGGTCACGCTGATATACCTAACGAAAGTTCATAAACAAGGTGTGGGTAGCAAAGAGTGTGTGGGAATGTTGGTAAGAACAGTGGGGAAGAGTCATCCCTGAACATGTTCTTAAATGAAGCAATTCTTGGGTTGTATTAAAGGGTAAATTGGAGTTTGCCTAAGTGATTAGAGAAGGATGCCTCAGCTTATGGAAGTTCAAAGCCATAAAGATGTGATAAACTACTGCAGATATTTTCATGTATATTTGTTGTTGCTTCTAGTAATGGTGATCTAAAAACTCCTACTTAAGACAACTAAAAATCCAGACAAAATAGCTTTTAAAGTTAAAAATATCAGAATGATTATAAAAATAAGTGAGGGATTACTGGGCCAAAATACGAAATACAATGAGAGCCTAGAGATATATGCCCTGAAGCCATTTTAGCTATGAGAGCATTTGAAACTGCTAAAACACACTGAGCTGTGTTGTTAATAGACTCTTGATACTAGAAAAACAAATCCAGCAGCAATCAAATTTGAGGACTTTGGTACAACCCAAATTTAAGTTGAGATCCCCAAAGCACAAGGAGAAGCAGAAATAAGACTATAGCCTACCTTGCCTTCTGTGTAAACTGAGAAAGCCAATCACTGAATTTGGAGTATGATTGTCTTGTAGAGTCTCAGATATAAGAGAAAATCCTACCAAGGAGGACCATACCGTTATTATAGCTCTTAATTATCCCTACTCAATAAGAGTTTCAAATATAATGTCTTGAACATAGCAAAATGTAACAAAGCACACAAAGAAAAACCATTAACAAGATTTGATAGACAAAATGGGATTAAGTATGATGTTAAAATGATCAATAAAGATTGTAAAATGGCTTGATTACTCTGCTCAAAGAAATGAGAGGGGAAGCAAATTGAACAAAAAACTGACACTAAAAATGATATTGAGAAAGGTTTTATAAATGAACCAAATGGATACTCTAGAACTTTAAAGATATGACAGCTAATTTAAGATACCACAGGGGTGCCTGGGTGGCTCACTTAATTAAACCTCCAATTCTTTTTCCTTTTTTTTTTAACACCTTACTTTTATTTTATCTCTTTCAATTTGGCTCAGGTCATGATGTCATGGTTGTGAAATAGAGCCCAGAGTTGGGCTCTGTGCTGAGCCTGGAGCCTGCTTAAGATTCTTTTCCCTTCTTTTTCTATCCCTCCCTGCACTCTCACTTGCTCACTCTCTCTTGCTTGCAAATAAATAGATAGATAGATAGATAGATAATAGACAAAGAAAAATAAAAGCAGATTATGAAAATAAATATAAAGATTTTGAAATGAAAACAAGTTCAAAATAAAATAGAGAAGACCTACACAGCTAAAAGTTCATTCAGAAAATCTACTATTAAAGAAGTCAGTATGACACAGTTTTAAGATATCAAAAGAAATGAAATCTTGCCATTTGCGACAACATGGATGGAACTAGAGCGTATCATGCTTAGCGAAATAAGTCAAGCAGAGAAAGACAACTATCATATGATCTCCCTGATATGAGGAAGTGGTGATGCAACATGGGGGCTTTAGTGGGTAGGAGAAGAATAAATGAAACAAGATGGGATTGGGAGGGAGACAAACCATAAGTGACTCTTAATCTCACAAAACAAACTGAGGGTTGCTGGGGGGAGGGGGTTTGGGAGAAGGGGATGGGATTATGGACATTTGGGAGGGTATGTGCTTTCGTGAGTGCTGTGAAGTGTGTAAACCTGGTGATTCACAGACCTGTACCCCTGGGGATAAAAATATATGTTTATAAAAAATAAAAAGTTAAAAAAAAAAAAAAGATTTGAGCATGTACTTTACAGAAAGGGTAATCCAAATGGCCACTCATATATAAAAACTGTTTATCTTTATTATGAATCTGGAATTAAATTAAATTAAATTAAAAATAAATTAAAACCTAAAATGACATACTATTACACACTTACCATATTGGGCAACAGTAAAATTGCCTTGCAAGAATGTGAAAGAATGAAAGTGCCCATAATAAAAACATTTGAGGTAAGTTGGACAATATTTAGAAAACTTAAAAATAAAAATAAAAATTTGGTCCATTCCTAGAAATACAACATGGAACTAAATGAATATTTTCACCAGGATATGCAAACAGATGATTATAGCTATTTCATTCATAACGGCAGATCAGTAGTGGTCTATTTGCACAATGTTACATTAAATAAGAGAGAATATTAACAAACTGGGAGGAGGGGCTAGGTTGTTATCAGAAACAGATCTTCTATGGTGCTGATTATGTTCTATTTCTCAAAATCTTTAAGTTAAAAAAGTTTTCAAATTTATATCTAGATAGATAGATGATAGATAGACAGATATCCCAGAAGCTGCAATGCTAGGCTAAGACCAGGCTTTAAAGGGCTTTTCTATACTCTACTAAATACTTGAAACCATTCATTATATCATAGCTCAGTGTTCAAATCTCCATTTGTTTCCTCAGTTTCCTAATATTTACCTTAAGGTGACCTGATTCAGACTTTTGATCACCTTTGTCTAAATATTTCTATTTTAACAAAGTCCTTTTTAACACTGAGAGACTAAAACTTAGAAAAATACTCTGATTGTTATCTCACTAGGGTGGAAAATATATAGTTACCCATTAACTAATGATATCCATGTCTACATTAGATCCGTGGCATTTTTAATTCTTGGGAGCTTTTGGTTAAATGAAATTTTTAAGCTTCCTTTAAAGGAAGCTTTAAGCCATCACCACATGAATAAAATTAAAGAACCAAATGAAAACAGGCCAAGTATTTACAGAGTAATAGAATGTGCAGTGGAAAGAGTACAATTCTGAAATCATAAAGCCTAAATTAGTGTGATGCATTTTTGCTACCCATGTAATCATAAACCAGTTATCTAAATGTGTTAGCCTCAGTTTTTTCACCCATGAAATGGTGATGATAATACTTATTATGCAGCGTTGTTGTGTGGATGTGATGAAGCATGGAGCATGAGAGTCTCATATTCCATGCTAAAATGATAGCTATTTTTATACTTATAATAATTCTAGTAATAGTAATTAAATTGTTCAAAATGGTAATATTCATTTGTATTGAGGCATTGTATTGATTATTATTAGACACATTTACCAACATAAATTTCATTTTACTTTACCCCCTCTGAGGATATATATTCCCTAATTCAATATGAATCTCCTTATGAATAATAATTATCATAATAAATATGCTGATTTTTCTTCTATTTGTTTTTAAGGAGGTATCCTTTACTGTTGAACATAAAGAAACTTAAGCAAGTCTGTCTTATTCAAACTTTGCATGCTGCTTTCTTATGAAACTAGATTATAGAGTTGTATGAAATAAATTCATGCAGTTAAGACATTGATGTTTGGAACACTGGGTGGTCAGTTTAGTATTTCAAAAGAAGATATTAAATTTAAACTTTAAAACTGAGCTCTTTCAGCCTTTTTTATAGACCATCCTTCATGCTTCATAAGTACTCCTCCATTGTAAACTAAGTAATAGTTTTTGTCACAGTGTATATACCAAAAATGGATTTTATATTCTATTATTTCAGAGTTAGTTGCAGTTTCTACTGCCTTACTTCATTTTTTGAAAAATAGATTAATTCTACAAAAAGTTTTTTCCAGCTTTATTGAAAAAAATCGACATATTTGTAAATTTAAGAAATGATTTCTTATAACATTGCAAACTTTTAACATTGTGTAAATTTTGTACAATTTGATAAATTGGTATACATCTTTATTGCAATATAATCTACACAAAAATGTTAATACATCTACTATCTCGTATAGTTGCCACTGTTTTTTATGCATGTATCGTAAGGAATTTTAAGATCTACTCTCTTAGCAACTTTTATGTATATAGTATAGTAGAGATAAACTTCAGAGGTCTTGTGGGTTTTGTTCCAGACTGCCTCAATAAAGTGATTATCTCAATAAACTAAGTCAAATTATTATATTTTTTGGTTTCCCAGTGCATATAAAAAATTATGTTTCCCAGTGCATATAAAAAATAAAAACTATACTGCACTGTTCAAAAGCATTATGTTTTTAAAGAAAATCAATGTATATACCTTAAGTACACTAGTTCTGAGTTTTCAGTGGGTCATAATTACTGATCACAGATCACCATAACAAATACAATAATAATGAAAAAACTTGATATATTGCAAGAATTACCAACATGTGACAAAGAGACACAAAATGAACAAATGTTGTTAGAAAAATGGTGGCAGCAGACCTCTTTTATACAAGATTGCTATAAACTTTCAACTTGTAAGAATGTGATATATGCAAAGTTTATTAAAGGGAAGCACAATTAAAAAAAGTATGTATATCTTATTAACTATGATCATCATGCTGTACATTAGATCCCCAGAACTTTTTCATATTATAGTTGCAAGTTTTCACCCTTTGACCATCTTACTCCACCCCAGGTTCACCCCTTGTCAACTCAACTCTAAGTTTCCATTAGTTTTCCTTTTCCTCAGATTCTGTATGTAAGGGATATCATAATACATAAATTAAAAAAATATATAAAATCTTTGAAATATTTCACTTAGAATAATACCTTCAAGATCCATCCATGCTGTTGTAAATGGCAGTATTTCTTAATTTTTCATGGTTAAGTAGTATTCCGTAGTATATATTTACCATACTTATTTTACTCATTCATCCATTAATGGATACTGAAGTTATTTCCATCTCTTGCTTAGAGTTAATAATTTTATAATAAACATAAGAGTGCAGATATGTCTTTGAACAGTGAACTTCGTTTTCTTTAGATAGATACCTAGAAGTGGGATTACTGAATCATATGGTAATTTTACTTTTAATAATATGAATAATCTCCATACTGTTTTCCATACAAATTTATATCCCTATTACAGTGCATAAGTTCCCCGTTTTCCCCAATATTTACCAAAATTGGTTAGTTTCAATTTTTTGGTAGTATATATTCTAATATCTTGCTGTGTTTTTCAGAGGTAAACAACAACAACAACAACATAAGGACTTTGCCCTGAGATTTTTACGTTGAGCACTTTTTAATGCTCCTGTTGGTCATTTATATAACTTTTTTGAAAAAAAAGTCTATTGAGATCCTTTTGCTATTTTTTTAATCATATATTTTTTTCTATTTGTATCTGTTGGTTATTAACCTCTTTTCAGATATAAGATTCGTAAGTATTTTCTTACATTCTGTGGATTGTGTTTTCATTCTCTCTCCCTTTTTTTGGCAATGCAGAAACGTTAGTTTGATGTAATACCATTTATTTATTTTTGCTTTTTTTGCTTGTGTTTTTGGTCTGGTATCCAAAAAACTATTGGCAAGACCAATGTCAAGGAGAATTTTTCCTATGTTTTCCTTTAGGAAATTTAGTTTCATGCATCACCTTTAAGTCTTTAATCTATTTCAAGTTCAGACTTATGAGTGATATAAGGTTCCCTTTTCATACTGTTTATGTGACTATTCAGTTTTAAATATCATTTATTGAACAGACTATCTTTCCCCATTACATATGTTGGCCCCTGTCAAATATTAGGTGACTGTATGAAAGGATTTATTTCTGGACTCTCAATTCTGTTCTACTTGTTTATTGGTCTGTTTTTATGCCAGTATACTTTATTGTTTTGAGCATGAGGGCTTTGTAGTATAGTTTCAAATCAAGAAGTGTAATCTCCCTTCTTCATTCTTTCTCAGAACTGCTTTGATTATTTGTTGTCTTTCATGGTCTCATATAAACTTTAGGATTCTTTACTTACTTCTGTAAAACAATAATATTGGATTTTTTTTAAGATTTTTAATTTATTTATTTGACAGAGAGAGATGACAAGCAGGCAGAGAGGCAGGCAGAGAGAGAAGAGGAAGCAGGCTTCCTGCTGAGCAGAGAGCCTGATGCGGGGCTCGATCCCAGGACCCTGGGATCATGACCAGAGCCGAAGGCAGCGGCTTAACCCACTGAGCCACCCAGGCGCCCCTAACATTGGATTTTTGATAGGAATTGGATTTACAGATGGTTTACGGTAGTATGGACATTTTAACAATGTTAATTCTTACCATTCATAAATATGAGCTATCTTTCCATTTCTGTCACCTTCAATTTCTTTATCAATGTCATAGTTTATGGAGTACAGATCTTTCATCTTCTTAGTTAAATCTATTCCTAAGTATTTTATTATTTTTGATGCTATTGTGAATTAGATTGTTTTCTTTATTTTTTCAGATAGTTCATCATTAGAATGTTAAAATGCTCCTGTCTTGTGCTTACTTTGGCAGCACATATACTAAAATTGGAATGGTGCAGAGAAGATTAGCGTGATCACTGAACAAGGATGACATGACAAACTGGGAAGCAGTCCATAAAAAAAAAAAAGAAACAAAACAAAATTCTTTTCTTTTATATATTGATCTTGTATTTGGTAATTTTACTAAATTTGTTTATTCAAATTTATTGTGAATTTTTTAGGATTTTTTAACATGTAAGTTCATGTTATCCAAAAAAAGAAAATTTTACTTCTTCCTTTTTTTTTTTTTTTTTTGGAGTCTCTTATTTCTATGTGTTCCTTGTTTCTCTGGCTAGGACATCCACTACTGTGTCAAATGAGAGTAGTGAAAGTGGACACACTTGTCTTTCTTCTGATCTTTAAGGGGAAAACTTTCAAAAGTTTTGATTGAATATGAGATTAGCTCGGGGCTTGCAATCTGTGTTTTTTCTTTAATGGGTTTTTTAAATTATTTTTTAAAATTTTTTATATAATGTGTTTTAATCCCTAGGGGTACATGTCTGTGAATCACCAGGTTTACACATTTCACAGCACTCACCATCACTCACCATAGCACCTGCCCTCTCCAATGTCCATACCCCCACCATCCTCTCCCAACGCACCTCCCCCCAGCAACCCTCAGTCTGTTTTGTGAGATTCAGTCTTTTATGGTTTGTCTCCCTCCTAATACCATCTTTTTTTATTTTTCTTTTCGTATGCCCGAAACTGCCTATGTTGCATCTCCACTTCATCATATCAGGGAGATCATATGATAGTTGTCTTTCTCAGATTGATTTATTTCGCCAAGCATAATACCCTCTAGTTCCATCCACGTCATCACAAATAGCAGGATTTCATTTCTTTTGATGGCTGCATAGTATTCCATTGAACATATATACCACATCATGTATCTACTGAACATTTGAATGTGTTCTTTGGGGAAACACTTGTTCATGTCTTCTATCCATGGTTTTATTGGATTATTTGTTTTTGGATGTTGACTAAAAACTGGATATTAAGTAACACACAAGACAGGTTTCCTTGAGCTTAAATTTTATTTGCATGAGTATCATTAACAGGAAAAAATATGCATATGGGTATGTACAAGTGTGTTTATGTATACATCTATTTATCTATCCTCTATCCCATGTCTTCTAATTGTGGTAAATCCTGTAAGGTGGGGAATGGGATAGTCTGAAGAAATATGCTTCTGGATATGCTGGGTAAGCAAATTTAATTGCACTCAGATGCATTGGATATAAGTGAATCACTCAAATGAGTTATTTAATATTATATAGAAACAAATTAAAAGTTTATGTAGTTTAAAATAATAGGTAGTTAAAATAATTTTTTTGTTTGTTGTTTTTGTGTCTTTTTTTGTTTATATATACTATGGTGTGAATGTTTATGTCTCCCAAAATCATATTATGGAATCTAACTCTGGAAGTGATAGTATTAAAACATAGGGGCCTTTGGGAGGTGATTAGGTCATAAGTGGGATTACAGTCCTTTTAAAGGAGACCCCAGAGAGTTCTCTTGATTCATTCATCATGTACGTTTACAGTGAGAAGATAGCCATCTATGAGGAAGTGGGCTCTCCCTGGATCTGCCCATTCCTTAATCTTGAACTTCTCCGTTCTAGAACTGTGAGAAATAAATTCCTGTTCTTTATAAGCTATTAAGTCTATATCATGTCCGTTATAGCAGCCTGCATGCAGAAGGACACTATGACCTAAAATGAGAGCAATAAATATAAAGTTTCAGTAAAGTCAGTTGGTACAATGACATGCTGCTTCATGTTAAACCTTGATATTGTATATGTTTCTTGAAGGGCCACTTCTTACTCCTTTGTGTGTTTTCCACAAAGTCCAGGATGATGCCTTACATAAAGGTAATATTTTATAAATACTGTTGGAAATATATACTTCTCTAAAATCTTATTTTGCCTACAGATTACTTGGATCCACTTTGTCTTGTGTAGAATATTTGAAATATATTAAGAACAGAATGTCTCTCTAAATAACATTTAGAATCATCATTAGTTTATGACTCCTGACTCATTTGTTTATGCAGTGATACTTACTTCAAGAACACTGAAGTTTGTAATATAATTTTGAATTAATCACCAAGCTAGTTTATTTTAACTTATGAAAAAATAATTTCTCATGTTGGTTTAATTCTGCTCTTATGTTATGGTCATGACATTTTCATTAAAATAAAGTAGAAAATAGAAGTAAATAATTAATGAAAAATAAAAAATAATAAATAAAAAATAAAAGCAAATCTCTTGTGAAATGTTAAACTTTTCTTACTTATTTTGTTTTGCTTTTCCTCTACCATGCTGGCAAAGCTGTATGTTGCAGATAAGTATAATTTTCTAGGTGCTAGGTTTGTTACTTTTACTAAAATTTTCAAAATATAAGGAGTTGAATAGTCATGGATTGTTTATTAAACTCCTTATCTACACATATAAAAATAAAACAATGATGGTGACCTGGGTATTTCTAAAATTGTATTCTGTTTTTCCATATTATGGTTTACAATGTAATTAATAAAGATTCTGCATATATTAACATCCATCCCCTTCTATCTCATCTGTATGTCCATACAGAGCATGTATGATTTCTATTCATTGCTATGTTGTGGTGAAGAGATTGTCTGAAGTAGCCTATATTTATGCAGGTAGATCTTAAGCTACGGTGCTCTTGTTTATTTGCTTGTTCGTGATCAGTATGTCTGAAAGATGGTAACTATTGCATCAGGTGTGACGATTAAAAAATATTATTGGTGCCTGATACGCTGTATTAAATAGGTAAGTCGATTCATAATTTGTTAATTAAATTAGAAAAGAAATTCCTTTGGATTTGTTCTTTATTAAGAGTTTTTTTTTTAACGAATTCCTTGGGATGTTTTTTGTGTAATATATATCACATGCCTCAACCTTTAAATTTGAATGTAGAAAAGAGTTATCAGAATGAGCCTAGAAAATATTGTTATGGGGGTGCCTGGGTGGCTCAGTGGGTTAAGCCGCTGCCTTGGGCTCAGGTCATAATCTCAGAGTCCTTGGATCGAGTCCCACATTGGGCTCTCTGCTCAGCAGGGTGCCTGCTTCCTCCTCTCTTTCTGCCTGCCTCTTTGCCTACTTGTGATCTCTCTCTGTCAAATAAATAAATAAAATCTTAAAAAAAAAAAGAAAACATTGTTTTGAAATATTTTTGTTCTGTTATATTATGTTAACTTAGGAAATAATGGTAGTTATTTTTATTAGCATTTCCTACTTTCCACATGCCCTTACAGATGAGATATCATGTTTTTCCTACTCTTTTTATCGTGGTTGTTATATTCTTCATGATCAATAACAATCAATAAAAATTCATAACATTAATTTTCTTTGGGAAAGTGTTATTTTAGCAAGAATCCATGACCAAAAATTTTAGCTGTTGTTCTTCCAGGAGATGAAACTATCAATGTTCCCGAAATTTTAAGAAATAGAACTTATTAATTGTGTTGGTTGATGTTTATTGTCTCTGAACTTAGAGGTGCATAATTCAATTTAAAATTTATTTTGGGGGCGCCTGGGTGGCTCAGTGGGTTAAAGCCTCTGCCTTTGGCTCAGGTCATGATCCCAGGGTCCTGGGATCGAGCCCCGCATCGGGCTCTTTGCCTAGCAGGGAGCCTGCTTCCTCCTCTCTTTCTGCCTGCCTCTCTGCCTACTTGTGATCTCTATCTGTCAAATAAAATAAATAAATTCTTAAAAAAAAAACAGAGTGGACCTTATGGGGGTGCTTATCTGAAATTGAGGGACATTATAAAAAAATAAAAAATAAAATTTATTTTGAATTGAAAACAAGATCTTACTGAAGTTTAGGCATCCCACTTTATATCAGGCCTCCAGTACATTCTAATTTATTTATAGAAAATATCATAAACATGAATGACACTTTTCCTATTGCATTTATATGAAACTGCAATGACTCAAAGATGTCAGATTTGAAAAGCACTACCTTTCTATAATTTCTGTTTCCTAGGAGGAATGGATATACCATTTTAGCACAATTATCCAACAGTATTCAAAACCACCATGAATTTTAAAACATAGTTATTACATCCTAAAAATCAAGTATGAAAATGTATAAACAACCAAATCTCTATCTGTAAATGAAATACTCCCACACAGACGGGTTTTAAAACTTTCTAACTTAAGGAATTTGATAGCACAGACTCAGGGTAGTAGTTTCAGTGCCTACAGTATACTTTCAGGGAGAGAGTAATGTAAGCTCTGAGTCACTTTCTGCCTAGAGATGACCTAATAGTGGTTCTGGCATTGTTTGTTTGTTTTTGAAAATACGTTCCTGGGCGTCATTCAGAAAATGCAGAGTTTGGCATCTATATAAATTAAGGATGATCTTTTTGAACTTTTGTCTTTCATTACATCAAATTACCATAATTGGACAGAAATTCCACTAAATTAAGCATTGTTAGGAAATGTGTAAATTGGAGCTACTCAAATTAGTTGCTCTTTGAACTATGTGCTGTTGGTTCAGGATTAGATAAGGAGTTTGAAGGCAAACCTAAATCATTGCTTCCTTTTTTGAGAGATTCTCAGCATATTTTCTTAAAATTAGCTGAAATAAACAATGTGTTTAGTCGCAAAGTGATTTGCATTTTTGCACAAACTCCCTATCTCCTTGAGAATTATAACAAATATTTCATGAAACATCATTGATCTTTACTTTGTTACACTGCTGTAAAGTACATTCAGAGTTGCCAGTTAAAGGTGTTAGTGTTGAGATGAAATGTCATGCATTTTTCTTCACTTCCATGCAAATGAACATAGTAATTTATTAAGACACAATGAAGAAAAAAAATTGACAATGAGTTCCAGATTTTAAAAATCACTTGCCATTCAATCCAAATTGTGAGTTTGATCGGTTACCGAACACTTTATAATGCACCCCCGGTAATTTTACAGAGATTACTTTTTTCTTACCAATTCTTGATTATTCTGTCTTGCAATGCAGAGAAAGCTAACTAATTTAAAATAAACTTCCGTTAATTTTGATTGTTATAAACTTAAAATTGACTAATTTCCATATACAGAGTTTAAAATGTTCACAATTTACATTAAATATACATTCTGTGTATACCTTGGAAAAATTATACTGAAAATTGAAATTAAAATGATGTTGTATATAGCTGCAAGAAGCCGCCTGTCCCATTTCATCTTACTATATAAGTTGTGTAGGTAATTTATAAAATCCCTGCTGCATAACAAATCTATTTTTTGTTGGAATGGGTAGTAATGTTTCTTCTTATTTCGAAATAAGAGTTGGTCTATGAGTGCCTCTGCAACTGTATTTTTCCTAAGTGGCTTCATGGTCTTGAACTGAGAAAGCTCAGAGCATTAAACATCAAAGTAATATATTTTGACATAATTAGACATCAAGGAAATGCAATTAAAATGACACTGAGATATCACTACACACTTACCAGAATGGCTAAAATAAAATATAATGACAAGCCCAAAAGAAAAAAATATACCATTTGATGATACACAATGGCAAGTTGTACCATAACTTAACCATCTCAGACTAGTGTAGTGTTAAATTTGTTTTTCTAAGCCATGTTTTGGGTCACTTACCACTTTTCAAGGATATAAAGTGCTATCATTTTACTTAAAACTGTGAAATTTGGTCAGATTTAAATTTCAATTTATGTTAAAACATTCTGTAAACTGTGTTAGACTTTGACATTTGTTCCCTCAGTTCAGTGAATAACACTATATCATATTCTGAAAAATACGCTAATTTTTATTTTGAAAAATATCCCTTTTTCCTCTATGAATTGGGCCATGGAGAAGGTGACACCGACTCGCTTCGCAAACTGCCTTGGTGAGAGACCCAGGCAGCTCCAGAGGTTTGGGACGGCCTGGGGTCCTCTTGGCCCACCCATGACTACTCCAGTCAAGTGTAGTGATCAGGCCTGGGTTGATGAGGAGTGGTTGCTATGACCTCAAAGCTTTGTGACATCACAGATGCTGGCTTCACTGAAGCAGCTGTCCCTCTCCCATGACCTTGGTGTCCTATGGCTTTAAGTAGGAAGCTCCGGGAAGGACAGAACAAGAGCCCTCTGAACCTGATCAAGAACTCAGGATGTCTTGTGGTTTAATGTCCAACTTCCCCTTTCTGGAGACATAGAGGAAGGAAAATGACATTCAGTATACCTTCCTTTAGGCCAACATATCCCCGGAGATGGCAAGGTGTCCTTTTCCACTACAATTTCTAGATATTTCAAGAAAAGGTGAGGCCTCGCAGGTATGAATAGCTCTCCGTGGGTTTTCTCGTCCTGTGGGTGAGAGCGTACTTTGTCAGCGTCTTTCGCCTATGCGTCTGTGATGACTAAGGTACGGAAAGTCCCTTTCCGAGGTAAAAGGTGATGGCATCGATATATGGTGCTGTCTGGGGCCTAGTCTCCTAGTGTTCTGAAACACACGGCTAAGGGATGAGGCCTCTGTCTACCTGGCTTTCCCTTAAATACCTTTGCAAAGACTTCGAGGGAGTGACCTTCTGCATCAGAGCTAACTCTCATTGAAGAGGCCTGGACCGAAACCGTTGTCATTATTAGTTAACTGTACTTGTTGTGGTAACGGGTATAGACATGTGGACCAAGTCTCTTTAGTCAGAAGGAAAGGGACGGCCTATACCGACGGCTTGCAAGGCCCATTCGAGCAGACTTTTGGAGTGAGCCGCAATGCCTTTGCAAGGACTAGTGGATCAGGAAGTTTGGGTCCATTTCGGCACCACAGTATTCCTCTGCCGTCGAAGTGAATGAACCCCTGGACCTTGCCTTGACATGAATGTCCCATGCCCTGCTGTTGGGAAATGGAAAAGGAAGGGAATACTGACGGGCAAGAAGTCAGAGAAGGAGACCCACCAGGAGTGACTCAGGACTCTGAGAATCCAGCTGAGGTTTACCAAAAAGAGAACTGCTTAATGGGTAGTCAGGAGTTGTGGAATATATTAAGAGGAGCACTGGACGTACATGCAACTAAAGCATCCCTGAATACTCTGTCAAAAACGGATGATGGATGATAGGCAGGCTTTCTCAACAGAACAGCAACAAGAACAACATAATTTCAGAGGAAAACATTATGGCCCTCTCTAAACCAAAGGCAGTCACAGGAGAAAAGGAAAGAATTATATTGTTTATTGTCTTTCCTTTATTGAAATGACATGGAATTGGTTTCCTAAAATGTCCTTTTTTGAATTGGGTCTTTATCCTTGTGAATTAGAGCTTACCCACCTCTTCCATCTCTGGATTTGATGAGAGGACATCACAATGCCTTCACTAAATACCTAGAGGAGTGGCTCAAGAAAATGTCTTGACCTGGCCTTCTGTGTGTTGGCTGGGGTTGGATTACTGCTTCAAATGGTTCCGTCACTACTAGAGCTGAGATTTTGTAGGATTACTGACCTAACTTGGATGTTCCTATGTGTCTGCGAATTTATCCTTTTCTCTCAGTTCTTGGATTTGCTAGCATAAATGTGTGGATGTGCCTCTTCGGTTTTTCTTTTTTCTTTTCTCCGAGTTGTCATGTGGTTTCATACTTGCAGCTGTGTGCTTGTCTCCCTGTTTTATCCCAGTAATGGCTTCTGTGGTTTGTTCGTGTTGTGAAAACTGAAGTATGAGGTCTCCTGATTCATTTCCTATTGGTTTGTTTGTATTTCCTTAATTTTGATAATCACATGTATGATTTCAATTTTTCTGTTAACTTTGGAGTTCGGTTTTTCTTCATCTTGTTCCTTCAGTCGTCCTTATAGGGGGATTTCTTTTTCAGTGTTTTTAAATTTTGGAAATGCATGCTTTTAACCCTATATGGTTTCCCCATAAAATGTTTTGGCATCCTCCTCTAAGTTTCTTAGAATTCCTTCGTTCATGGCTCTTCTTTTCCTTTGGATTTTCTTTCTTGCATTCATTGCAGTTCGTGAATGTGTTGTGTTTTCCACTTTAGTGTCTGGCTGTATTTCCAATTTGAAAGTGATATCTTCCTGTTTTCATACCTTCGTGATCATAAGTGCACAGGATAGGTTTTGACTTCTCTTCCATGAATTACGACTGGATTTGGACTCGAGCTCATGACCTGCGATAGACAAAGTTAGGTCTGCTGCTGGGAAGAACATATCTTATTGTCCTCAGAGACGCAATCTTTCTCATCGATCCCCAAAGTTCAGGTGGTCTCGAGAGCCCATGTGGACGTCTGTTATTCCTTAGCACCTTCCCATCCAGATGATCTGTCCTGTGCTTAACGTAGATATCATAATTGCCAACAGTATTGGATAAAATTTACCATCTCCCTTCCTGTGTGTTCATACCTTCCAACGTTTAGATACACTCTTGTTCGTGGTGTATATGTTGGCAATTCTTCCAGGTTTCTGTTGTTTTGATGCTCCATCAAGACAAAACAACTTCCGCTTATCTTTTGTCTCTCGAAGGCATAAAATGACTCTCGCTGACTTATGCACAAACACTTTGGCTCTCTTCTCCTTGGGAATAGCATAACCTATGTCTTCCCTGTTTCTTCACTTGCAAGCTATGAGTATCTTTATAGTCGAAGGAAATCTCCTATGGTCAACAGAAGGACAAGCTAGTTTAATATTTGTTGTTTTCTTATGGATGTTTTCTACCTTTTTTTTTTTTATTTGGAATTTCAACCACTCTTACAAACTGTTTGTATTGACGGGAGACTTTAGTCCTGATACTGAATGTATTATTGATAGGTAATAGTTCACTTTCTCATTTCGGTTGGCTTCTGACTTGGATTCTATTTGCCTTTCACCTATATGGTATTTTCTTGGGGTTGCTTCATTGGTACGATTCCTCGCTTCCTTCCCATATTTTGCATGTGCATGTGTTAATGCTGTGTGGTGTGTGTGTGTTTCACATCACAATTATTATTAAAATACGAGAGAATGGAATTCGGTCTCTTGTGGGTAGCAATTCAATTTGACATGCCTTGAAATCTCACATTCCATCAGTTTCAGGAAATCTCCTGCAAGGAATGTCATCTCTTGTCCTCTTCAAGTAACACGTGTTCTCACAAAACTGCTTTCCAAAGAACAGCACCATTTGAATTTCTCATTAGAGTCATACTGTTTGTACCAATACCCTTTCTTTTTCGTATGATTCTTGAGTGTCATGAGTTAGTGAAATCGTCTGTCTGATGTCGTTCTGAGAATGATAGATGTGACAAAGCCCAATGCTCTCCGCAAGACTGCCATAAGAGACAAGTGGAAGAATTCCTTCTTGCTTATGTCTCAGTACGAATTGCGGTGACATGGAGGAGAGTGAGATGGTAGTAGTGTCTAATAACCTCATGCTTGTCTTCAGCTATGAAGGCAACAGGAAGATGAACACAACAACTGCATTGGGGTGGAAATTGACCTGAAGCCTACAAGATAAACTCCACAGCGAAAGAGAACGGAAGTTGCAGAGATGATGGGAGAAGGTTGGAGACATGGCTCAGGGGAGATTTGGTTGGTTCGTGGATCAGAGGGCTGGAGTCCATGAAGAGGACCAAGGCACAGGAGAGCAGGGCACACTGGGAACCCACAAGGAACCTGTTTCCCAGTGCCGTTGACTGTGAGACGCAGAGGGTCTGAAGGGCACGAGTACTTTACAACACAAGTGTTGAAGGCTGAAGTTTTCCTATCAGCAGGCTTGGCAGACATCAACTTGAAGGAACACCATCTTTTTCCTGCATATGACACCAACAAGCGACCAGGAGCAGACAGCCTGGAGACAATGATCAGAGAGAGACAATACTAAGTGACGCACTGGGAAGATGGTGAGTAGTGGGAGTGATTCCGTGAAAGGCAGTGTTCGTGGAGATGTCTCAATGTGGACATAATAAATTTTGGGCTCTCGCAACAGCAGCATCAAGACAAAGCTACTGGCCAAGACAGGTATGTGAGGACATAGGCTGCCTAGCCAGCCAACTTGAAATCCCGAAAGTGGAATACTTGGAAAACTGCCTTCCTCAGTCCAAGATGCTTAGTCCAAGGACAATGACTCTCCCATAGGGGACGAGAAGAAAGCTTTGACCACATGTTCTCTTCTGAACACAGCATTCTGCAGGCCTGCGTTCTGCTGAGTTGCTCGAATTTCTCCTTTCACAGGCACACCAGAGCCCACCAAGGTAAACCTCTGCATATTCAACCCGGACCCTAAAAACAACAAACGGCCGGAAAGGAGAGCTACAGCAAATGACTGGCCTCCAGGACAGGGTCAGCCACAACACAAACAGCAGTGGCATGCATGCCACATACACACTCACAAACACACACACACGCACGCACTCAACAAACCTTAAGGGCCAGCCCTGGGTACTCCGGATCTCTTCCTCCTAAATAAATTACCCTCAGGTTAGAAAGCAGAATGAGTTTAACGAATACAGAGAGGTGACAGAGACTTAGATCCAATGCAAAGATGAAAAAATCAATTGATGCCCAGGTAAAGGAAGAAGGAATAATTATGGCTAGGCAATCAGAGTGAACCCTCTACATAGAAAACACCCGATGCGGGATTGAAAGCAGGGGCCTGGATACTCGCTGTACGTCAGAAAACATAGGAGATATCAGAGAGTCTCGAACCACAGAGATAAAACTGATAAAGATAAAAGCACCTAAAGAACTCCTGAAGAGAAGATTGGTAGGAGACTGTACACTGCAGCTCCATGCAGGATCCCATGATCTTACCTCCAGAGGCTTTTCCAAAAATTCCAATGCTGTTTCAGTTCTCATCATTTGAATTCGGGTGGCCCTCCAAAGATAGGGTCCTTATTCAAAAGAGCGAGACTGATACAAAGTGAAGGTCAAGCAAACGTTAATTTTGCACAAAGCATCGAGAATCATATTGACCGGTCAGGGCCTTCTCTTGCAAAGAGGCAACCCCTCCCAGCCTCAGAGACTAACATTTATAGCGGTAGTTTAGCCAGGCTATACAGACGTGGCCAATGAGATAACAATACAGAAAAAACTGCACAGTCGTGCTAAGTCTGCTACACCACAAAAACAAAAATGCTAGGTAACACATGGGTGGACAATTGGATCTCAATTTACCCTAGTAGATATATGCGTGCCCCTCTAATGGGATGTCTTCACCTGGCCTGATTCACCCTTGTATCTAGGCTTTGAGAGTAAGCTCCTCTGGGAGGAGTAGGGTCAATTTTGTTTACAGCATGGGTTCAATATAAGTTTACTGCAGAAACACAAAATGACTCCCTCTGGCCTAGCGGACCTTATAATGAGTAGCTGTAGCATCCCTAGAAATAGAGCCAAAATGACTTCCAAATCTTCAAAACTGACGATTTACCAAAAGCAGATTCTACATCCTAGAACCTTAGGTCCAGAATGGACTCATGTACTTGGAGTCCACAGGAGCAAGCATGGAGCATGTTGGAAAAGACCCATAGCCCAAGTGAAGCCATCTGAAAGACTTCCGTGCCCGTTTCAGGAACACAACTTGTATCTTCAAAAGGACGCATTGAAGAGGATTCAAATGTCAAAGAACCTGGAGCATTCCCACAGGGTCGTGCAGATACCCTCTGGAGGAGTACATGTAGATGTGACAGCACAAGCCTGCCTTCACCCTCTCATGAACATCCCCCAAATAGTTTCATGGGATAAGCAAACAATGCCTCTTGTGGAAGATGGCCGTGTTCTAATGGAGGCAGCAGAAGATGAACAGTGGGACAACAAAGGGCCATTAGAGAGCCACAGACAGCATATGCTACAGGTTGGTGAGGATATTCAGGAAGACAAGGAACTGGAGAATGAACATTGGAGCTCTGAGCGAAGGTCTAGCATTTGAGGATGGTGGGAGGTTCTCTGAACCTGGCTGCCTTCCATAGAGATCTAGGTCCAAATTAAAGAAAACATCCCCTGGCCACAGTCAATCCTTGTACCCCGGTTGTGTTTTTGTCTTTTTGTCAAACAATGCACATGCACATATTTGACAGAGAGACAGAGAGATCACAATCAGGGTGTAGAGCTGGAGAGGGAAAAGCTGACTTACCCCTGAGCAGGGAACCTGAGACCAGAGTCGATGCCAAGACCCTGGGATCATGAGTTGAGCTGAAGGCCGCCTCTGAACTGATAGACACAATCCATGACACAACCTTTGACTTCTGAATACGTCCTAGTTCTAGACGTGAACCACTGCTCTGTCATTGTTCACAAATGCAGGGGAAATAGATTTTGGCTTGGGCTGGTGTTGCTTGAGCTACCTGACCTGCTTTGAGAGCTGGTATAGTTTGTCCTCTTGAGGTAAGTGATTTGGCTATGTACAAACTACACTCCCACGCATATTTAGGTAAAGAGAATTCCTCCATTGAATGAAACTATGTCTTGTGGTTCCATGCTTCTGTGGATGGTGATGTGAGTCCTCCTTGCCTCTGAATCTGGATCTCTGTTTCTGCTCCCAGATGAGGGACAGTTTTAGCTCTGAATTCTCAAATCCATGTTCAGCCCTCTTTTTTTTTCTCTCACTCCTACTTCTCCTACAATAAGCACCTCTTTCTATTCCTTGGAGTCAATGACTTTCCTAAGCTCATTGTCATGTTTCATCATTCTTCCTTCTTTCTTTGGATTTGTTTCCTTATTTACCATTCCTTTTCTGCCAGGTCAAAAATTTGGTCCTTTGCTTCTGCCAGCTTTTTTGGACTTTTCCTTCAGTCTGCTACCAATCTTTTCTTTAGAAATTCTTTATTTATTTTATTTTATTTTATTTTACTTTATTTTATTTCTATCAGTTTAATCTATGTGTTTTGAGACTCCCTGATATCTTTCTGCTTTCAATCCTCCATTGGGCGTGTTATATGTGAGGTTTCACTCCGATTACCTGGCCATGATAATTTCTTGTCTTCTTCCTTGGCAACAATTGATTCTTCCATCTTTGTCTTGGATATAGGTCTCTGACTCTTTCTCAGTATTTGAAAAATCAATTCTGTTTTTTATCCTGATGGTAATTTCTTTAGAAATAAGATATCATGGAGTGCCCAAGGGCTGGCCCTTGAGGGAGTCTCAGGTATGTGTGTGTGGCATGCATGCCCTCTGCTGTTGTATCATAGCTGCCCCCTGTCCTTGAGACCAGTCATCTGCAGAGGCTCTCTTTGCCAGCCTTTTGGTGTGTTTGGGGTCTGGGCTGAATAGGCTGAGGTTTAGCTTGGTGGGATCTGGTGTGCCTGTGAAAAGAGAAATTCAAACTTCACAACAGAATGAATGCCTGTAGCATTCTGTGGTCAGGGGACAGCCTATGGACAGGGCTTTCTTCTAGTCCCCTATGGGAGAATCTGTTCTCTTAAAATGAAGCAAGTTGGACTGAGGAACACAGTACCCTATGTGTTCCATGGTTAGAATTTCGTGTTTGCAGGAGAGGCAATTAAAGCCCTCACCAACCTGTCTTTGGCCAGTAGCTCGGGCTTGATGCTGCCTGTGCGAGAGCCCCAAATTTCTTTTGCCCCCATCAAATCATCTCCAAGAACACTGCCTCTCACTAATGTACAGCCAGAACCCACCATCTTCCCACTGTGTCACCTGGTATTGTCTCTAATCGTGGTTTCCAGGCTGTCTTCACCTGGCTATTTGTTGGTGTTCTCTGACAGAGAAATACAGTGTTCTTTTGAGTTGATATGCCAAGGCTGCTGATCTAAAATCTCCAGGCCTCAAGGCCCTTTGTTGGCATGAACTAGTATGATTCAGACCCCCTGATGGTCAGAATCAATGGAATTGGAGAACGTACTCCTTGTGGGTTCCAAGTGTGCTCCGATCTCTTGTGGCTTTGCCCATTGCATTGTCTCACTGCCTTCTGAATTACCAACTTTCCACTTTTCCCCTAAACCATGTCTCCAATCTTCTCCCATAGTGATTGCAACTTATTCTCTCTTTTGCTATGGAGTTTGCTTTGTGGGCTCCAGTTCATTTCTGCCATGTTGAAGTTGATGTGGTAATCTTCCTGTTGTGTTCCTGGATAAAGACAAGTCTGGAGTTACCAGACACTACTACCATCTCACTGTCCTGAAAAAGCCCCACAGAATCTTACCCAGCCATAAGCAAGAATGAATTCTTTCCACTTGCCTCATGTGGCAGAATTGTGGAGAGCATTAGCCTACGTCACATCTATCAGTCCCAGAAAGACAAATAACATACAATTTCACTCTCTCATGACTGTCAAGAGACATATGAAAAAGCAAGGGAAAAATGGACAAATAATACGACACTACCCAGGCACACAAAATGTGGTGTTTGTTGAGGTCAGTTTTGAGAAAATATGTGTTTATCAAAGAGGACAAAAGATGACATTCTTTGTAGGAAATGTGGCTGAAAGAGAGGGAATGTGAGTTTTCAAGGCATGTCAAATGGAACTGCTATCCATTAAATACCGACTTCCTATCTCCATCAATTTAATTATAATTGTTATTTGAAACACACTCAGCACACACACACACACACACACACACACACACACACACACAGATAAGACACACAAAAGATGGGGAGGAAGTGAAGAATAGCACTAATGAAGCAAACCCAAAAGAAAAGAACTGAGAGAAAAGGATAAATTCCAAGACACATATTCACTCCAAAGATTAGGTCAGGAAACCTACAAAATCTCAGCTCTGTAGTAGTGACTAAAGCGTTTGAAACAGTAATCAAACCCCTGTCAACACACAGATGGCGAGGTGCAAATCATTTCCTGTTCAACTCTTCTAGACATTTAGAGAAGGCAATGCCATTTTCTTCTCATCAATTCCACAAATGGAGGAGGTGGATGAACTCCACTTTACTAGTATAAAGACCCAATTCAAATAATGACATTTTAGGAAATAAATTATATTCCATTTCAATAATTAAACATAATAAAAATATAATTCTTTCCTTTTCTCTGTCTGTCTTCACCTGCATTTGAAAGGGCCAGCTTGTTTTTGTATTATTTTGTACTGTTGAGGAAGCCAGCCTGTCATCCATCATCCATTTTTGACAGAGTATTCACTGATGCTTCAGTTCCATATATGACCTAGTACTCCGCCTAAGATATGCCAGAACTCTTCAACACCCATTAGCCCGTTCCCTCATTCCCTGCATGTCTCTTTTTTCCTTGACTCTCAGCTTGATTCCTCAGAGTTCTGAGTTACTCCTGGTTTGTCTCCTTCTCTGACTTATCCCCTTCAGTTTTTCCTTCTTTCTACTAAGGGCCGTGGTATTCGTCCTAGGGCACATATGAGAGAAGCCATATGATATTTCCCTATGTCTCCTTGCCCATTTCATTTCACAAACCCAGTCCTGTGGCATTCATGCCAGTGCAAGAATCAAGAGTTCATCCTCCCTAATTGCTGAGGAATACTCTGTTGCCAATATGGACCACACCTTCTTTATCCACTAGTCTTTGCAAGGACATAGCAGCTCAATCCTCAGTTCTGTTCAAGTGAGCCTTGCAGACCATCGATATAAGCCATTAATTTTCCTTTGATTAAAGAGACTTGGTCAACAGGGTTATACCCATTAACACAGTAGGTAGAGATAAATAATGGTAACAAGGAGTGCTGTCCATTGCTCCTCCTTAAGGATTAGCTATAATGTATAATGTCACTCTCTCATGCAAAGGATGACAAACCTCAGAGAGACGGGATGATATACCAGAGGACTTGTTGTTTCTGATATCTCTAGATATTTCAGAGGAAATAGGAAAACTTTGCCATCTCTGGAGAAAGGTTGGCCTAAAAGATCATTTTCCTGGGCCACTCTTCTAGGTATTTAGTGAAGGCATTGTCATGTCCTCTCATCAAATCCAGAGATGGAAGAGGCGGGTAAGCTCTAATTCACAAGGATAAAGACCCAATTCAAAGAAGGACATTTTAGGAAACCCACCCATGTCTTTTCAATAAGGAAAGATAATAAACAATATAATTCTTTCCTTTTCTCCCTGTGACTTCCTTTGGTTTTGAGAGGGCCACATTGTTTTCCTATGAATTGATGTTGTTGTTGCTATCTGTTGAGAAAGCCTGCCTATCATCCATCATCCATTTTTGACAGAGTATTCACGGATGCTTTAGTTGCATGGACGTCCTAGTGCTCCTCCTAATATATGCCACAGCTCCTGACCACCCATTTATCAGTTCTCTTTTCGATAGCCCTCAGCTGGATTCTCAGAGTCCTGAGTCACTCCTGGTGGGTCTCCTTCTCTGACTTCTTGCCCTTTATTATTCCCTTCCTTAAGTGGGCCAAGGTATTCCTCCCGAGGCACATATTGTGGGTAGCCATATGACATTTCCCTTTGTTTGCTTGCCTTTTCCATTTCCCAACAGCAGGGCATGGGACATTCATGTCAAGGCAAGGTCCAGGGGTTCATTCACTCGACGGCAGAGGAATACTGTGGTGCCGAAATGGACCCAAACTTCCTGATCCACTAGTCCTTGCAAGGGCATTGCGGCTCACTCCAAAGTTCTGCTCGAATGGGCCTTGCAAGCCTTCGGTATAGGCCGTCCCTTTCCTTCTGACTAAAGAGTCTTGGTCCACATGTTTATACCCGTTACCACAACAAGTACAGTTAACTAATAATAACAACGGGTTCGGTCCAGGCCTCTTCATTGAGAGTTAGCTCAGATGCAGAATATCACTCTCCTCAAAGACTTTGCAAAGGTATTTAAGGGAAAGCCAGGTAGACAGAGGCCTCATCCCTTAGCCGCGTGTTTCAGAACACTAGGAGACGAGGCCACAGACAGCACCATATAGCGATGCCCTCACCTTTTACCTCGGAAAGGGACTTTCCGTATCTTAGTCATCACTGACCCATAGGCAAAAGACGCTGACAAAGTACGCTCTCACCCACAGGACGACAAACCCCACGGAGAGCTGCTTATACCCGCGAGGCCTCACCTTTTCTTGAGATATCTAGAAATTGTAGTGTAAAAGGACACCTTGCCGTCTCTGGGGATATGTTGGCCTAAAGGAAGGTATACTGAATGTCATTTTCCTTCCTCTATGTCTCCAGAAAGGGGAAGTTGGACATTAAACCACAAGACATCCTGAGTTCTTGATCAGGTTCAGAGGGCTCTTGTTCTGTCCTTCCCGGGGCTTCCTACTTAAAGCCATAGGACACCAAGGTCATGGGAGAGGGACAGCTGCTTCAGTGAAGCCAGCATCTGTGATGTCACAAAGCCTTGAGGTCATAGCAACCACTCCTCATCAACCCAGGCCTGATCACTACACTTGACTGGAGTAGTCATGGGTGGGCCAAGAGGACCCCAAGCCATCCCAAACCGCTGGAGCCGCCTGGGTCTCTCACCAAGGCAGTTTGCGAAGCGAGTCGGTGTCACCTTCTCCATGGCCCAATTCATAGTATTTGGTCGTGAGTGTCAGCACCAGCCCTCTGGACCTCGGAGAAAGGCAAGGATCCCTCATTCCATCTTAGCCACGACAGGCCAAGAAACTAACAGACCACAAGCAAAGCCTCAGGGGAGGAAATCCGAGCCCTGCGTAAGGGTGAGACCCTCCCACCAAATCATGGAGCATCTCAACAGGAAAAGGTCCACCCAAGGGAAGCTCAAAGTGAACCCCCGCAACCGTGCCAAAGACATGTCTGGAATCTTCCACAGCAAGCACACGAGTACCTCGATGATCTCCAGAAACGGTGCCAACAAGGCCTCCCAATCTTCCAAAACACCATTCATCCACGGCAGACTCTACACCCTAAAACCTTAGGTCCAGGACGGACTCATGTTCTTGGAGTCCACAGAAGCCAACGGAGAGCATGTTGGAAGAGACCCAAGCCCAAGTGAAGCCATCTGAAAGACTTCCGTGCCCATTTCAGGAAGACAACTTGTATGTGCAAAAGGACGCATTGAAGAAGATTCGAATGTGGAAGAACCTTGAGCACTCCCTCATGGTGGATCAGCTACCCTCTGTGGAACTGCATGGAGATGTGGCAGCACAAGCCTGCCTTCACCCTCTCATGACCATCCCCCAAATGGTTACATGCGATAAGCAAACAGTGCCTCTTGAGGAAGATGGGAATGTTCCAATGGAGCCCCGAGAGGATGCACAATGTGTTAACAAGGGGTCAGTACAGCACGACAGACAGCGGATGCTGCAGGTTGGTGAGGAGATCCAGGAAGGCAAAGAACAGGAGAATGAACAAGGAAGCTCCAAGCGAAGGTCGGGCATTTTAGGATGGTGGGAGGTTCTCTATACCTGGCTGCCCTCCATAGGAACCTAGGTCCAAATTCAATAAAACATCCTTTGGCCCCAGTCAATTATTGTGCACTGTTTTTGTCTTTGTTATCTTATCGAACGTGCACATGCACGTTTGGACAGAGAGGCAGAGAGATCCCAATCAGGGGGTTGAGCTGGAGAGGGAGAAGCTTACTTGCCCCTGAGCAGAGAACCTGAGAACAGAGTCAATGCCAAGGCCCTGGAATCATGAGTTGATCTGAAGGCCGCGTCTGAACTGATGGACACAACCCGGGACCCAACAATTGACTTCTGAATACCTCCTTGTTCTAGACAGAACCGCTGCTCTGTCATTGTTCAGAAATGCAGGGGATAAGGATTTTGGCTTGGCTGCTGTTGCTTGAGCTATCCGGCCTGCTTCGAGAGCTGGTATAGCTTTTCCTCTTGAAGTCAGTGACTGGGCTATGGACAAACTATTCTCCGATGCCTATTTGCCTAAAGACAATACCTCCATGCCTAGATTTTCCGGGGGGAATGGCACTATGTCTTTAGGTGCTCCGCTTCTGTGGAAGGTGTTGGGAGTTCTCTGTGCCTCTGATTCTGGACCACTTTCTCTGCTCCCAGATGAGGGTCCTTTCCAGCCCCGAGTTCTCTAATCTAGGATCAGCCCTCTTTTCTTTCTCTCACTCTTACTTCACCTACAAGAGGCACCTCTTTCATTTCCTTAGAGATTCCCTAAGCTCACTATCATGTTCCATCATTCTGCCTTCTCTCTTAGAATTTGCATCCTTATTTTCTAGGCTTGTTCTTCTCGGTTCCTAATTGGATCCTCCACTTCTACCATGTTCCCGAACTTTGCATCCAGTCTCCTGCCAATCTTCTCTTCAGGAGTTCTTTAGGTGTTTTTATCTTTATCAGTTTTATCTCTGTGTTTCGAGACTCTCTGATATCTCCTATGTTTTCTGATGTACAGCGAGTATCCAGGCCACAGCTTTCTATCCCGCATCGGGCGTGCTCTATGTAGAGGTTTCACTCTGACTGCCTAGTCGTAATCACTCCTTCTTCCTTTACCTGGGAATCAATTGATTCTTCCATCTTTGCATTGGATCTAAGTCTCTGTCACCTCTCTGTATTCGTTAAACTCATTCTGTTTTCTAACCTGAGGGTAATTTATTTAGGAGGAAGTGATCCGTGAGTGACCCAAGGCTCGCCCTTAAGGTTTGTTGAGTGCATGCGTGTGTGTGTGTTTGTGAGAGTGTATGTGGCATGCATGCCACTGCTGTTTGTGTTGTGGCTGACCCTGTCCTGGAGGCCAGTCATTTGCAGTAGCTCTCCTTTCCGGCCGTTTGTTGTTTTTAGGGTCCGGGCTGAATATGCTGAGGTTTACCTTGGTGGGCTCTGGTGTGCCTGTGAAAGGAGAAACTATACCAACTCAACAGAACGCAGGCCTGCAGAATGCTGTGTTCAGAAGAGAACATGTGGTCAAAGCTTTCTTCTCGTCCCATATGGGAGAGTCTGTTCTCCTTGGACTAAGCATCTTGGACTGAGGAAGGCAATCCTCCAAGTGTTCCACTGTTGGTATTTTGTGTTGGCTGGCTAGGGAGTCTCTGTCCTCACATACCTGTCTTGGCCAAGCTCTGTCTTGATGCTGCTGTTGTGAGAGCCAAAATTTATTATGTCCACATTGAGTCATCTCCACGAACACTGCCTTTCACGGAATCACTCCCACGACTCATCATCTTCCCACTGCGTCTCTTGGTATTGTCTCTCTCTGATCATTGTCTCCAGGCTGTCTGCTCCTGGTCGCTTGTTGGTGTCATATGCAGGAAAAAGATGGTGTTCTTTCAAGTTGATGTCTGCCAAGCCTGCTGATAGGAAAACTTCAGCCCTCAACACTTGTGTTGTCAAGTACTCGTGCCCTTCAGACCCTCTGCGTCTCACAGTCAACGGCACTGGGAAACAGGTTCCTTGTGTGATCCCAGGGTGCCCTGCTCTCCTGTGCTTTGGTCCTCTTCATGGACTCCAGCCCTCTGATCCACGAACCAACCAAATCTCCCCTGAGCCATGTCTCCAACCTTCTCCCATCATCTCTGCAACTTCCGTTCTCTTTCGCTGTGGAGTTTATCTTGTAGGCTTCAGGTCAATTTCCACCCCACTGCAGTTGTTGTGGTCATCTTTTTGTTGCCTTCATGGTTGAAGAAGCATGAGGTTATTAGACACTACTACCATCTCACTGTCTTCATGTCACCACAATTTGTACTGTGACATAAGCAAGAAGGAATTCTTCCACATGTCTCTTATGGCAGTCTTGCGGAGAGCATTGGACTTTGTCACATCTATCATTCTCAGAAAGACAATAAACAGACGATTTCACTAACTCATGACAGTCAAGAAACATACAAAAAAGAAAGGGTATTGGGACAAACATTATGAATCTAATGAGGAATTCAAATGGTGCTGTTTGTTGGAAGGCCGTTTTGTGAGAACACGGGATTCTTGAAGAGGACAAGAGATGACATTCCTTTAAGGAGATTTCCTGAAACTAATGGAATGTGAGATTTCAAGGCATGTCAAATTGAATTGCTACCCACAAGAGACCGAATTCCATTCTCTCGTATTTTAATAATAATTGTGATGTGAAACACACACACACCACACAGCATTAACACATGCACATGCAAACACACAAAGATAAGACATGCAAAATATGGGAAGGAAGCGAGGAATCGTACCAATGAAGCAACCCCAAGAAAATACCATATAGGTGAAAGGCAAATAGAATCCAAGTCAGAAGCCAACCGAAATGAGAAAGTGAACTATTACCTATCAATAATACATTCAGTACTCAGGACTAAAGTCTCCCGTCAATACAAACAGTTTGTAACAGTGGTTGAAATTCCAAATAAAAAAAAAAAATAGAAACATCCATAAGAAAACAGCAAATATTAAACAGGCTCGTCCTTCTGTTGCCCATAGGAGATTTCCTTCGACTATAAAGATACTCACAGCTTGCAAGTGAAGAAACAGGGAAGACGTAGGTTATGCTATTCCCAAGGAGAAGAGAGCCAAAGTGTTTGTGCCTAAGTCAGCGAGAGTCATTTTATGCCTTCGAGAGAAAAAAGCTAAGCGGAAGGTGTTTTGTCTTGATGGAGCATCAAAACATCAGAAACCTGGAAGAATTGCCAACATATCCACCATGAAAAAAGGTGTATCTAAACGTTGGAAGCCTATGAACACACAGGAATGGAGATGGCGACGTTTATCCAATACTGTTGGCAACTATGATATCCAGGTTAAGCACAGGACAGATTATCTGGATGGGAAGGTGCTAAGGAATAACAGACGTCCACATGGGCATTCGAGACCACCTGAACTTTGGGGGTCCATGAGTAAGATTGCGTCTCTGAGGACAATAAGATATGTTCTTCCCAGCAGCAGACCTAACTTTGTCTATCGCAGGTCATGAGCTCGAGTCCAAATCCAGTCGTAATTCATGGAAGAGAAGTCAAAACCTATCCTGTGCACTTATGATCACGAAGGTATGAAAACAGGAAGATATCACTTTAAAATTGGAAATAAAGCCAGACACTAAAAGTGGAAAACACAACACACTCACAAACTACAATGAATGCAAGAAAGAAAATCCAAAGGAAAAGAAGAAAGAGCCACGAACGAAGGAATTCTAAGAAACTTAGAGGAGGATGCCAAAACATTTTATGGGGAAACAATATAGGGTTAAATGTGTGCATTTCCAAAATTTAAAACCACCGAAAAAGAAAGCCACCTAAAAGGACGACTGAAGGAACAAGATGAAGAAAAACCGAACTCCAAAGTTAACAGAAAAATTGAAATCAGACATGTGATTATCAAAATTAAGGAAATACAAACAAACCAATAGGAAAAAAATCAGGAGATCTCACACTTGAGTTTTGACAACACGAACAAACCGCAGAAGCCATTACTGGGATAAAACAGGGAGACAAGCACACAGTTGCAAGTATGAAACCACATCACAACTGGTAGCAAGGAAAAAAGAATAACCGAAAAGGCATAGCCACACATTTATGCTAGCAAATCCAAGAACTGAGAGAAAAGGATAAATTCCCAGACACATAGAAAATTCCAAGATTAGGTCAGGAAACCTACAAAATCTCAGCTCTCTAGTTTAGACGGAAGCCTTTGAAGCAGTAATCCAACCCCTGCCAACACACAGAAGGCCAGGTCAAGTCATTTGCTTGGGCCACTCTTCTATGTATTTAGTGAAGGCATTGTCATGTCCTCTCATCAAATCCAGAGATGGAAGAGGTGGGTAAACTCTAATTTACATGGATAAAGACCCAATTCAAAGAAGGACATTTTAGGAAACCCACCCATGTCATTTCAATAAGGAAAGATAATAAACAATATAATTCTTTCCTTTTCTCCCTGTGACTTCCTTTGGTTTTGAGAGGGCCACATTGTTTTCCTATGAATTGATGTTGTTCTTGTTGCTGTTCTGTTGAGAAAGCCTGCCTATCATCCATCATCCATTTTTGACAGAGTATTCATGGATGCTTTAGTTGCATGGACGTCCTAGTGCTCCTCCTAATATATGCCACAACTCCTGACCACCCATTAATCTGTTCTCTTTTCGGTAGCCCTCAGCTGGATTCTCAGAGTCCTGAGTCACTCCTGGTGGGTCTCCTTCTCTGACTTCTTGCCCTTCATTATTCCCTTCCTTTACTAGGGCCAAGGTATTCCTCCCGAGGCACATATTGTGGGAAGCCATATGATATTTCCCTTTGTCTGCTTGCCTTTTCCATTTCCCAACAGCAGGGCATGGGACATTCATGTCAAGGCAAGGTCCAGGGGTTCATTCACTTCGATGGCAGAGGAATACTGAGGTGCCGAAATGGACCCAAACTTCCTGATCCACTAGTCCTTGCAAGTGCATTGCGGCTCACTCTAAAGGTCTGCTCGAATGGGCCTTGCAAGCCGTCTATATACGCCGTCCCTTTCCTTCTGACTAAAGAGTCTTGGTCCACATGTCTATACCCGTTACCACAACAAGTACAGTTAACTAATAATGACAACGGGTTCGGTAGACCTCTCTGAGAGTTAGCTCTGATGCAGAAGGTCACTCTCCTCAAAGACTTTCAAAGGTATTTAAGGGAAAGCCAGGTAGACAGAGGCCTCATCCCTTAGCCGCGTGTTTCAGAACACTAGGAGACGAGGACACAGACGGCACCATATATCGATGCCCTCACCTTTTACCTCGGAAAGGGACTTTCCGTACCTTAGTCATCACTGACCCATAAGCAAAAGACGCTGACAAAGTACGCTCTCACCCACAGGACGAAAAACCCCACGGAGAGCTGCTCATACCTGCGACCTCACCTTTTCTTGAGATATCTAGAAATTGTAGTGTAAAAGGACACCTTGCCGTCTCCGGGGATATGTTGGCCTAAAGGAAGGTATACTGAATGTCATTTTCCTTCCTCTATGTCTCCAGAAAGGGGAAGTTTGACATTAAACCACAAGACATCCTGAGTTCTTGATCAGGTTCAGAGGGCTCTTGTTTTGTCCTTCCTGGGGCTTCCTACTTAAAGCCATAGGACACCAAGGTCATGGGAGAGGGACAGCTGCTTCAGTGAAGCCAGCATCTGTGATGTCACAAAGCTTTGAGGTCATAGCAACCACTCCTCATCAACCCAGGCCTGATCACTACACTTGACTGGAGTAGTCATGGGTGGGCCAAGAGGACCCCAGGCCGTCCCAAACTGCTGGAGCCGCCTGGGTCTCTCACCAAGGCAGTTTGCGAAGCGAGTCGGTGTCACCTTCTCCATGGCCCAATTCATAGTATTTGGTCGTGAGTGTCAGCACCAGCCCTCTGGACCTCGGAGAAAGGCAAGATGCCGCATTCCATCTTAGCAACGACAAGCCAAGAAACTAACAGACCGCAAGCAATGCCTCAGGGGAGGAAATCTGAGCCCTGCGTAAGGGTGAGACCCTCCCACCAAATCATGGAGCATCTCAACAGGAAAAGGTCCACCCAAGGGAAGCTCAAAGTGAACCCCCACAACCGTGCCAAAGACATGTCTGGAGTCTTCCACAGAAAGCACACGAGTACCTCAATGGTCTCCAGAAACGGTGCCAACAAGGCCTCCCAATCTTCCAAAAAGACCATGCATCCAAGGCAGAGTCTACACCCTAGAACCTTAGGTCCAGGACGGACTCATGTTCTTGGAGTCCACAGAAGCCAACGGAGAGCATGTTGGAAGAGACCCATAGCCCAATGAAGCCATCTGAAAGACTTCCGTGCCCATTTCAGGAAGACAACTTGTATGTGCAAAAGGACGCATTGAAGAGGATTCGAATGTGGAAGAACCTTGAGCACTCCCTCATGGTGCATCAGCTACCCTCTGTGGAACTGCATGGAGATGTGGCAGCACAAGCCTGCCTTCACCCTCTCATGACCATCCCCCAAATGGTTACATGTGATAAGCAAACAGTGCCTCTTGAGGAAGATGGGCATGTTCCAATGGAGCCCCGAGAGGATGCACAATGTGTTAACAAGGGGTCAGTACAGCACGACAGACAGCGGATGCTGCAGGTTGGTGAGGAGATCCTGGAAGGCAAAGAACAGGAGAATGAACAAGGAAGCTCCAAGCGAAGGTCGGGCATTTTAGGATGGTGGGAGGTTCTCTATACCTGGCTGCCCTCCATAGGAACCTAGGTCCAAATTCAATAAAACATCCTTTGGCCCCAGTCAATTATTGTGCACTGTTTTTGTCTTTGTTATCATATCGAACATGCACATGCACGTTTGGATAGAGAGGCAGAGAGATCCCAATCAGGGGGTTGAGCTGGAGAGGGAGAAGCTTACTTGCCCCTGAGCAGAGAACCTGAGAACAGAGTCAATGCCAAAGCCCTGGAATCATGAGTTGATCTGAAGGCCACGTCTGAACTGATGGACACAACCCGGGACCCAACAATTGACTTCTGAATACCTCCTTTTTCTAGACAGAACTGCTGCTCTGTCATTGTTCAGAAATGCAGGGGATAAGGATTTTGGCTTGGCTGCTGTTGCTTGAGCTATCCGGCCTGCTTCGAGAGCTGTTATAGCTTTTCCTCTTGAAGTCAGTGACTGGGCTATGGACAAACTATTCTCCGATGCCTATTTGCCTAAAGAGAATACCTCCATGCCTAGATTTTCCAGGGGTAATGGCACTATGTCTTTAGGTGCTCCGCTTCTGTGGAAGGTGTTGGGAGTTCTCTGTGCCTCTGATTCTGGACCACTTTCTCTGCTCCCAGATGAGGGTCCTTTTCAGCCCCGAGTTCTCCAATCTAGGATAAGCCCTCTTTTCTTTCTCTCACTCTTACTTCACCTACAAGAGGCACCTCTTTCATTAACTTGGTGATTCCCTAAGCTCACTATCATGTTCCATCAAAGAATACATTCAAATGGCCAACAGACACATGAAAAAATGCTCCACATCACTCGGCATCAGGGAAATACAAATCAAAACCAGAATGAGATACCACCTCACACCGTTCAGAATGGCTAAAATGAACAAGTCAGTCAATGACAGATGCTGGCGAGGATGTGGAGAAAGGGCAACCCTCCTACACTGTATGTGGGAATGCAAGCTGGTGCAACCACTCTGGAAAACAGCGTGGACGTGCCTCAAAAAGCTGAAAATAGAACTACCCTATGACCCAGTGCTTGTAGTACTGGGTATATACCCTACAGATACAAACGTGGCATTCTGAAGGGGCACATGCACCCAAATGTTTATAGCAGCAATGTCCACAATAGTTAAACTATGGAAAGAAACTAAATGTCCTTCAACAGATGAATCAATAAATAAGATGTGGTATATATGTTCAATGGAATACTATGCAGCCATCAAAAGAAATGAAATCCTGCTATTTGTGATGACGTGGATGGAACTAGAGGGTATTATGCTTGGCGAAATAAATCAATCTGAGAAAGACAACTATCATATGATCTCCCTGATATGATGAAGTGGAGATGCAACATAGGCAGTTTCGGGCGTACGAAAAAAAAATAAAAAAAGATGGTATTAGGAGGGAGACAAACCATAAAAGACTGAATCTCACAAAACAGACTGAGGGTTGCTGGGGGGAGGTGTGTTGGGAGAGGATGGTGGGGGTATGGACATTGGAGAGGGCAGGTGCTATGGTGAGTGATGGTGAGTGCTGTGAATCACAGACCTGTACCCCTAGGGATAAAAACACATTATATAAAAAATTTTAAAAAATAATTTAAAAAACCCATTAAAGAAAAAACACAGATTGCAAGCCCAGAGCTAATCTCATATTCAATCAAAACTTTTGAAAGTTTTCCCCTTAAAGATCAGAAGAAAGACAAGTGTGTCCATTTTCACTACTCTCATTTGACACAGTAGTGGATGTCCTAGCCAGAGAAACAAGGAACACAAAGAAATAAGAGACTCCAAAAAAAAAAAAAAAGGAAGAAGTAAAATTTTCTTTTTTTGGATAACATGAACTTACATGTTAAAAAATCCTAAAAAATTCACAATAAATTTGAATAAACAAATTTAGTAAAATTACCAAATACAAGATCAATATATAAAAGAAAAGAATTTTGTTTTGTTTCTTTTTTTTTTTATGGACTGCTTCCCAGTTTGTCATGTCATCCTTGTTCAGTGATCACGCTAATCTTCTCTGCATCATTCCAATTTTAGTATATGTGCTGCCAAAGTAAGCACAAGACAGGAGCATTTTAACATTCTAATGATGAACTATCTGAAAAAATAAAGAAAACAATCTAATTCACAATAGCATCAAAAATAATAAAATACTGGGGCGCCTGGGTGGCTCAGTGGGTTAAGCCGCTGCCTTCGGCTCAGGTCATGATCTCAGGGTCCTGGGATCGAGCCCCGCATCGGGCTCTCTGCTCGGCAGGGAGCCTGCTTCCCTCTCTCTCTTTCTCTGCCTGCCTCTCGCCTACTTGTGATCTCTGTATGTCAAATAAATAAATAAAATCTTAAAAAAAAAAAATTTAAAAAAAAAAAAAAAAAAAAAAAAAATAATAAAATACTTAGGAATAGATTTAACTAAGAAGATGAAAGATCTGTACTCCATAAACTATGACATTGATAAAGAAATTGAAGGTGACAGAAATGGAAAGATAGCTCATATTTATGAATGGTAAGAATTAACATTGTTAAAATGTCCATACTACCGTAAACCATCTGTAAATCCAATTCCTATCAAAAATCCAATGTTAGGGGCGCCTGGGTGGCTCAGTGGGTTAAGCCGCTGCCTTCAGCTCTGGTCATGATCCCAGGGTCCTGGGATCGAGCCCCGCATCAGGCTCTCTGCTCAGCAGGAAGCCTGCTTCCTCTTCTCTCTCTGCCTGCCTCTCTGCCTGCTTGTCATCTCTCTCTGTCAAATAAATAAATTAAAAATCTTAAAAAAACCCCAATATTATTGTTTTACAGAAGTAAGTAAAGAATCCTAAAGTTTATATGAGACCATGAAAGACAACAAATAATCAAAGCAGTTCTGAGAAAGAATGAAGAAGGGAGATTACACTTCTTGATTTGAAACTATACTACAAAGCCCTCATGCTCAAAACAATAAAGTATACTGGCATAAAAACAGACCAATAAACAAGTAGAACAGAATTGAGAGTCCAGAAATAAATCCTTTCATACAGTCACCTAATATTTGACAGGGGCCAACATATGTAATGGGGAAAGATAGTCTGTTCAATAGATGATATTTAAAACTGAATAGTCACATAAACAGTATGAAAAGGGAACCTTATATCACTCATAAGTCTGAACTTGAAATAGATTAAAGACTTAAAGGTGATGCATGAAACTAAATTTCCTAAAGGAAAACATAGGAAAAATTCTCCTTGACATTGGTCTTGCCAATAGTTTTTTGGATACCAGACCAAAAACACAAGCAAAAAAAGCAAAAATAAATAAATGGTATTACATCAAACTAACGTTTCTGCATTGCCAAAAAAAGGGAGAGAGAATGAAAACACAATCCACAGAATGTAAGAAAATACTTACGAATCTTATATCTGAAAAGAGGTTAATAACCAACAGATACAAATAGAAAAAAATATATGATTAAAAAAATAGCAAAAGGATCTCAATAGACTTTTTTTTCAAAAAAGTTATATAAATGACCAACAGGAGCATTAAAAAGTGCTCAACGTAAAAATCTCAGGGCAAAGTCCTTATGTTGTTGTTGTTGTTGTTTACCTCTGAAAAACACAGCAAGATATTAGAATATATACTACCAAAAAATTGAAACTAACCAATTTTGGTAAATATTGGGGAAAACGGGGAACTTATGCACTGTAATAGGGATATAAATTTGTATGGAAAACAGTATGGAGATTATTCATATTATTAAAAGTAAAATTACCATATGATTCAGTAATCCCACTTCTAGGTATCTATCTAAAGAAAACGAAGTTCACTGTTCAAAGACATATCTGCACTCTTATGTTTATTATAAAATTATTAACTCTAAGCAAGAGATGGAAATAACTTCAGTATCCATTAATGGATGAATGAGTAAAATAAGTATGGTAAATATATACTACGGAATACTACTTAACCATGAAAAATTAAGAAATACTGCCATTTACAACAGCATGGATGGATCTTGAAGGTATTATTCTAAGTGAAATATTTCAAAGATTTTATATATTTTTTTAATTTATGTATTATGATATCCCTTACATACAGAATCTGAGGAAAAGGAAAACTAATGGAAACTTAGAGTTGAGTTGACAAGGGGTGAACCTGGGGTGGAGTAAGGTGGTCCAAGGGTGCAAACTTGCAACTATAATATGAAAAAGTTCTGGGGATCTAATGTACAGCATGATGATCATAGTTAATAAGATATACATACTTTTTTTTATTGTGCTTCCCTTTAATAAACTTTGCATATATCACATTCTTACAAGTTGAAAGTTTATAGCAATCTTGTATAAAAGAGGTCTGCTGCCACCATTTTTCTAACAACATTTGTTCATTTTGTGTCTCTTTGTCACATGTTGGTAATTCTTGCAATATATCAAGTTTTTTCATTATTATTGTATTTGTTATGGTGATCTGTGATCAGTAATTATGACCCACTGAAAACTCAGAACTAGTGTACTTAAGGTATATACATTGTTTTTCTTTAAAAACATAATGCTTTTGAACAGTGCAGTATAGTTTTTATTTTTTATATGCACTGGGAAACATAATTTTTTATATGCACTGGGAAACCAAAAAATATAATAATTTGACTTAGTTTATTGAGATAATCACTTTATTGAGGCAGTCTGGAACAAAACCCACAAGACCTCTGAAGTTTATCTCTACTATACTATATACATAAAAGTTGCTAAGAGAGTAGATCTTAAAATTCCTTATGATAAATGCATAAAAAACAGTGGCAACTATACGAGATAGTAGATGTATTAACATTTTTATGTAGATTATATTGCAATAAAGATGTATACCAATTTATCAAATTGTACAAAATTTACACAATGTTAAAGGTTTGCAATGTTATAAGAAATCATTTCTTAAATTTACAAATATGTCGATTTTTTTCAATAAACCTGGAAAAAACTTTTTGTAGAATTAATCTATTTTTCAAAAAAGGAATTAAGGCAGTAAAAACTGCAACTAACTCTGAAATAATAGAATATAAAATCCATTTTCATTATATACACTGTGACAAAAAGTATTACTTAGTTTACAATGGAGGAGTACTTATGAAACATGAAGGATGGTCTATAAATAAGGCTGAAAGAGCTCAGTTTTAAGGTTTAAATTTAAAATCTTCTTTTGAAATACTAAACTGACCACCCAGTGTTCCAAACATCAATGTCTTAACTGCATGAATTTATTTCATACAACTCTATAATCTAGTTTCATAAGAAAACAGCATGCAAATTTTGAATAAGACAGACTTGCTTAAGTTTCATGTTCAACAGTAAAGGATATCTCCCTAAAAACAAATAGAAGACAAATCAGCATATTTATTATGATAATTATTATTCATAAAGAGATTCATATTGAATTAGGGAATATATATCCTCAGAGGGGGTAAAGTAAAATGAAATTTATTTTGGTAAATGTGTCTATGAATAGTCAATACAATGCCTCAATATAAATGAATATTACCATTTTGAAGAATTTAATTACTATTACTAGAATTATTATAAGTATAAAAATAGCTATCATTTTAGCATGGAATATGAGACTCTCATGCTCCATGCTTCATCACATACACACAACAACGCAGCATAATAAGTATTATCATCACCATTTCATGGGTGAAAAAACTGAGGCTAACACATTTGGATAACTGGTTTATGATTACATGGGTAGCAAAAATGCATCACACTAATTTAGGCTTTATGATTTCAGAATTGTACTCTTACCATTGCACATTCTATTACTCTGTAAATACTTGGCCTGTTTTCATTTGGTTCTCTAATTTTATTCATGTGGTGATGGCTTAAAGCTTCATTTAAAGGAAGCTTAAAAATTTCATTTAACCAAAAGCTCCCAAGAATTAAAAATGTCATTGATCTAATGTAGACATGGATATCATTAGTTAATGGGTAACTATATATTTTCCACTCTAGTGAGATAAAAGAGTATTTTTCTCAGTTTTAGTCTCTCAGTGTTAAAAAGGACTTTGTTAAAATAGAAATATTTAGACAAAGGTGATCAAAAGTCTGGATCAGGTCACCTTAAGGTAAATATTAGGAAACTGAGGAAACAAATGGAGATTTGAACACTGAGCTATGATATAATGAATGGTTTCAAGTATTTAGTAGAGTATAGAAAAGCCCTTTAAAGCCTGGTCTTAGCCTAGCATTGCAGCTTCTGGGATATCTATCTATCATCTATCTATCTAGATATAATGTGAAAACTTTTTTAACTTAAAGATTTTGAGAAATAGAACATAATCAGCACCATAGAAGATCTGTTTATGATAACAACCTAGCCCCTCCTCCCAGTTTGTTAATATTCTCTCTTATTTAATGTAACATTGTGCAAATAGACCACTACTGATCTGCTGTTATGAATGAAATAGCTATAATCATCTGTTTGCATATCCTGGTGAAAATATTCATTTAGTTCCATGTTGTATTTCTAGGAATGGACCAAATTTTTATTTTTATTTTTAAGTTTTCTAAATATTGTCTAACTTACCTCAAATGTTTTTATTATGGGCACTTTCATTCTTTCACATTCTTGCAAGGCAATTTTACTGTTGCCCAATATGGTAAGTGTGTAATAGTAGGTCATTTTAGGTTTTAATTTATTATTAATTTAATTTAATTTAATTCCAGATTCATAATAAAGATAAACAGTTTTTATATATGAGTGGCCATTTGGATTACCCTTTCTGTAAAGTGCATGCTCAAATCTTTTGATATCTTAACATTGTGTCATACTGACTTCTTTAATAGTAGATTTTCTGAATGAACTTTAAGCTGTGTAGGTCTTCTCTATTTTATTTTGAACTTGTTTTCATTTCAAAATCTTTATATTTATTTTCATAATCTGCTTTTATTTTTCTTTGTCTATTATCTATCTATCTATCTATTTATTTGCAAGCAAGAGAGAGCGAGCAAGTGAGAGTGCAGGGAGGGATAGAAAAAGAAGGGAAAAGAATCTTAAGCAGACTCCAGGCTCAGCACAGAGCCCAACTCTGGGCTCTATTTCACAACCCTGACATCATGACCTGAGCCAAATGAAAGAGATAAAATAAAATTAAGGTGTTAAAAAAAAAAAAGGAAAAAGAATTGGAGGTTTAATTAAGTGAGCCACCCAGGCACCCCTGTGGTACCTTAAATTAGCTGTCATATTTTTAAAGTTCTAGAGTATCCATTTGTTCATTTATAAAACCTTTCTCAATATCATTTTTAGTGTCAGTTTTTGGTTCAATTTGCTTCCCCTCTCATTTCTTTGAGCAGAGTAATCAAGCCATTTTACAATCTTTATTGATCATTTTAACATCATACTTAATCCCATTTTGTCTATCAAATCTTGTTAATGGTTTTTCTTTGTGTGCTTTGTTACATTTTGCTATGTTCAAGACATTATATTTGAAACTCTTATTGAGTAGGGATAATTAAGAGCTATAATAATGGTATGGTCCTCCTTGGCAGGATTTTCTCTTATATCTGAGACTCTACAAGACAATCATACTCCAAATTCAGTGATTGACTTTCTCAGTTTACACAGAAGGCAAGGTAGGCTATAGTCTTATTTCTGCTTCTCCTTGTGCTTTGGGGATCTCAAGTTAAATTTGGGTTATACCAAAGTCCTCAAATTTGATTGCTGCTGGATTTTGAATTTTGTTCCTCTAGTATCAAGAGTCTATGAACAACAGAGCTCAGTGTGTTTTAGCAGTTTTAAATGCTCTCATAGCTAAAATGGCTTCAGGGCATATATCTCTAGGCTCTCATTGTATTTCGTATTTTGGCCCAGTAATCCCTCACTTATTTTTATAATCATTCTGATATTTTTAACTTTAAAAGCTATTTTGTCTGGATTTTTAGTTGTCTTAAGTAGGAGTTTTTAGATCACCATTACTAGAAGCAACAACAAATATACATGAAAATATCTGCAGTAGTTTATCACATCTTTATGGCTTTGAACTTCCATAAGCTGAGGCATCCTTCTCTAATCACTTAGGCAAACTCCAATTTACCCTTTAAAACAACCCAAGAATTGCTTCATTTAAGAACATGTTCAGGGATGACTCTTCCCCACTGTTCTTACCAACATTCCCACACACTCTTTGCTACCCACACCTTGTTTATGAACTTTCGTTAGGTATATCAGCGTGACCAGAATTTTGCTCTATTGTATTTTTGTCCTTTAGAGCTTTAATTAAATATGAATTCCATAGAAAGTCTGTCCCTTTTCTTTCAAACCTGGGTTAGTTATTTCTTCTCATTCTTTGTCAGAAGTTACTTTATTAGAGAAACTTATAGCTCTATTGTGACTTTGGAGCCTTTACAGTTTTTCGACTGGAAAAATCACCCATCCCTGAGATTTTTACGCAGCTTCCTAGCTGATATTATTCAGAAATCTGTTCAAAACAGACTTTTGCAGGGAGGCCCTTTTGGACCACTCAGTTTAAAAACCTCTTCTCAATCACTGCTCTTTTAAAAATGTGCTTATTTAGTTCAAATATGCATCTCTATTAAAGAAAAATCAGTACGTTTTTTTTTTTTTTAAAGTTGGCTTACCTATTATCTATCTCTCCCATTAAAATGATTCCTCTGGGCTGGGGTTTTGTTGTGCTCATCTTAGGCCAGGCACTCAATAAATTGTCTCTGAATGATTGAATTGTTTGCTCCCTTGCTAGATTCTCAACTTCATGAGGCCAAGGATTGTTCTATTCAGTCCTTCTTTATCCTCAATGTCTGTTATATTGCAGTCACTTACATGACTAATGGGAAAAATCACAGAAAGAAAGAGTTAAAACTACAGAAAAACACTGTAGGTTCAATACCACAAAGCTTTCTAAAATTATTTAGCCCAGGAATTGAATACTGGCTGCACTTTTGATTTTTTTTAAATGGTATTGAATTTAATTTAAATGGAAATACTGGAATGGTAGAATAATAAAAAAATTATAAAAGCAACTTGCTCCTTAAAGTAAGAATTATATAGGGCATCTCTTCTAGAAGCAAAATTTTCAAATGACAAACATCTGAAAGCATAGAAGGAGAAGTAAGAGTGTGAATTGTACTTCAATGCTCTTTTCTTTATATTCAACAAACAGCTTCATTCACACACCTTTCCAATTTTTTCAACTCTTTTGACAAAGCCTTCAGAGGAGTTACTGCTGATGACAACCATCACAGCCTAACAGGAGAAATTTTATAAAGAAAAATAATAGCATGTTTTTCCCAAATTGTTAAGGATATGGTGAAGCTCTGTCGGATTCAAAGGAGGAATGTGCAATTCCATGCTATATATAATAATAACTTATTTTAATAGTGGCTTTGCAATTTTTCAGATATATCCATTTACTGAAACCACTATCAAATAAACAAAAACAAACAAATGAACAGGGGTTCGAGACAGAAATTATCTAATCTATTCAAAGCAACCTAATCTTGATTGATGTCTTAGGCGCTCTTCTAGGTACTGGTGACACGGTGAACAAAATAGGTAAAAATCTCACTTTCATGGAGCCTCTCTGGTGTTTAGGGGAAAATCTTTCCTTATCAACATGAAAATACTTTTTATGGATGTTGCTTAGAATTTCAGTTTTTTTTTTTTTTCTTGACAGTATCTCAGGTGATCATCTTTGAGGTGGTTCTCCTGAAAATACCTTTGGGGGGTACTGACTCGACTTTCTGAGTCAGACACTTTCCTAAAGACAGGGGTCAAAGGAAAAGTGACAACTGTCACTCTTGCAGTAAGAACAGGGATCACAATGCTTGAAACAGATATGCTGCTCAGCTGTCAGAAAGTCCACAAGGCTCCAAATGTGTGTGGCCAACTAACGGAACCTGTAACTCAGAGGTTATCATCCTGAGAGCAATGGGAAATCCCTCTAGTTAAGGACTCTCCTTGACGGAAGCTTGACAATGGCCTTGATTTACTTACTATGATGTTTAGGTAATTATACACATTAAGAAAAGTGCACAAGGCACTTACATTTCCATGATACCATCAAAGATATTGTTGTTTTATTAAAATGTTACATCTAGAGTTGTAACGTATAGAGTAGTTAAGTCAATCACTATGAGGTACAGGTGAGACTATTGTAACAGCCATACTTCCATAAAAAAGAAAATTTTTTTTGTGGTTTCTGATCTAGGAATCAGCCAGTGAATAATTCTATATCAGTGTCCAGTTACTGGGCTAAACATGTAATCTATTTATATTTCTGAGGGTAAGCTGAATTGTGATCACTGAGCCAGCTGTATTCTAGTAACTACTCATTTACCCAACATAACAGATATAAGAAGGTAAAAGGCTTCTAAGGAGACTGGTTACTTATATTTTGAACCACATTTTGGCAGGTATAACTTGCAACTTGTGCTTAGTGGTAAGATTTCTGATATTTATTTTCTCCTTCCTTTGGCAAGTCAAGTTAGTTAAAAAGTAATTAGAGTAGAGTCCATTGTTTTTCTTAAATGCTTACAGAGATATAGAACTCTCAAGTTTCTTTACTAGACAGGATTAGATCACATTAGTGATAAAGATCAGAATGATTTACATTGCTAAAACAAGAACTTCCTGTCAGTTTGGAGAAAGCTCATTTTTATAACCAACATATTGGCTGGGCTAGAGATTAATGAGTGCTATGGGTGGGGTGATGAATGTGATATATTCAATGACCTGTGGAATTTGTTCTGTAATTTCCCCACTCCTCTGGTCAGCAGAGCGTCTTCTTCAGTACCCAGCACTGCCCATAACTGCATTCAGAAAATCACTCTCCAAAAATGGTTATTTGTTTTGCCTTTTTTATAATTTTTTAAAACATTTGATTTATTTACATGTCAGAGAGAGGGAATGAGAGCACAAGCAGGGGGAGCAGGAGAGGGAAGGGGAGAAGCAAGCTTCCTGCTTGGTGGGATTGCACAAGGGCTGAAGAAGACAGAATGGGAAGGGGACAAGGAGAATAGTGGGTTTCAGATTCTTGGGAACAGAGCCCACATCTATTTCTATGTTTATCTCACTGCTATAAACCCAGGTCACAGCAGAGTGCCTGCAGCAGAGTCATGGAAGTGCTCCAGAACTGATAACTATTGCTATTTATACTACTAACATTCCTCCACAAAGGGCCAAGTGTCATAGCTTCTCCCAGTTCCCCACACTGAACGCAATGAAGAATCAAACTATCGGGTGAAGGATGGCGAGGGGCATTTAACAGGACCCAGATCACAGGAGCCATATTGTATTGCAGGACCAGGGGTCTTACCAGTGACTAGGTATTCACTCCTCTTGAGAGGCTAGCTCCTTGGATCTCCCTCTTCAATCCTCTGAACCCATGTCTGGCATCAGAAACAAAAGTAAACATAACGTATCGCCCTCGTTTATTTTTTACTATTATTTGTTACAGAGGAAGAGAGAGATCACAAGCAAGGGGAGCTGCAGGCAGAGGGAAGGCAGGCCCCCCACTAGAGCCTGGTATGGGATCCAATCCCAGGATCCTGGGATCATGACCTGAACCATGGGTAGATGCTTAACTGAGTAAGCTACCCAGGCGTCCCTTATTGTCCTTCTTTAAAATTTAATGTATTCTCTCTCCCTCTCTCTTTGTCCCCACTCTGTCACTCATACTCACAGAATCACAGAGTCACAGACAATAGCAAGGCATTTCCCATTCTAATTCGCTAAGGCACTATGAGCTTAAGCTCAACAGAATCACTTTGCCAGCTGCTGCTCTACCGTGCCCTGATCCCTTCTCTATCCCCAAGCTCGATCTGTAACTCAAGTGTCATGGTGGTGGCTCTTTCTGCCCTCCCTCCACAAGGCTGTCATCAGCACACTCTTCCCCGTGGCTCCACTCCCCAGCACTGGCTGCCTTTGGTCTACGGGTATGCCCTCTCCTAGAGCTTTTCCACTCTCCCTGAGGGGAAGACAACCCTTACTTCTCCCCGGTGGCTGTCACGTGTCCGCTATATATTGTGACGATCAGCCCGATTAAGAGATTGGGAACTAAAAGACCGGCTTCTGCTTATGGATCAAACTAACTCTGGGGCTTGGGACACATGACAGCAGCACATGGTGGTAGAACTGAGATGGTTAGGGAGTTAATCTGCATTTTCACATCTGGTCAGCAGCAGAACAAAGAAGACACCCCAGATCTCCTATCTCCCAGAACAGTACTCTTCAAGTAACTTACAGCACCATCCTTCTCCAGCTTTGGAAGTGGCACTTTTCCAACCCCAAAGTCTTGATTCTAGGCAGCACTCCGAGAGATACTCCCTCCAGAATCACCCCTGGCTAGAAGTAGTGGTCGGCCAAGGCCTCCCAAATATCTTCCCTTCAGAGTTGCGCTTGCATCAAACTCAAAACTGTGGCACGTACGGGACTTTCCTGTCAGCCTCTAGCTCTAATGACCTATTGGACTTCAGAGGTGCTCTTTTATACCCACTTACCTTATAACATCAACGTGTGACTCCTCTAGAATTCTCTCCATGGTTTTTCTCCTGTACTAATTGTTATGGACTGAATTGTGTCCCCACAAAAGTCATATGAAGAATTCCTAATCTCCGGTGTGACTGCATCTGGAGATAGGGCCTACCTAGAAGGAGGTACTGAAGGCTTGGTGAGGTCACAGGAGTCCTAATCTGCTAGGACTGGTGTCCTCATAAGGGTGAAACACATGAAAGCACTCCCCCTACCTCCCCTCTGGGGGTCCACAGAGAAGAGGTCATCTGAGGGCACAGTTGAAAAGGTAGTGATCTATAGACCAACAAGAAAAGGCTCACTGGAGACCAACCTTGCTGGCACCTTGATCTGGAACTTCTGGCCTCCAGATCGGTGAGAAAATACATTTCTGACATTAAAGCTCTCCAGCCTGTGTTTGTCTGTCCCCGACGGCCTGGCTCCAAAGCCTCAGAGAATGGGGACAGTGAGGAACACCATAGGACTCACCCAGCCACCCTGAAAGGAACCATGCCATTTGGAACTCCAGAAAGGATTCAGAGGAACTGAAATCTGCATTCCTACCTCTGGACAGCCCCATATTCAGCAGGCCCCTGGATGCAAACCTGGAGCTTGACACTCAACCTGAACAAATCCGTCGACTGCCCCCTCCCCCAGAAAGATGGACAGAGTGCTAGCAGATCGGGCCTGCCATGTGGTGGTCCCTAACCATAACCTGTGGTTTGGTTCGGTTCTCAGGATTCTGACCCCAAAGGCCTTGCAGTAGGTGCCCTACAATTTGGGGACACATGGGCAATCCCAGAGGACTCAGCCTGCTGCCCAGAAGGAAACTGTGCCATTTGGAACTCCGGAAAGGATTCAGAGGAGCAGAAATCTGCATGCCTAGCTGAGGACACACCCACACAGAGCTGACTCCTGGACACAAAGCCAGAGCCAGACACTCACCCTCACCTCCACTGTCAACTCAGCCACCCAGACAGCTCTCCATGGGGTCTTCAGATCAGTCCTGCCATGTCCCTGGTTCCTAACACTAACCCTTGGATGGGTTCTGTAATGATGTCCTCATTTCAGGTTATGTGGTGGTTCTGCAGGACATTGTCCTGGTGTGGGATCAAACACACTGAAGCATCCCGTGTGAAGTGGCAAACGTGGTAAAGAAATGACGGCTGGGGAATCTGAGTGTGGAGACAGCACGTATTTGTGCTGCTATAACAAGCTGACTGCACTTTGAAATCACCACAGAGGAAATGAATCTTCCAAACAACCATGTTAGCACGACGACACGGAAGCAGAGAGAACATCAGACTTTGGGATGGAGTCCAAGCCCTCCCAGATCCAGGTCACCCAACATGGAGAGGACACATTTTAGCAAGAGACTCGTGGGAGAATTAAATCATGGGCCCCTGTATCTCAGGTGCAGTAGAAGCAGTGGATTTGGAATTTCAGTTTTTCCACAACGTTCCACCACAAGCTGGTTAGAACTGTGCAAAAGCAGGAAGGGAAGCCCCAGTAAAGTGGACTGGGGATGCCAGAAGGGGAGGCTGGAAGGGGGCGCCTGCTGCTCAGTGCCCATTACAGACTCCACATTGCAATTCCCCACAGGAGAGACTCACCAATTCCAGGCCCCAAACGGGAAGCTGGAGGTTCATCTCCTGACTTTTTGTAGGAGCTTTGCAGCTCAGCTGGTGAGAATTCTCCATCACCCTGCCTTTCTCCAAGGGACTTTCCTTCAAGCACCCTTCCCAACTTCTTCCTCCTCCATGAAATAATGTTCCTCTCCTTTGTTTCTCGCACTTGCCTGTGATGGGACCTTAGCTTGCTCAGCCCAGACTGCCATTCTCTGCTCTTCCCAATTAAATCCATGCTGCTGGTCAAATAACTGGCAGATTGAGTTTAAGGCCAATCGAACAAATAAATTCAAGATCTTGCATGGAACAAAATCAATATGCACAAATTAGTGGCACTCCTAGGTGCTCGGAAGGAACCATCAGAAAGAGACTGCGGAGAACGATCTCATTAACACCTGCATCCAAGACAGCAAGATACCTGGGAGGCCCCTGAACCAAGAAGGTGACAGACCTGTCCTCTGACAGCCCTGCAACAATGACGACAGACAGGGAGGGGTACACACAGAGATGGGGAGGCACTGTGCTCAGGGAAGAACCCACACTGGGAAAATACCTACTCTCCCCAAAATAGTCTACAGAGTCCTCACTCTGGCTCCCGAATTTCCGGACTCAGCGCAAGCCTGGAGTGGGTGTGGACACGGGAAGGACCCCGCAGGGCTGAGGTGGGGAGAGCACAAGCACCGAAGCAGGGGGACGCTCCCTGACTGCAGACCATCTGAGGAGCCCAAGGAACCTAATCCGCGAGCACACAAACACAGATGAGGACTTAGGAGCACCCGAGCCCAGAAAGGGGGGACCCCACAGCCCCACGCACAGCACAGCAGGAGGCCACGTCTCCTCACACAAAACGACGGAAGCCCCAGTGTCTACACAGGGCGCCCTTCCTCTGTGGGGTCCTGAGACCACGAAACCCTTGACAGTCCACTCAGGCGGCTTCTCCTCAGCTCCTCCAGCATCTGGTCCTTAGGAGGTTGGACTGCTGCCAGTGTGGGCGCGTCCTCCACAAAGGGTCCGGTCAGTGTGGATGCAGAGCCACACCCTCCTCAGCTTGTCCTGTCAGGGTGGGAGGCGCCCCACATTCTCCAGAAGTCTCCACAGTGGGTCCTGAAGAGGCGGGGCTCAGGTCCCAGCTGTGGCTGTGCAGCCTGGGCTCAGGGCGGGAGCTGGGGTCTGGCGCCCTCTGCAGGCGGTGCAAGGCAGTGCAGGACTGTGGGAGCTCACCCTTCAGTGGAAGGTCCTGCTCCCTCCCCGGGTCCAGCTGATGCCATTTCATTCCGGAAATTCAAGCTGCATGGAGCCCAATACCCCCCAACTTCCCCCCAAATAGCTAAGGAACAATGAATTGGAAACAATGTGGAATTACAACAGTCCTTGACCCAAACAGTGTCACTGAACATGGCCCTGATGCAGACCCACACTCTGACCTCAACTTGGTCTCAAGCCTGGACCCTACCCTAATCCAAGACCCTAACCCTAGCCCCCAACCCAAACAATGTTCACAAGAATCAAAAGGTAGAAACAGCAAATATCCATCAATGGCAAGTGCATATGCAAAGTGTGGTGAAGGGTTTGAATTTGGGTTCAGGTTCAGGTTTTAGTCAGAGTTCTAGATCAGGCTTTGGGTTTAGTGTTAGGGTGAGGGTTTAGAGTGAAGGACAAGGGAACAGAGTTATAGTTTAGGGCTTTAAGTTTATGATTTAGGCTTTAAGACTCAGGGCTTATGGGATAAAGTTCAAGGTCAAATTTGGGGTTTGACTTCATGCTGAGATTTGGGTTCAGGTTTCATGACTTGGAGGTCTGGTTTAGGGTTTGGGTTCGTGGTTCAGGGCTTGGATCCAGGGCTCAGGTACAGGCTTTGGGTTCCATTCCAGGTTTGGGATTCAGGGTTCTAGTTTGGGCTTTAAGGTCAGCTTAGGTTTCAGCGTTGGTAGGGTTTAAGGTTAGGTTTAGGGATGACACATTTTCTTCAGTTGTCATCATGGACAAAATAATTCTATCTGAAGTTTCTAAGTCAGAAATGTATTTCATCTGGGGGCGCCTGTGTGGCTCCGTGTGTTAAGCCTCTGCCTTGGGCTCAGGTCATGATCTCAGGGTCCTGGGATCGAGCCCTTCATCTGGCTCTCTGCTTGACGGGGAGCCTGCTTCCCCATCTTTCTCTCTGCCTGCCTCTCTGCCTACTTGTGATCTCTGTCTGTCAAATGAATAGAATTAGCAAAAGCTATTATATGATCTTTTACAAACCATTTCCTATCTTTGCATTCTCATGTGCCAAGACAGACAGGGGTTATTTAAAACCCTGAAGAGAAAGCTCTTGCTTTTAAATTGCCTGTAACCTTCGTGTAATAGATTTATGATTGATGATAGATTTAGTTAAAATATAACTATTTAAAATATTTACTCTCAGTAAACGATTTCAACCTATGCTCATTTAAGTAACTTGGTGCATAATCCCTTTTCTATTAAACCATAGTGCAAGGACCAATGCCGCGTTTCTGAGAGAACCCCAAGCTATTTTTCTAGAATGGCTGTATGCTATATATGGCGTCCTGTTTTCACTCCCTTTGTGGAGCACCTACCCTGGAGATCATGTAATAACCAATGACCAAAAAAACAAACAAAAACCCAAACATCCAGGTCGAAGTGCCATCCCTGCCTGGAGTGGAGGAGACTGCTCAGACAGATCCCAGGCAGGCATCTCAGCCCAGGCCTGTGCTGGGGAAGCTGGTTCCTGGCTTTGGGCGCAATCTGGAAGCCAGCAAACTGACCCAAGAGTGCAGCTGGCGTTTAGGACTGATGATCTTTTCGCAGCCAGGCTGCGCGTGGACACCCGCTCAGGGAGCCAGGCTAGGAGGCTGCCCAGGGCAGGCGCTGGCAATGCAGCAGCATGCCAGGGCTTAGCCCCGCACCCCAGCATGGGCTCTGGCCTCAGAAGTGAGGGGGCGGGGCCAGCGCAGAGAAGGGTCTTTGCTAATTTCCAAAGCTGGAAGTGAGCTCTCAGAGGACTCAGGAGGGAGGGGGGCGGGGGCGGGTCGGGGGCGGCCGGGAGAAGGGGCTTTGCTAATTTCCCAGGCGGGAAGGAGGGGCGCGCAGCGCCAGGGTGCTGTGCTGCAGCCCATTCGGGACTGCAGGACCCACCATACTCGCTGCCCCTGCACTCCCATGCTCCAGCCTAGCCCCTGAGGCCGTGGTGTCCTGTTCCCGTTCCAGCCGCCTGCTGCCCCTCCCCGCCCCATGGCTTCTCTGGAGGACCCTCTGCTCACAGGTAAAGTGACACCACGACAGGCCCTCACCTGAAGCAGAAAACGCAGTCCAGGAGCTGGGCGTGGGATGGTCCAGGCCCAGCCTCCCGCCAACCCCAGGGCACCAGGACCACCACAGAAGCTGTGCCACACCCTGTCCGCAGGGGGTCAGGCCGGGACAGCGCCACAGGAGGTACCCCCCCTGCCAGCGGGCAGGCTAGCCCCCTTTAGTTCTGCACCCCCACGCGCTTTTCAGAGCCTCCTGCCATTCCCAGGGCACCCAGAACCCAGAGAGTGAGGCCTTGGGTGTTTTCTAGTGACAGATTCAAGGCAATTTTTTGACTTTGGGACTCAGAGTTAACATAGTTTTCATTTGTGATTATTATTTTTGTGTGGGGGCCGTAGCTTTTCTTTTGACCTATGGTTGTTTTCACTCCCGGTTCTGAAGAAGCCCCTAAATCCTAACCCTTTGAGGACTCCGAAAGCTCTCAGAGCAGCAGTGCTGGGGGACAGTGTGGACACATGTTTTGGTTTCTCCTCTGGCCTGCTTCTGTGGCAGCCCCGCTCTGTCCTCCTCAGACTTCAGAGCAATATCTGAACAAGTGGAGAAGCGACCAGGGGGTCAGGAAGGTGGCCACCGAAGAGTGACTTCTCTGGAGGTTGGCTGAGCAAGCAAGTGAGCATGTTAGTCCAGCTTTGCCTGCATTCAGTATGGAGCTGAACAGGGGCCAGGGAAGGGGAGGAGGAGCAGAGAGCAGGGACAAAGGGACCAAAGAGGAGATTCAGATGAAGGGAAGTAATGGGGAGGAAAGAGAAGAAACTCTAGAAGACAGGTATGTAGAAAGGAAAAGGGATGAAGTGGGCATTGGGAAAGGGCACCACCAGGGAAGGAGAGAGGGGAAGAAAAGAGGGAGGAAAGAGGAAAGGGGAAAGGGAGAAGTGAGGAGTCAGCATGCCAGGGCTCCCCCTGCATCTGAAGAAGAGGTGGCTGGTCCAGCTTGTCAAACAGGGTGCTCACTCTTTGGCCCCAGTTTCTGCTCCCAGTGCTACTGGGCTTTGCAAGGAAGGCAGGCTGTCCCTTGGGACCTACTGGAGCCCACTGGAGCCCACAGGAGGGTGGGAGAGGTAAGATGCCACCAGGTCCTGTCCTGAGCTGCTCGCAGCCACCAGCCTCACCACATGGTGCAAGAGGGACCCCAGAACAAAGGACGGACACAGGCCAGCATGTCTGCTGGTGGCCCTGGGCACTTAGCTCATCGCAGTGAACCACACGGCCTCCTCAACCCACGCTTTCAAAGCCTCCTTCTTCGCTTCTGGCTTTCATGTCTGTAGGAACATGAGCCAGATCTAACTCATCTCCGACAGACAATTCTGACTCACCCTGTGTCAGATTTTTAAGAGTGGCTGTGATAGAGTAAGATAGCAATGCTCCAACAAACGGACTGTTTCCTCCCACTTGACCTCAACAGTCTTATACATTTTCTTAGCGAAAACATCTTTTCTCCTTCCATTAAACTCATAACGTGGTCTAGGAGTATACATGCGCCTTTGGTAGATGCGAAGCGATACAGAGGTCCTTTTTTTTTTTAAATTTTACAAGGTAAAGTCAGTGAACATATCCAACTTGACGAATACGTCTCTAAAATGTCAATCCAGGCAAAGCTTTTTCTGCCTACAGTTTGGAGCCCAAGTGGTGACATTTTTAAAATGCTTTCAGTCCCTCAGTGAGGCTCTTAGAAGCTAGCCAGGGCTTACTACGTGCCAGGCACTGTGTCAGGTGTTGGAGCTAAAGGGAAGGAGAGCTTGGAGGCTGGCTGGGGAGGGACATCCATGACACAAGCACAGCTAGAAACGGAGGCCAGTGCTAGAAAAGAGAGAGCAGGCTGCATGGAGAGTGTGTACCATGGGGCTTGTGAGCTCACGAATAAGTGGGAGTAACTGGAGTGGGGAGATGGGGGAGAGAAGAGGGTCTTCCCATCAATGGGAATCACCTGTGCTTGGAGGCAGGTGCCATGAGAGGTCTCCACAGGAAGAAGGAGGCAGTGTGGTTGAAGGGCAGAGAGATGGGGCAGAACAGGCATCAGTCAGTTGGAGGGGTATGAATAGACTGATGGGAGGATTATGGGTGCCTTTGGAGGACTGAGAATTTGTTAGAAGATCAGTGCAGATTTCTATGGAGACAAATGCCAGGAACTGATAGGTCTTTGAAAGGTCACTCTGGCTGCCTTTTGGCAAAGGGGTTGGTAAAAGGCACTTGCAGGTGTGAACACACCAGGTGGGAGGTGAGTGCAGGAAATCGGGTGAGGGAGCATGGGAACTTGGTCCCGGGGTATATAAGGGAGAATAGCCTTTAAGGAGTTCCACAAATTGGCACCAGCTGTGGCTTCATTACAGAGCTGGAAGGGGGAGGTGGGTGTGTCCTGGAGGTTACAGAAATTACATGAGAAAGGGAAGTCTTTTTAGATCTCTTTTTCAACTAGAGGAACTCTCACCTTATTGATAGAATTCCAGAGTGGGAACCAATGATATGAGGACATCTTTGAAATGTCTGAATATGTTCTTCGACATCTTTGCAAGTGACGAGGAGACCTTGACCTTAGGAGGCCTTGGCCCTCTTTGTAGCCAGAAAGATTTCACCTACAGATTTGGGTTCTCCCTTTTAAAGTCAAGGAGTCAGTCCTTCCAAAGGACACCTCCTATCATTTTACCCTCTCATCATACCTCACGTGCTGGCATCTCCAAGACCCTCTGTTCCAGGTTGAGAGTATCCACTTTGGCCGGGCTGGTCTTGCCAAGAACACCACCACAGGAAATCTAGAGCCTGTAGTGCTATTAATAACATCATCTAAGACTGTGTTTGCTGCCCTCTTGGCCTCTTCCCACCATGACTCACTGAAGCTTTTTACACATTGTATCCATTATGCTATAGTTCCCAAAGCTCATCTTCTCTAGTGCCATTAGTTTTTAGGGGACCAGGCAAACCTTAAACTTGTCCCCCTTAATTGGATCCCTGTGCCCCCACAATCTCTTTGAATGCCTTTCACCATGATCCTTGAATGAGATCTGAGACCACTGCTGGTACCTAACACTTCTTGGCACCTTGTCTGCTAGGTTCTTGGAAGAGGAGGCGGCTATGGAGGTGAGTGGGGATGGGAGTGGGAGGATTTCTCCCTTCACTTCCCTTTTTGTGTTTTCAAATAATGGGTTTTGAGGGGGAGGGAAAGGTTAACCAGACCATTTATTTTCCATCTCCCATCGATAAAATGTCACACAGGAGAGAGGTGGCAGAAACGCACTTTCAGGTTAATTTTTTTTACAAGGAAGATTGACTTATGAACCTACTTTGTTATTCCCTTTCATTCAATTTCCCTGTACCTCCTTTTCTATGAAGTGTAACGGTAACCCATTATTATTTTTATTGTTGGCACGTGCTTTGTGAACCATAAAGTGTACGCTATAAATGGGAGCGCTTTTCTTTTTTTTTTTTTTTGTAGTTTACGAAAAACTAATATTTTTTAAATTAATTTTTTATTTATTTTCAGCATAACAGTATTCATTCTTTTTGCACCACACCCAGTGCTCCATGCAAGCAGTGCCCTCTATGATACCCAACACCTGGTACCCCAACCTCCAAATCCCCCGCCCCTTCAAAACCCTCAGATTGTTTTTCAGAGTCCATAGTCTCTTATGATTCAGCTCCCCTTCCAATTTCCCCCACCTCCCTTCTCATCTCTAACTCCCCATGTCCATGAAAAACTAATTTAAAAACATTCATCCACCAGAGTACCCAAAGGGCTCCCATATAAACTATCTGTCGTTACATTATGTCCCGATGTGGAGCTCGATCCCAGGATCCTGAGATCATGACCTGAACTGAAGGCAGAGGCTTTAACACACTGAGCCACCAGCCCCAATGTATTCTCTTCAGTACCAGAATTTGTAACCAATTGACAGATGAAAAAGGAGGCAGTCAAGTGAAAATCAATAGGTCTTAGACCTGCAAGAAATTTGAATTAGATGAATTCAGCTACTCAGGCACTGTTTCACATTTTCAGAAATCTGCAGAAAAGGGGTTTACCTTTTTACAGCATGTAAAAGAGAAGACTATAACACATACTATGTGTAAGCATGTAAATATCAAAAAATATCCCATTAGTTGCTAAGACACACAGGGCCTATATTTTCTCTCAAATTCATGAATATGTAGGAGCAATAAGTGAGAAGTGAATGTATACTTTTCACTTCGAAGTCTTTTAGAAATCTAAAATATGACTTTCTATGGTTTGTGTTTCCATATTCCTTTATTGCCAGTTTGAACAAATCCACATGCTTTGATTCAAAGGTAATTAATTCCTCTTATTTGGAAACATGATTTTATTTTTATTCTCTCACCCTTAGCTGGTGGTTTCATTTTAGCACACTTCAGAGTTATAATTTCATGCTTATTAAAAACATTTATTATGATCTACATAGATGAATGAAACTTTTATTTTATTAAATTATTTGACAAAAAATCTGTTATTTTTAAAAATGTATTTCCTTTAGGGTTATTTTAGAGCGTTCAGAGAGGATCTAGGAGTGTGGTATTATGTAGTTTTTAAGTAGGTATGAAATGGTTATTTATAGGATTGTTTCTTTAAGGCTTATGTATATTGTCCATTATATGCTATAAAATATTTTGAAAGTAAATTTAAGGTATGTTTTACATAGTTTATTTTTTGGAAATAAATATTGAAATGACTTGTGAAATTCAGTATATTCTCAACATTAATTTATTTTGAAATTTACCAGTTGTCTACTGAACTATTATATGGCAGATATTACTTCAGACGACACTGGTAAATGAAATACTTGGCTTTGTAGAACTTTTATTTTAATGGGTGAGACAATTCAAAGCTATAAACCTTAATAAAAATTGCATAGTGCATTCAAAAAGGATGAGTACAATGGGGAAAAAGAAAAACTCGATCAGGGTGAGAAAAATCAAGGTTGCTAGGCAGGGGATGGGGAGTTAAAATTTTTAATAGGAAGATCAGGGTAGTTACAATGAAGCTGACAATTGAACAAAGGTATGGAAAGGTGATGAATTTGCCCAGAACTATCAGCAATAAGGTCACTCCAGACAAAGGAATTGGCTATCTTGAAGGCCATAAGGTTGGATCATGCCTGGCATATCTGAGGAATAGCAAGGAGGCCACTGTGAGTGACTGAAGAGTAGCAGGGAAAGAGGTCACAGAGGTTAAATGAGTGGCTAGATCATGCAAAAGCTTAGAAGTCATTGTAAAACTCTGGCTTTTATATTTGGAAAATTACTGTGTGATAGAATTTCTGCTAATAACTGAGAGTTCAATTGTCCATAAAATTTCAAGGACTCTTATTCTAGTAAGACAGAATGAAGAGAAAGAGTTCATATTTTCACATGGTGTAACAAATGCTCAGAGATACAAGTGTAGGAAGCTATAGGATCACAGAAGAAGGCACTAAAATCACACCAATATATTTGATGACTGTGACTATATATAAATTTGTATTTTCTAGATTTTTTATAGTCATGGAATCACAATGTATATACTATTCATTGCCTGGCTTTTCTTTTCTCAGCATCATTACTTTGAGAATCTCCAATTGTAAATAGTTCATTTTGATGTTGAATAGTAATCTCTTTAATGAATAGATCATAATTTTTCTTTGCTCTATGGATGGACATTGATGAACATTTCCACTGTTTTCAATTCTTAAAAATAAAGCTGCTATGAAATTCATATACAAGTCCCTGTATGAACATAGGGCTTGTTTCTCTTGGTTAAATGACTAGAAGTAAAATGGCTATTTTTGTAACTGCAACATATTTTGCATTTAAAAAAATTTTCAAACTATTTTCCAAAGTGGTTGTATCATGATATATGCCAACAACAGTTTAGATTTTTTGTTGCTTCTCAATCTAGCTCAGACCAAGTACAATTAGCCTTTATAATTTTAGCCATTCTAATAGATATGTAAGCATGTCTCATTATGATTTTAATTTGTATTTCTTTAATGTCTAAATGTTGAGAAATTTGTCATGTGCCTATAAGCCATCCATATACTTTTGGTGACATGTCTCTTCCATTATTTCCTTCACATGTAAAATTGGATACTCTGTTTGGTTATTAGTAAGGTTTTTTATTTTTATTCATATTTAAATAATCAGAGTAGATGTCCATTATCAGATATGTAATTTGGAAATCCCTTGTCCATCTTTACAGTTTCTCAATGGAGCTTTGATAGCTGTGTCTTTCAAGAAATATGCTACTTCTTTTTTTTTTTTTTAAATATTTTATTTATTTATTTGTCAGAGAGAGAGAGTGAGCGAGTAAGAGCGAGCACAGGCAGACAGAGTGGAAGGCAGAGGCAGAGGGAGAAGCAGGCTCCCTGCAGAGCAAGGAGCCCGATGTGGGACTCGATCCCAGGACGCTGGGATCACGACCCGAGCCGAAGGCAGCTGCTTAACCAACTGAGCCACCCAAGCGTCCCGAAATATGCTACTTCTTTCCTGGTACACGGAGGTATGACTAGAACATTATCAATGTTGACCTTTGCAAAGAAAATCATGGCTTAAGATATATGTAGTCTGCAGTTGTTGGGAGTGTTCACCATCCTTGCCTCTAACTCATCTCTCACTGCCCACACATTCAGATATAGGGGAATATTGATTGACAAAATATTAATTGCCAAATAACACTAGTTGGAGAATAAGAAAAATGCAGGCACCTGATTATATAATATTACATAAATAAAATATGTTTTTATAAGTGCTATTGGAAGTAAATTCCTCAATACTTTAATCACACAGAATGATGGAATCCTAGATTTTTTTCCTTGTATTTACTAAGAAAATGATCATGCCTCAAGTATATTAAAATGGAATAGGGAAAATTAAAAATTGCTTTAAGTCGATTTGTGTGTGTTGTGCGTATGTGAGAGAGAAAGTGAGAGAGAAAGAGAAAGAGAGAAAAAGAGAAAGGGAAAGACAGAGAGGTGGCTGCAGTGAATTGATGAGTTGGAGGATAGATTTTAAAGTTTTGTCTTTTGCTTTCTACATTTCCTTTTCCTTAGGTTCAAGAGAACAATCAGTAATATCTCAGAAGCCTGCTGGTAACATCAGCAGAAAGAATTAGAGGTTCCCAGAAAATTAAGATGACATATAGTTTTCCTGACATAAGAAAATCATTTTTTGTCCCCAGCTATTTTCAATGATCTATACCCCACCTGTGTACTTGCCCAAGCACACTTCTTCCAAAACTTCCTGGGAGGTTCTTAAAAAGAAATGCATAAACCTCACTCCTTAAGGATTTTGAGGGAACAAAGCAATGGGAAAACTAACAGTCACCACCAGACCAGGAAATAGCCTAAGCTATTGAGACAATAAATCAGTGGTAAAACTCCTAGTGCTATTTCAAAAGCAATCAATGCCTTGCATTCCTTGTCCCAGAAAATGAGCCCAAGACCCCATCTAGTTTATATCTGCTCTTGAAGCCAGCAGAGTCCCTTTCCCTTGTGCAACAGTTACCTCTGCTTTATTCTAACGTTGAAGTTTCTGCCCTCGGTGGAATACAAGCTTCATTCAGGTGAACATGCAATACATATTGCACAAATACATATGTGGATGTGCATGCATCCACAACCTTATGACCAACCATACACGGAATAATAAAACTCTCCCTTCTGAGTATTCATCTTAAATACTAAATAAAAATCTCTCTCCTGTTCAAACAGTCAAGGCTTTGGAACTTATTCCCTGTGATCTCCTTGTATGTTGTAAACAAAGATTCCTTTGTTTGACAACTCCACCTGTTTCTGTGATTCACCAAAGACTGTCCTCAGTTAGTTCAGTTGCTGTAATGGCTTTCACTACTCTGATTCTACCTCTGCAAGTCTCCAAATTTAACTATTTTTTCTCCCAATTCTGCATGTTCTTGGCTTTAAACTGCAACTCTGAAGAGAAGATTTGCTTGTTTAAAAAAAAAAATCAAGAAAAGGTAGTAGTAGTTAACATTGTTACTTTGAACTTCCTGCCCTACGGGGCTCTCCTGTTCTTTCTCTTTGACTTCCTGGACTAAAACGACAGAAATTTGGCAATACATCACTCCCCAATCCAGATTACTGCCAGAACAGTTTATACTCTTAGAAAAATATTAATCTAAAAGATCACATAATTAAATACTTAAGCATGTAGTGTAATATAGTGGTTTACAAGAAATATATTTTGGTCATCTGAATATTTGGTTTTCAACTATGGCTACTGACTCACAGCTCCTAAAACTCTTGGGATTTCCTGTGATAAGGGTGAGAGAGGTGTGTTTTGTTCTGTTAATGAAGTGACCTTCAGACCTCACTCAAGGCAAGGGCTGTTTGCCTGAAGGACCAACCACTTGGTGAAAGCCTTCACAACTTTTTGCCTCCCCTTCCTCCCAATACAGGATTATCTGGGGAGGGAAGAGGATCTGGAGATTAGATCAGCAAATGACAATGATTTAGTCAGTCATGACTATGTCATGAAGCCTCCACAGAAAAGCTGAAAGGACTGGGTTCAGAAAGCTTTTAGTTTGTTAAATGTATGAAAAGGCAGGAAGAGTGGCAGTCTTACAGAAGGTAATAGAAGCTCTGTGCCCATTCTCCATACCTTGCCCTGTGCACTTCTTTATCTATCTATTGATTTAAATCTTCTATTATATCTTTTAATAAGCTGGCAAACATAAAGTAAGTATTTTTCTGAGTTTTGTGAGTCCCTGTAGCAAATTAAAAGAACGTAAGAAGTAGGCCACTGGGACCTCCAACCTGTAGTTGCTCAGTCACAAGCACAGGTAATAACCTGGGGCCTACAGTGAGACTGGCATCTGAGGTGGGGTTGGAGATAGACTTGGAGGACTGATCCATTAACTGATGAAATCTTACGCTATGTTCAGGTAGATAGTGTCAGAATTTAGTTGAATTCTTGGAGATCCTGCTGTTGTCTGAAAATTATTTGGCATTGTTGGTATGATGTCCTAAAACCTAAAAAGATATAGCTACCTCAAAATAAGAATACGGTTGACAGCTTATATATAATAAGTGAGTATTTCAGGGATTTGAAATATACCCAATAAATAATGTAAGGAAATAAGGAAAGATTTTGAAATAAAAACAAGAATAAGAACCTAGTGGTACTAATAGATTAAATATATGTAATCTAGTTGAATTAAGAATACAATGGATAGAATACGTAATGGATTCAATAGAGATAAGAAGTCACTTAAGGATATAGTCATCTGGATACCAGCAAAGCATTAAAATTATCAATATAAAAGAGGTGTAAGATGTAGGTGATGTGTGTGGAACAAAAGCTAGAGAAGAAATTAGATTTCCTTACTACTCATAGCCTGTTGACAAGTCCTTGAAGCTCCTCTGGGGACTCAGCTGCTTCCATGTGGACAGATCCACTCAGGGCAAAAAGCATTCTTAGTCCACCCCCCAGGATACTGAAAATCTACTTTCACGTGTAACTAAAAGCTTTCTGAACCCAGTCCTTTCAGCTTTTCTGTGGAGGCTTCATGACATAGTCATGACTGACTAAATCATTGTCATTTGCTGATCTAATCTCCAGATCCTCTTCCCTCCCCAGATAATCCTGTATTGGGAGGAAGGGGAGGCACGTTGGGCAAAAAGTTGTGAAGGCTTTCACCAAGTGGTTGGTCCTTCAGGCAAACAGCCCTTGCCTTGAGTGAGGTCTGAAGGTCACTTCATTAACAGAACAAAACACACCTCTCTCACCCTTATCACAGGAAATCCCAAGAGTTTTAGGAGCTGTGAGTCAGTAGCCATGGTTGAAAACCAAATATTCAGATGACCAAAATATATTTCTTGTAAACCACTATATTACACTACATGCTTAAGTATTTAATTATGTGATCTTTTAAACTAATATTTTTCTAAGAGTATAAACTGTTCTGGCAGTAATCTGGATTGGGGAGTGATGTATTGCCAAATTTCTGTCGTTTTAGTCCAGGAAGTCAAAGAGAAAGAACAGGAGAGCCCCGTAGGGCAGGAAGTTCAAAGTAACAATGTTGACTACTACTCCCTTTTCTTGATTTTTTTTTTAAACAAGCAAATCTTCTCTTCAGAGTTGCAGTTTAAAGCCAAGAACATGCAGAATTGGGAGAAAAAATAGTTAAATTTGGAGACTTGCAGAGGTAGAATCAGAGTAGTGAAAGCCATTACAGCAACTGACCTAACTGAGGTCAGTCTTTGGTGAATCACAGAAGCAGGTGGAGTTGTCAAACAAAGGAATCTTTGTTTACAACATACAAGGAGATCACAGGGAATAAGTTCCAAAGCCTTGACTGTTTGAACAGGAGAGAGATTTTTATTTAGTATTTAAGATGAATACTCAGAAGGGAGAGTTTTATTATCCCGTGTATGGTTGGTCATAAGGTTGTGGATGCATGCACATCCACATATGTATTTGTGCAATATGTATTGCATGTTCACCTGAATGAAGCTTGTATTCCACCGAGGGCAGAAACGTCAACGTTAGAATAAAGCAGAGGTAACTGTTGGACAAGGGAAAGGGACTCTGCAGGCTTCAAGAGCAGATAGAAACTAGATGGGGTCTTGGGCTCATTTTCTGGGAAAAGGAATGCAAGGCCTTGATTGCTTTTGAAATAGCACTAGGAGTTTTACCACTGATTTATTGTCTCAATAGCTTAGGCTATTTCCTGGTCTGGTGGTGACTGTTAGTTTTCCCATTGCCTTGTTCCCTCAAAATCCTTAAGGAGTGAGGTTTTTGCATTTCTTTTTAAGAACCTCCCAGGAAGTTTTGGAAGAAGTGTGCTTGGGCAAGTACACAGGTGGGGTATAGATCATTGAAAATAGCTGGGGACAAAAAATGACTTTTCTTATGTCAGGAAAACTATATGTCATCTTAATTTTCTGGGAACCTCTAATTCTTTCTGCTGTTGTTACCAGCAGGCTTCTGAGATATTACTGATTGTTCTCTTGAACCTAAGGAAAAAGAAATGTAGAAAGCAAAAGACAAAACTTTAAAATCTATCCTCCAACTCATCAATTCACTGCAGCCACCTCTCTGTCTTTCCCTTTCTCTTTTTCTTTATCTTTCTCTCTCACTTTCTCTCTCACATACGCACAACACACACAAATCATCTTAAAACAATTTTTAATTTTCCCTATTCCATTTTAATATACTTGAGGCATGATCATTTTCTTAGTAAATACAAGAAAAAAAAATCTAGGATTCCATCATTCTGTGTGATTAAAGTATAGAGGAATTTACTTCTAATAGCACTTATAAAAACATATTTTATTTATGTAATATTATATAATCAGGTGCCTGCATTTTTCTTATTCTCCAACTAGTGTTATTTGGCAATTAATATTTTGTCAATCAATATTCCCCTATATCTGAATGTGTGGGCAGTGAGAGATGAGTTAGAGGCAAGGATGGTGAACACTCCCAACAACTGCAGACTACATATATCTTAAGCCATGATTTTCTTTGCAAAGGTCAACATTGATAATGTTCTAGTCATACCTCCGTGTACCAGGAAAGAAGTAGCATATTTCTTGAAAGACACAGCTATCAAAGCTCCATTGAGAAACTGTAAAGATGGACAAGCGATTTCCAAATTACATATCTGATAATGGACATCTACTCTGATTATTTAAAAATGAATAAAAATAAAAAACCTTACTAATAACCAAACAGAGTATCCAATTTTACATGTGAAGGAAATAATGGAAGAGACATGTCACCAAAAGTATATGGATGGCTTATAGGCACATGACAAATTTCTCAACATTTAGACATTAAAGAAATACAAATTAAAATCATAATGAGACATGCCTACATATCTATTAGAATGGCTAAAATTATAATGGCTAATTGTACTTGGTCTGAGCTAGATTGAGAAGCAACAAAAAATCTAAACTGTTGTTGGCATATATCATGATACAACCACTTTGGAAAATAGTTTGAAAATTTTTTTAAATGCAAAATATGTTGCAGTTACAAAAATAGCCATTTTACTTCTAGGCATTTAACCAAGAGAAACAAGCCCTATGTTCATACAGGGACTTGTATATGAATTTCATAGCAGCTTTATTTTTAAGAATTGAAAACAGTGGAAATGTTCATCAATGTCCATCCATAGAGCAAAGAAAAATTATGATCTATTCATTAAAGAGATTACTATTCAACATCAAAATGAACTATTTACTATTGGAGATTCTCAAAGTAATGATGCTGAGAAAAGAAAAGCCAGGCAATGAATAGTATATACATTGTGATTCCATGACTATAAAAAATCTAGAAAATACAAATTTATATATAGTCACAGTCATCAAATATATTGGTGTGATTTTAGTGCCTTCTTCTGTGATCCTATAGCTTCCTACAGTTGTATCTCTGAGCATTTGTTACACCATGTGAAAATATGAACTCTTTCTCTTCATTCTGTCTTACTAGAATAAGAGTCCTTGAAATTTTATGGACAATTGAACTCTCAGTTATTAGCAGAAATTCTATCACACAGTAAGTTTCTAAATATAAAAGCCAGAGTTTTACAATGACTTCTAAGCTTTACATGATCTAGCCACTCATTTAACCTCTGTGACCTCTTTCCCTGCTACTCTTCAGTCACTCACAGTGGCCTCCTTGCTATTCCTCAGATATGCCAGGCATGATCCAACCTTATGGCCTTCAAGATAGCCAATTCCTTTGTCTGGAGTGACCTTATTGCTGATAGTTCTGGGCAAATTCATCACCTTTCCATACCTTTGTTCAATTGTCAGCTTCATTGTAACTACCCTGATCTTCCTATTAAAAATTTTAACTCCCCTTCCCCTGCCTAGCAACCTTGATTTTTCTCACCCTGATCGAGTTTTTCTTTTTCCCCATTGTACTCATCCTTTTTGAATGCACTATGCAATTTTTATTAAGGTTTATAGCTTTGAATTGTCTCACCCATTAAAATAAAAGTTCTACAAAGCCAAGTATTTCATTTACCAGTGTCGTCTGAAGTAATATCTGCCATATAATAGTTCAGTAGACAACTGGTAAATTTCAAAATAAATTAATGTTGAGAATATACTGAATTTCACAAGTCATTTCAATATTTATTTCCAAAAAAATAAACTATGTAAAACATACCTTAAATTTACTTTCAAAATATTTTATAGCATATAATGGACAATATACATAAGCCTTAAAGAAACAATCCTATAAATAACCATTTCATACCTACTTAAAAACTACATAATACCACACTCCTAGATCCTCTCTGAATGCTCTAAAATAACCCTAAAGGAAATACATTTTTAAAAATAACAGATTTTTTGTCAAATAATTTAATAAAATAAAAGTTTCATTCATCTATGTAGATCATAATAAATGTTTTTAATAAGCATGAAATTATAACTCTGAAGTGTGCTAAAATGAAACCACCTGCTAAGGGTGAGAGAATAAAAATAAACATCATTTTTCCAAATAAGAGGAATTAATTACCTTTGAATCAAAGCATGTGGATTTGTTCAAACTGGCAATAAAGGAATATGGAGACACAAACCATAGAAAGTCATATTTTAGATTTCTAAAAGACTTCGAAGTGAAGAGTATACATTCACTTCTCACTTATTGCTCCTACATATTCATGAATTTGAGAGAAAATATAGGCCCTGTGTGTCTTAGCAACTAATGGGATATTTTTTGATATTTACATGCTTACACATAGTATGTGTTATAGTCTTCTCTTTTACATGCTGTAAAAAGGTTAACCCCTTTTCTGCAGAGATCTGAAAATGTGAAACAGTGCCTGAGTAGCTGAATTCATCTAATTCAAATTTCTTGCAGGTCTAAGACCTATTGTTTTTCACTTGACTGCCTCCTTTTTCATCTGTCAATTGGTTACAAATTCTGGTACTGAAGAGAATACATTGGGGCTGGTGGCTCAGTGTGTTAAAGCCTCTGCCTTCAGTTCAGGTCATGATCTCAGGATCCTGGGATCGAGCTCCACATCGGGACATAATGTAACGACAGATAGTTTATATGGGAGCCCTTTGGGTACTCTGGTGGATGAATGTTTTTAAATTAGTTTTTCATGGACATGGGGAGTTAGAGACGAGAAGGGAGGTGGGGGAAATTGGAAGGGGAGCTGAATCATGAGAGACTATGGACTCTGAAAAACAATCTGAGGGTTTTGAAGGGGCGGGGGATTTGGAGGTTGGGGTACCAGGTGTTGGGTATCATAGAGGGCACTGCTTGCATGGAGCACTGGGTGTGGTGCAAAAAGAATGAATACTGTTATGCTGAAAATAAATAAAAAATTAATTTAAAAAATATTAGTTTTTCGTAAACTACAAAAAAAAAAAAAAAGAAAAGCGCTCCCATTTATAGCGTACACTTTATGGTTCACAAAGCACGTGCCAACAATAAAAATAATAATGGGTTACCGTTACACTTCATAGAAAAGGAGGTACAGGGAAATTGAATGAAAGGGAATAACAAAGTAGGTTCATAAGTCAATCTTCCTTGTAAAAAAAATTAACCTGAAAGTGCGTTTCTGCCACCTCTCTCCTGTGTGACATTTTATCGATGGGAGATGGAAAATAAATGGTCTGGTTAACCTTTCCCTCCCCCTCAAAACCCATTATTTGAAAACACAAAAAGGGAAGTGAAGGGAGAAATCCTCCCACTCCCATCCCCACTCACCTCCATAGCCGCCTCCTCTTCCAAGAACCTAGCAGACAAGGTGCCAAGAAGTGTTAGGTACCAGCAGTGGTCTCAGATCTCATTCAAGGATCATGGTGAAAGGCATTCAAAGAGATTGTGGGGGCACAGGGATCCAATTAAGGGGGACAAGTTTAAGGTTTGCCTGGTCCCCTAAAAACTAATGGCACTAGAGAAGATGAGCTTTGGGAACTATAGCATAATGGATACAATGTGTAAAAAGCTTCAGTGAGTCATGGTGGGAAGAGGCCAAGAGGGCAGCAAACACAGTCTTAGATGATGTTATTAATAGCACTACAGGCTCTAGATTTCCTGTGGTGGTGTTCTTGGCAAGACCAGCCCGGCCAAAGTGGATACTCTCAACCTGGAACAGAGGGTCTTGGAGATGCCAGCACGTGAGGTATGATGAGAGGGTAAAATGATAGGAGGTGTCCTTTGGAAGGACTGACTCCTTGACTTTAAAAGGGAGAACCCAAATCTGTAGGTGAAATCTTTCTGGCTACAAAGAGGGCCAAGGCCTCCTAAGGTCAAGGTCTCCTCGTCACTTGCAAAGATGTCGAAGAACATATTCAGACATTTCAAAGATGTCCTCATATCATTGGTTCCCACTCTGGAATTCTATCAATAAGGTGAGAGTTCCTCTAGTTGAAAAAGAGATCTAAAAAGACTTCCCTTTCTCATGTAATTTCTGTAACCTCCAGGACACACCCACCTCCCCCTTCCAGCTCTGTAATGAAGCCACAGCTGGTGCCAATTTGTGGAACTCCTTAAAGGCTATTCTCCCTTATATACCCCGGGACCAAGTTCCCATGCTCCCTCACCCGATTTCCTGCACTCACCTCCCACCTGGTGTGTTCACACCTGCAAGTGCCTTTTACCAACCCCTTTGCCAAAAGGCAGCCAGAGTGACCTTTCAAAGACCTATCAGTTCCTGGCATTTGTCTCCATAGAAATCTGCACTGATCTTCTAACAAATTCTCAGTCCTCCAAAGGCACCCATAATCCTCCCATCAGTCTATTCATACCCCTCCAACTGACTGATGCCTGTTCTGCCCCATCTCTCTGCCCTTCAACCACACTGCCTCCTTCTTCCTGTGGAGACCTCTCATGGCACCTGCCTCCAAGCACAGGTGATTCCCATTGATGGGAAGACCCTCTTCTCTCCCCCATCTCCCCACTCCAGTTACTCCCACTTATTCGTGAGCTCACAAGCCCCATGGTACACACTCTCCATGCAGCCTGCTCTCTCTTTTCTAGCACTGGCCTCCGTTTCTAGCTGTGCTTGTGTCATGGATGTCCCTCCCCAGCCAGCCTCCAAGCTCTCCTTCCCTTTAGCTCCAACACCTGACACAGTGCCTGGCACGTAGTAAGCCCTGGCTAGCTTCTAAGAGCCTCACTGAGGGACTGAAAGCATTTTAAAAATGTCACCACTTGGGCTCCAAACTGTAGGCAGAAAAAGCTTTGCCTGGATTGACATTTTAGAGACGTATTCGTCAAGTTGGATATGTTCACTGACTTTACCTTGTAAAATTAAAAAAAAAAAAAAGGACCTCTGTATCGCTTCGCATCTACCGAAGGCGCATGTATACTACTAGACCACGTTATGAGCTTAATGGAAGGAGACAAGATGTTTTCGCTAAGAAAATGTATAAGACTGTTGAGGTCAAGTGGGAGGAAACAGTCCGTTTGTTGGAGCATTGCTATCTTACTCTATCACAGCCACTCATAAAAATCTGACACGGGGTGAGTCAGAATTGTCTGTCGTAGATGAGTTAGATCTGGCTCATGTTCCTACAGACATGAAAGCCAGAAGCGAAGAAGGAGGCTTTGAAAGCGTGGGTTGAGGAGGCCGTGTGGTTCACTGCGATGAGCTAAGTGCCCAGGGCCACCAGCAGACATGCTGGCCTGTATCCTTCCTTTGTTCTGGGGTCCCTCTTGCACCATGTGGTGAGGCTGGTGGCTGGGAGCAGCTCAGGACAGGACCCGGTGGCATCTTAATTCTCCCACCCTCCTGTGGGCTCCAGTGGGCTCCAGTAGGTCCCAAGGGACAGCCTGTCTTCCTTGAAAAGCCCAGTAGCACTGGGAGCAGAAACTGGGGCCAAAGAGTGAGCACCCTGTTTGACAAGCTGGACCAGCCACCTCTTCTTCAGATGCAGGGGGAGCCCTGACATGCTGACTCCTCCCATCTCCCTTTCCCCTTTCCTCTTTCCTCCCTCTTTTCTTCCCCTCTCTCCTTCCCTGGTGGTGCCCTTTCCCAATGCCCACTTCATCCCTTTTCCTTTCTATATACCTGTCTTCTAGAGTTTCTTCTCTTTCCTCCCCATTACTTCCCTTCATCTGAATCTCCTCTTTGGTCCCTTTGTCCCTGCTCTCTGCTCCTCCTCCCCTTCCCTGGCCCCTGTTCAGCTCCATACTGAATGCAGGCAGAGCTGGACTAACATGCTCACTTGCTAGCTCAGCCACCCTCCAGAGAAGTCACTCTTCGGTGGCCACCTTCCTGACCCCCTGGTCGCTTCTCCACTTGTTCAGATATTGCTCTGAAGTCTGAGGAGGACAGAGCGGGGCTGCCACAGAAGCAGGCCAGAGGAGAAACCAAACCATGTGTCCACACTGTCCCCCAGCACTGCTGCTCTGAGAGCTTTCAGAGTCCTCAACAGGGTTAGGATTTAGGGGCTTCTTCAGAACCGGGAGTGAAAACAACCATAGGTCAAAAGAAAAGCTATGGCACCCACAAAAAATAATAATCACAAATGATAACTATGTTAACTCTGAGTCCCAAAGTCGAAAAATTGCCTTGAATCTGTCACTAGAAAGCACCCAAGGCCTCACTCTCTGGGTTCTGGGTGCCCTGGGAATGGCAGGAGGCTCTGAAAAGCACGTGGGGGTGCCGAACTATGGGGGCTAGCCTGCCCTCTGGCGGGGGGGGGGGGTACCTCCTGTGGCGCTGTCCCGGCCTGACCCCCTGCGGACAGGGTGTGGCACATCGTCTGGGGTGGTCCTGGTGCCCTGGGGTTGGCGGGAGGCTTGGGCCCGAACATCCCACGCCCAGCTCCTGGACCGCATTTTCTGCTTCAGGTGAGGGCGCGTCGTGGTGTCACTTTACCTGTGAGCAGAGGGTCCTCCAGAGAAGCCATTGGGCGGGGAGGGGCAGCAGGCGGCGGGAACGGGAACAGGTCCCAAGGCCTCACAGGCTAGGCTGGAGCATGAGCGTGCAGGGGCAGCGAGTATGGTGGGTCCTGCAGTCCCGAATGGGCTGCAGCACAGCACCCTGGCGCTGCGCGCCCCTCCTTCCCGCCTGGGCAATTAGCAAAGCCCCTTCTCCCGGCCGCCCCCGACCCGCCCCCGCCCCCGCCCCCCTCCCTCCTGAGTCCTCTGAGAGCTCACTTCCAGCTTTGGAAATTAGCAAAGACCCTTCTCTACGCTGGCCCCACCCCCTCACTTCTGAGGCCGGAGCCCATGCTGGGGTGCGGGGCTAAGCCCTGGCATGCTGCTGCATTGCCAGCGCCTGCGCTGGGCAGCCGCCTAGCCTGGCTCCCTGAGTGGGTGTCCACGCGCAGCTTGGCTGCCAAAAGATCATCAGTCCTAAACGCCGGCTGCACTCTTGGGTCAGTTTGCTGGCTTCCAGTTTGCGCCCAAAGCCAGGAACCAGCTTCCCCAGCACAGGCCTGGGCTGAGATGCCTGCCTGGGATCTGTCTGAGCAGTCTCCTCCACTCCAGGCAGGGATGGCACTTCGACCTGGATGTTTGGGTTTTTGGTTTGTTTTTTTGGTCATTGGTTATTACATGACCTCCAGGGTAGGTGCTCCACAAAGGGAGTGAAAACAGGACGCCATATATAGCATACAGCCATTCTAGAAAAATAGCTTGGGGTTCTCTCGGGAACGCGGCATTGGTCCTTGCACTATGGTTTAATAGAAAAGGGATTATGCACCAAGTTACTTAAATGAGCATAGGTTGAAATCGTTTACTGAGAGTAAATATTTTAAATAGTTATATTTTAACTAAATCTATTATCAATCATAAATCTATTACACGAAGGTTACAGGCAATTTAAAAGCAAGAGCACTCTCTTCAGGGTTTTAAATAACCCCTGTCTGTCTTGGCACATGAGAATGCAAAGATAGGAAATGGTTTGTAAAAGATCATATAATAGCTTTTACTAATTCTATTTATTTGACAGACAGAGATCACAAGTAGGCAGAGAGGCAGGCAGAGAGAAAGATGGGGAAGCAGGCTCCCCGTAAAGCAGAGAGCCTGATGAAGGGCTTGATCCCAGGACCCTGAGATCATGACCTGAGCCCAAGGCAGAGGCTTAACACACGGAGCCACCCAGGCGCCCCCAGATGAAATACATTTCTGACTTAGAAACTTCAGATAGAATTTTTTTGTCCATGATGACAACTGAAGAAAATGTGTCATCCCTAAACCTAACCTTAAACCCTACCAACGCTGAAACCTAAGCTGACCTTAAAGCCCAAACTAGAACCCTGAATCCCAAACCTGGAATGGAACCCAAAGCCTGTACCTGAGCCCTGGATCCAAGCCCTGAACCACGAACCCAAACCCTAAACCAGACCTCCAAGTCATGAAACCTGAACCCAAATCTCAGCATGAAGTCAAACCCCAAATTTGACCTTGAACTTTATCCCATAAGCCCTGAGTCTTAAAGCCTAAATCATAAACTTAAAGCCCTAAACTATAACTCTGTTCCCTTGTCCTTCACTCTAAACCCTCACCCTAACATTAAACCCAAAGCCTGATCTAGAACTCTGACTAAAACCTGAACCTGTACCCAAATTCAAATGCTTCACCACACTTTGCTTATGCACTTGCCATTGACGGATATTTGCAGTTTCTACCTTTTGATTCTTGTGAACATTGTTTGGGTTGGGGGCTAGGGTTAGGGTCTTGGATTAGGGTAGGGTCCAGGCTTGAGACCAAGTTGAGGTCAGAGTGTGGGTCTACATCAGGGCCATGTTCAGTGCCACTGTTTGGGTCAAGGACTGTTGTAATTCCACATTGTTTCCAATTCTTTGTTCCTTAGCTATTTGGGGGGAAGTTGGGGGGTATTGGGCTCCATGCAGCTTGAATTTCCGGAATGAAATGGCATCAGCTGGACCCGGGGAGGGAGCAGGACCTTCCACTGAAGGGTGAGCTCCCACAGTCCTGCACTGCCTTGCACCGCCTGCAGAGGGCGCCAGACCCCAGCTCCCGCCCTGAGCCCAGGCTGCACAGCCACAGCTGGGACCAGAGCCCCGCCTCTTCAGGACCCACTGTGGAGACTTCTGGAGAATGTGGGGCGCCTCCCACCCTGACAGGACAAGCTGAGGAGGGTGTGGCTCTGCATCCACACTGACCGGACCCGTTGTGGAGGACGCGCCCACACTGGCAGCAGTCCAACCTCCTAAGGACCAGATGCTGGAGGAGCTGAGGAGAAGCCGCCTGAGTGGACTGTCAAGGGGTTCGTGGTCTCAGGACCCCACAGAGGAAGGGCGCCCTGTGTAGACACTGGGGCTTCCGTCGTTTTGTGTGAGGAGACGTGGCCTCCTGCTGTGCTGTGCGTGGGGCTGTGGGGTCCCCCCTTTCTGGGCTCGGGTGCTCCTAGTTCCTCATCTGTGTTTGTGTGCTCGCGGATTCGGTTCCTGGGGCTCCTCAGATGGTCTGCAGTCAGGGAGCGTCTGCCTTCTTCGGTGCTTGTGCTCTCCCCACCTCAGCCCTGCGGGGTCCTTCCCGTGTCCACACCCACTCCAGGCTTGCGCCGAGTCCGGAAATTCGGGAGCCAGAGTGAGGACTCTGTAGACGGTTTTGGGGAGAGTAGGTATTTTCCCAGTGTGGGTTCTACCCTGAGCACAGTGCCTCCCCATCTCCGTGTGTACCCATCCCTGTCTGTCGTCATTGTTGCAGGGCTGTCAGATGACAGGTCTGTCACCTTCTTGGTTCAGGGGCCTCCTGGGTATCTTGCTGTCTTGGATGCAGGTGTAAATGAGATCGTTCTCAGCAGTCTCTTTTTGATGGTTACTTCGGAGCACCTAGGAGTGCCACTAATTTGTGCATATTGATTTTGTTCCTTGCAAGTTTTTGAATTTATTAGTTCAATTGGCCTTAAACTCAATCTGCCAGTTATTTGACCAGCAGCATGGGTTTAATTGGGAAGAGCAGAGAATGGCAGTCTGGGCTGAGCAAGCTAAGGTCCCATCACAGGCAAGTGCGAGAAACAAAGGAGAGGAACATTATTTCATGGAGGAGGAAGAAGTTGGGAAGGGTGCTTGAAGGAAAGTCCCTTGGAGAAAGGCAGGGTGATGGAGAATTCTCACCAGCTGAGCTGCAAAGCTCCTACAAAAAGTCAGGAGATGAACCTCCAGCTTCCCGTGTGAGGCCTGGAATTGGTGAGTCTCTCCTGTGGGGGATTGCAATGTGGGGTCTGTAATGGGCACTGAGCACCAGGCGCCCCCTTCCAGCCTCCCCTTCTGGCATCCCCAGTCTACTTTACTGGGGCTTCCCTTCCTGCTTTTGCACAGTTCTAACCAGCTTGCGGTGGAACGTTGTGGAAAAACTGAAATTCCAAATCCACTGCTTCTACTGCACCTGAGATACAGGGGCCCATGATTTAATTCTCCCAAGAGTCTCTTGCTAACATGTGTCCTCTCCATGTTGGGTGACCTGGATTTGGGAGGGCTTGGCCTCCATCCCAAAGTCTGATGTTCTCTGTGCTTCCGTGTGATCGTGCTAACATGGATATTTGGAAGATTCATTTCCTCTGTGGTGATTTCAAAGTGCAGTCAGCTTGTTATAGCAGCACAAATACGTGCTGTCTCCACACTCAGATTCCCCAGCCGTCATTTCTTTACCACGTTTGCCACTTCACACGGGATGCTTCAGTGTGTTTGATCCCACACCAGGACAATGTCCTGCAGAACCACCACATAACCTGAAATGAGGACATCATTACAGAAACCATCCAAGGGTTAGTGTTAGGAACCAGGGACATGGCAGGGCTGATCTGAAGACCCCATGGAGAGCTGTCTGGGTGGCTGAGTTGACAGTGGAGGTGAGGGTGAGTGTCTGGCTCTGGCTTTGTGTCCAGGAGTCAGCTCTGTGTGGGTGTGTCCTCAGCTAGGCATGCAGATTTCTGCTCCTCTGAATCCTTTCCGGAGTTCCAAATGGCACAGTTTCCTTCTGGGCAGCAGGCTGAGTCCTCTGGGATTGCCCATGTGTCCCCAAATTGTAGGGCACGTACTGCAAGGCCTTTGGGGTCAGAATCTTGAAAAGCAAACCAAAGGTTATGGTTAGGGCCCACCACATGGCAGGCCCGATCTGCCAGCACTCTGTCCATCTTTCTGGGGGAGGGGGCAGTCGAGGGATTTGTTCAGGTTGAGTGTCAAGCTCCAGGTTTGCATCCAGGGGCCTGCTGAATATGGGGCTGTCCAGAGGTAGGAATGCAGATTTCAGTTCCTCTGAATCCTTTCTGGAGTTCCAAATGGCATGGTTCCTTTCAGGGTGGCAGGATGAGTCCTATGGTGTTCCTCACTGTCCCCAATCTCTGAGGCTTTGGAGCCAGGCCATCGGGGACAGACAAACACAGGCTGGAGAGCTTTAATGTCAGAAATGTATTTTCTCACAGATCTGGAGGCCAGAAGTTCCAGATCAAGGTGCCAGCAAGGTTGGTCTCCAGTGAGCCTTTTCTTGTTGTTCTATAGATCACTACCTTTTCAACTGTGCCCTCAGATGACCTCTTCTCTGTGGGCCCCCAGAGGGGAGGTAGGGGGAGTGCTTTCATGTGTTTCACCCTTATGAGGACACCAGTCCTAGCAGATTAGGACTCCTGTGACCTCACCAAGCCTTCAGTACCTCCTTCTAGGTAGGCCCTATCTCCAGATGCAGTCACACTGGAGATTAGGAATTCTTCATATGACTTTTGTGGGGACACAATTCAGTCCATAACAATTAGTACAGGAGAAAAGCCATGGAGAGAATTCTAGAGGAGTCACACGTTGATGTTATAAGGTAAGTGGGTATAAAAGAGCACCTCTGAAGTCCAATAGGTCATTAGAGCTAGAAGCCGACAGAAAAGTCCTGTATGTGCCACAGTTTTGAGTTTGATGCAAGCGCAACTCTGAAGGGAAGATATTTGGGAGGCCTTGGCCGACCACTACTTCCAGCCAGGGGTGATTCTGGAGGGAGTATCTCTCGGAGTGCTGCCTAGAATCAAGACTTTGGGGTTGGAAAAGTGCCACTTCCAAAGCTGGAGAAGGATGGTGCTGTAAGTTACTTGAAGAGTACTGTTCTGGGAGATAGGAGATCTGGGGTGTCTTCTTTGTTCTGCTGCTGACCAGATGTGAAAATGCAGATTAACTCCCTAACCATCTCAGTTCTACCACCATGTGCTGCTGTCATGTGTCCCAAGCCCCAGAGTTAGTTTGATCCATAAGCAGAAGCCGGTCTTTTAGTTCCCAATCTCTTAATCGGGCTGATCGTCACAATATATAGCGGACACGTGACAGCCACCGGGGAGAAGTAAGGGTTGTCTTCCCCTCAGGGAGAGTGGAAAAGCTCTAGGAGAGGGCATACCCATAGACCAAAGGCAGCCAGTGCTGGGGAGTGGAGCCACGGGGAAGAGTGTGCTGATGACAGCCTTGTGGAGGGAGGGCAGAAAGAGCCACCACCATGACACTTGAGTTACAGATCGAGCTTGGGGATAGAGAAGGGATCAGGGCACGGTAGAGCAGCAGCTGGCAAAGTGATTCTGTTGAGCTTAAGCTCATAGTGCCTTAGCGAATTAGAATGGGAAATGCCTTGCTATTGTCTGTGACTCTGTGATTGTGTGAGTATGAGTGACAGAGTGGGGACAAAGAGAGAGGGAGAGAGAATACATTAAATTTTAAAGAAGGACAATAAGGGACGCCTGGGTAGCTTACTCAGTTAAGCATCTACCCATGGTTCAGGTCATGATCCCAGGATCCTGGGATTGGATCCCAAACCAGGCTCTAGTGGGGGGCCTGCCTTCCCTCTGCCTGCAGCTCCCCTTGCTTGTGATCTCTCTCTTCCTCTGTAACAAATAATAGTAAAAAATAAACGAGGGCGATACGTTATGTTTACTTTTGTTTCTGATGCCAGACATGGGTTCAGAGGATTGAAGAGGGAGATCCAAGGAGCTAGCCTCTCAAGAGGAGTGAATACCTAGTCACTGGTAAGACCCCTGGTCCTGCAATACAATATGGCTCCTGTGATCTGGGTCCTGTTAAATGCCCCTCGCCATCCTTCACCCGATAGTTTGATTCTTCATTGCGTTCAGTGTGGGGAACTGGGAGAAGCTATGACACTTGGCCCTTTGTGGAGGAATGTTAGTAGTATAAATAGCAATAGTTATCAGTTCTGGAGCACTTCCATGACTCTGCTGCAGGCACTCTGCTGTGACCTGGGTTTATAGCAGTGAGATAAACATAGAAATAGATGTAGGCTCTGTTCCCAAGAATCTGAAACCCACTATTCTCCTTGTCCCCTTCCCATTCTGTCTTCTTCAGCCCTTGTGCAATCCCACCAAGCAGGAAGCTTGCTTCTCCCCTTCCCTCTCCTGCTCCCCCTGCTTGTGCTCTCATTCCCTCTCTCTGACATGTAAATAAATCAAATGTTTTAAAAAATTATAAAAAAGGCAAAACAAATAACCATTTTTGGAGAGTGATTTTCTGAATGCAGTTATGGGCAGTGCTGGGTACTGAAGAAGACGCTCTGCTGACCAGAGGAGTGGGGAAATTACAGAACAAATTCCACAGGTCATTGAATATATCACATTCATCACCCCACCCATAGCACTCATTAATCTCTAGCCCAGCCAATATGTTGGTTATAAAAATGAGCTTTCTCCAAACTGACAGGAAGTTCTCGTTTTAGCAATGTAAATCATTCTGATCTTTATCACTAATGTGATCTAATCCTGTCTAGTAAAGAAACTTGAGAGTTCTATATCTCTGTAAGCATTTAAGAAAAACAATGGACTCTACTCTAATTACTTTTTAACTAACTTGACTTGCCAAAGGAAGGAGAAAGTAAATATCAGAAATCTTACCACTAAGCACAAGTTGCAAGTTATACCTGCCAAAATGTGGTTCAAAATATAAGTAACCAGTCTCCTTAGAAGCCTTTTACCTTCTTATATCTGTTATGTTGGGTAAATGAGTAGTTACTAGAATACAGCTGGCTCAGTGATCACAATTCAGCTTACCCTCAGAAATATAAATAGATTACATGTTTAGCCCGGTAACTGGACACTGATATAGAATTATTCACTGGCTGATTCCTAGATCAGAAACCACAAAAAAATTTTCTTTTTTATGGAAGTATGGCTGTTACAATAGTCTCACCTGTACCTCATAGTGATTGACTTAACTACTCTATACGTTACAACTCTAGATGTAACATTTTAATAAAACAACAATATCTTTGATGGTATCATGGAAATGTAAGTGCCTTGTGCACTTTTCTTAATGTGTATAATTACCTAAACATCATAGTAAGTAAATCAAGGCCATTGTCAAGCTTCCGTCAAGGAGAGTCCTTAACTAGAGGGATTTCCCATTGCTCTCAGGATGATAACCTCTGAGTTACAGGTTCCGTTAGTTGGCCACACACATTTGGAGCCTTGTGGACTTTCTGACAGCTGAGCAGCATATCTGTTTCAAGCATTGTGATCCCTGTTCTTACTGCAAGAGTGACAGTTGTCACTTTTCCTTTGACCCCTGTCTTTAGGAAAGTGTCTGACTCAGAAAGTCGAGTCAGTACCCCCCAAAAATATTTTCAGGAGAACCACCTCAAAGATGATCACCTGAGATACTGTCAAGAAAAAAAAAAAACTGAAATTCTAAGCAACATCCATAAAAAGTATTTTCATGTTGATAAGGAAAGATTTTCCCCTAAATACCAGAGAGGCTCCATGAAAGTGAGATTTTTACCTATTTTGTTCACCGTGTCACCAGTCCCTAGAAGAGCGCCTAAGACATCACTCAAGATTAGGTTGCTTTGAATGAATCAAATGAATGAATGAACTGTAGCCTTTGATAGTGAGGTAGTTTATGGTCCTTAGGCAAGAGATGTGATTTGTGTTGGGATTTCAAGAATGGGAGGTGCCGAAGAGAAAATTGAGAAGCTAAATGTGAAAATATGCAATTTACTGACTGGAGTAGTTCTGAATATATTTCAAACATAATTAAACTATGGCTGTGGGTCTATATGCGTTTTCATAATTTTCCCTTGAAAATGTGAGGCATACAGATGTCATCTCCAGTGAATTCTCCTTGTCCGTATACAGAATCACCAAAAAAAAAAAAAGGCATTCTGACAGTCCTCAGCCCATCCACTCCAGGATTGTGACTCTTTCTTCTCCATGTTCTTTCTGACATCATGGACTTTCAGGTTGACCTCTCTCATCTTGGGTCCCACTCTCATTAGCTGTAGAAGTCATGCGATGTTTGTGATGTGAGGGTGGCAATACTCTCTGACTTTTGGTTACAATATGTCTTTGAAAGCCAGTGTTTATTCTGCTTTTACAGCATTTCTCCATTTGAATTGGCCACCTTTTAAGTGGTCATTAGCCACATGTGGCTACTAGCCATGGGACTTGGACAGCAGAGGTGTGGAAAGTCCGCACATTCTTCCACTCAAAGGATATTGTGAGTTATGCTACATCTTTTTTTTTGAAGTGCCTTTTTTAGATATTTAAATTCAATTAGCCATTAGATAGTACATCATTGGTTTCAGAGAATTCAGTAACTCATCAGTTGTGGATAACCCTTGGTGCTCATCACATCACGTGTCCTCCTTAATGCCTATCACCCAGTTTCTCCATGTCTCCCACTCCCCTCCCCCCCAGCAACTCTCAGTTTGTTTCCTATAGTTAAAGGTGCCTCATGGCTTGTCTCCCTTTCTGATGACTCCCATTCAGATTTCCCTCCCTTCCCTCTGATCCTCTGTACTACATCTTAATCTCAACAGTCAAGCAGTGGTAGTAATTCAGTCATGGAGTCATGCATATTCTAAATCTGATGAGGTGGATTCCCATACTGCCTTTGTCTCTTCTAGAGCGCTTACATTTGTTATGTTATTGCTGCTGCGTTCATGTTTCTCATTCACTGAATGTCTGATAAAAGAATTAGTAAAATGTGTGACTGCAGAAAATACAATGGTCATGGATGATGAAGATTTTCTCCTTGACCAGACTCGAGTCAAGTTCCTCTGAGTCCTCTTTCTGTCTAGCCTTGACCTTAGGCTCCGCCCACTTAGCCCAGTTTTAGCAAGAAATCTGCTTGGTCATTTTTCAGCAATCTTCTATCCTACTCTTGATATCTGATCAAATTCCTTATCTCTCACCCCTGGTATCTTACCACTTTTTTTTTTTTTAAGATTTATTTATTTTGACAGAGAGAGAGCCTGAGCAGGGGGAATAGCAGAGGGAGAGAGAGAACCAGACTCCCCACTGAGCAGCAAGCCCAATGCCAGGCTTGATCCTGGGATCAGATCATGACCAAGCCAAAGCCAGAGATTTAACCAACTAAGCCACCCAGGTGCTTCAGTATCTATAACCCTTAATATCTGATCCAATCCCTTATTCCCAGGGCACCTGGTTGGTGCAGCTGGTTGAACGTTTGACTCTTGGTTTCTACTCTGGTCATGATCTCACGGTCCTGAGATTAAGCCTCACCTCAGGCTCTATGCTCAGTGAAGAGTCTGATTAAAATTCTCTTTCCCTCTCCCTCTACCCCTACCCCTGCTCCCTCTCTCTAAAATGTATTAATAAGTCTTTTAAAAAATTCCTTATCCCCTGATCTCAATAGTTTATGACCCTAGCCTTCCTTCAACAATATTACTGTCCAGATGGTTTAGCCAGAATCCCTTCATCCTTACCCTTGATGTTCCATCTTAATTTTACATTCAGTGATCCCCACCATGCTCTTTAGCTGTAAATCTCCATTTGTCTGAGCTGAGCCAGATTTCTCTCCCATACTATACAATAAAATCTCATCATAGTAGCATCCCTTGAATAAAATCTTCCTTACTCTCTTTAATGGGTGTCACAATATTTTTTTTTTCTTTAACAGTCAGGAGGGTGCTAATGGAGTACCATGACAAAAGGCCTAACTTCCTATAATGGACATTTCCTTGGTTTACCTGACAAATACTCTTTCTCTCTTCTAAGGAAAATTTCTGGTTCTCAGTATAACTGCCAACTGGCCCAGGGGTGGACAAGTGAGGCAGATGAGACCAAAATGAAAATTCTGTTGAGACACTGGACCTTGAGGATTCAAGCCAAGGACATAAAAGTGTTGGTACTCCATTATTCTGATGGTCCGTTAACTCTTGCTTTTTTGGTTCCTGTGTCTATCACTGCCCCTGCCTTTTTGAAGATAATGACCATTCATCTGAGTACACGGTTCACAGAATCCCTTTGCAGTGGCCCATGCGGGCCAAGGTAGTAGAGCATAATAGATCTCTGTAAGTTTTTAAAAAATGTCTTTGTCCCTGTTGCCCATGGCCATTAAAGACCAAAGGTCGGGGGTAGGGGGATATTGGAAAAGGTGAAGTTATAGTTACTCACTGATTTTTTGATTGGTAGAGAGAAAGCAACACCTACATACAGGGCCAGTGGGTGAGTGGAGGAAACATCTTTGGCTCTAGGAGGAATGGGGGAAGGAGAAATATTAATAATCTTTGTCTTTGGAACTGCCCCTGAAGACTTCCCCACACAGGAAAATGACCTAGCGTGACTCTCCTAAACTTCGGCAAGCCCCTTAAATTTAACTGACTTCTAGATCTGATACTCCCTGCTGGATAACTCTGATCATTATTGGATTGTTACTTATTTTATTTTAAAATTATTTTTAAAGAAAATTTTAATCTAAATACAATTAATTAACATATAATACTAGTTTCAGACATACAGGTTAGTGATTCATCAGTCTTTTGTAACACCCAGTGCTCACTGTATCACATGCCTTCCTTAATGTCCATCACCCAGTTACCCCATCCAGCCATCCCTCTCCCCTCCAAGAACCCTCAGTTTGTTTACTGTGATTAAGAGTCTCTTCTGAGGGGTGCCTGGCTGGCTCAGTGGGTTAAAGCCTCTGCCTTCAACTCAGGTTATGATCTCAGGGTCCTGGGATCGAGCCCCACATCAGGCTCTCTGCTCCCTGGGGAGTCTGCATCCTCCTCTCTCGCTCTTCCTGCCTCTCTGCCTACTTGTGATCTCTGTTTGTCAAATAAGTAAATAAAAATCTTTTTTTTTAAAGTCTCTTCTGGTTTGTCTCCCTCTTTGACTTCATCTTGTTTTATTTTTTTCCTTTACTCCCCTATGATTCTGGTTTGTTTCTTGAACTCCACATATGAGTGAGATCATATGATAATTGTCTTTCTCTGACTGACTTATTTCGCTTGGCATAATACCCTCTACTTTCACCCCTGTCATTGCAAATAATTGCCATTTATTTTAACTCGACAGAGAAGGCCACTAGAAACAGCAGGTGATGGCCCCAGCTCCTGTTCCTCCATGCAGAACATCTGTCAACACCTGTGGACATCTTTTCCTCCCCCCATTCCTATGAATGTTGCTCAGTTGTTACATGGCATGGACAAATGCTGTTGGCTGGTGGCATGGACACACTGGACAAGCTTGGCCTTCGGTAAAACAAAGACTGGCTTCAATTACTCAAACTGAAACAGGAATGCTTGGATGAACAAGCCTGCCAGGATGTCCCACTGGAGGTACTCAACCTGTGCCCCTTCCCTCCTTGGACCAAGAACCTGAACTTGAGAGATGAATGGCTTATCCAAGGTTATGGCAAGGTTACACAGAGCTGAAACTAGACACAGGTGTACATGCCTATTGATCAAGGCTGGCTGAGAAATCGAACTGCCTCAAATCTTGATTCTTTTTGCCACTTCTTATTCTCTGACCCTGTTTTTCATAGATTAGGATGTAGGAATAATAAAAATATCAGCTAATGGGGTATCCTGACTTTTTGATGTTTTAGTTCTTGTCAGACATTTACCATAATGCTTAGCACATGGATATGTGTGTGCACACACGTGCACATGCATGACACTCAAAAAATTGTTCCCTGATATTAACTTTATCAGTGCACTTTGCATCCACCACCAATTGGCTGTTTTGTCACAAACTGATTAAAGCAGAACTGTCAAGTGAGGATCTTCAAAGCCAAAGCATTAAGTGCTTTGAAAAACCAGCACCTGGGAGGATTTGTCTCAGCATCTGTGATTAGAAGGCAGCAAAAAGAGACTTTGGGGACACAGTTCACCCCTTCATGAAGCAGCCATTCAGAACTTTCTCCGAAGGGCTAATGCCTAATCTTCCAAAGACCAGCAAGAACAAGCTTATGGTCTGTTAAAATCAGATTTTTAAAAGATTTTTATTTATTTATTTGAGAGAGAGAGAGAGAGTGAGAGAGAGAGCATGAGAGGGGAGAAGGTCAGAGGGAGAAGCAGACTCCCCATGAAGCTGGGAGCCTGATGCAGTCCTTGATCCTGGGACTCCAGAATCAAAATCAGTTTGATTGACTCAATACAGTCAGGGAGGACAGTCCTCAGGAGTCACAGAATGCTGGTTGCCATGAGGGAGGAGTCTTTTACAAAGTCTGGGCTCTCACAGAAGGAGTCTGAAGCACGTGTATGGAAAGCAGAGGTCAGTTCTGGATTAGAAGCTCTTTCTGAGGGGAAATGAGTAGAAGCAGGGATTAACCAGGACTTGGGCTCTGCTTTATTCAGTTCAAGTTGCTGCAACAAATGATGACAGACTGGGTGGCTGAAACAGCAAAACATGTACTATTCCTTGCAGTTCTAGAGACTGAGAAGTCCAAAAGCAAGATCCTGGGAGATCTGATATCTAGCAAGAGACTGCTTCATTATCTACAAATGCCCATATTTCTGTTGTAGACTTGCATGGATGACAGCTGGCAGAACAATCTCTCAGGTCGTTTCTCAGAAGTGCTTTTATCTCATTCACAAGTGTTCCAATCTCATGACCTCACCACCTCTCAAAGCCCATACCTCCTGATGGCACTCCTTGAGGGTCAGGGCTTCAACATCTGAATTGGGACAAGACACAAACATTCAGTCCATTAGCAAGTGTTGTCATGAGGACAGCATAGCTTATCAACTGGGTATCCCCAGGAATCCATGGGACTAGCAAAGCAGAATCTGGGGGTGTCACTGGTAGGAAAGCAGGAGGTCCCCAAGAGACAGTCCTCATAGCATTTTACAGAGACAGCAGGACCCTTGAGAAACAATAGTTTCCGTGACCCATACACCAGCCTTTATCTATGCCTGTCCTCCCTGCTGGATTCACAGCAAGCCTACTTCTTTCTTTTCCAGTACAAATGGATTTCCACTCTCTGAATCCTGATGAATTTTTGCTCTTTTGCAGTTAGTAGGTTGTCCCTCAGGATTCTGCATGTCTGGATTTGCAATCGTGGAAACTGCCAAAGGTCTAGGGACCTGCATGGCAGAACCCGGCCTCTACCACTATTGCCCAAGGTAGGGACTCTGGTCCCTTGAGCGTCCTGTGCTGCTGTCAAAGGTCTGTGTGCATTGGCTTATTGTTTTTTTTTTTTTAATGTAATTGCTTATACGTGTGTTTCATCATGCTCAAGTGGCCTTTCTGTGAAAAAGTGGCCAAGCTACACCTAGAAGTCACTGAAGAAAGTTCTAAGAACTCCTGGTTAGTATGAGGCTAGAGAGAGAGAGAAAGAGAGAAAAGAAATCTGCCTCTCTGCATTTTGTAAGTCCCTGGGCAAAATCTGTTGGCTGTGCACTCCTCACACGAAGATTCCAGGCAGGGAGACCCTCCTGAGCCTCCTCTCCCTGAGTTCCTCTTCCAGAAGCAATCCCTAGTTTGAGACCAGGGTTAGCGAAAATAGAGCAGCAAAGCAGGGTCCAGAAGGAAGGACTGCCACAGACCATGGAGCACCAGGGGGACAGGCTGGTACCTCCTCACGGTTGGGGTACAAATGGGCTCAGCTCAGCAGGTATAGGGGTGCCCTTGGCCCCTCTGGTGGGCTTTGCAGTGCCCCAATCTCAGGAAGAAAAAAGGCTGGCTCAGGTGACATATTTTTGACTGGGAAGGAGCTGACAACAATGGAAATAAACAAGTAGGGAATGATGTTGTAAAGTTGGAGGGTTTGTCCTTTATATCTCAGCTTTCTCTCCTATCTTCCCTTGCTCTGTAGTGTGTTATCAAAGAAGTTTTTGGCATGATATTCCTGTTCACTGATTAATTCTTGAGCTGTGTCTTTTCTGCTGTTCAGCTCATCTGGTGAATTCTTTTACTGTAAAAAGTATCTTGCCCTTGCAAGGGCAATGGCAAGACCTGAGAAATCCCAGAGATTTCAGCTTGCCACCCAGAAGGAAACCAGGCTATTTGGAATGCTGGAAAGGATTCAGAGTAGGGGAAATCGTCTTGGACATCTGAGACCACCCCCACATTCAGCGGTCCACTGGACACAAACCCAGACCTTGATACTGATCCTGAACCATGCTCTCAACTCAGACCCCTGTGATCCTCGCCACAGTGCTTTCAGATCAGTGCAGCCATGCCCATAGGCACAAACTCTTAAGCCTAGATTCTGTCCTGAGAGGTGTGTCCCCGACGGCCTGGCTCCAAAGCCTCAGAGATTGGGGACAGTGAGGAACACCATAAAACTCACCCTGCCACCCTGAAAGGAACCATGCCATTTGGAACTCCAGAAAGGATTCAGAGGAACTGAAATCTGCATTCCTACCTCTGGACACCCCCATATTCAGCAGGCCACTGGATGCAAACCTGGAGCTTGACACTCACCCTGAACAAATCCCTCGACTGCTTCCCCCCCCAGAAAGATGGACAGAGTGCTGGCAGATCGGGCCTGCCATGTGGTGGGCCCTAACCATAACCTTTGGTTTGGTTCGGTTCTCAGGATTGTGACCCCAAAGGCCTTGCAGTAGGTGCCCTACAATTTGGGGACACATGGGCAATCCCAGAGGACTCAGCCTGCTGCCCAGAAGGAAACTGTGCCATTTGGAACTCCGGAAAGGATTCAGAGGAGCAGAAATCTGCATGCCTAGCTGAGGACACACCCACACAGAGCTGACTCCTGGACACAAAGCCAGAGCCAGACACTCACCCTCACCTCCACTGTCAACTCAGCCACCCTGACAGCTCTCCATGGGGTCTTCAGGTCAGTCCTGCCATGTCCCTGGTTCCTAACACTAACCCTTGGATGGGTTCTGTAATGATCTCCTCATTTCAGGTTATGTGGTGGTTCTGCAGGACATTGTCCTGGTGTGGGATCAAACACACTGAAGCATCCCGTGTGAAGTGGCAAACGTGGTAAAGAAATGACGGCTGGGGAATCTGAGTGTGGAGACAGCACGTATTTGTGCTGCTATAACAAGCTGACTGCACTTTGAAATCACCACAGAGGAAATGAATCTTCCAAACAACCATGTTAGCACGACGACACGGAAGCAGAGAGAACATCAGACTTTGGGATGGAGTCCAAGCCCTCCCAAATCCAGGTCACCCAACATGGAGAGGACACATGTTAGCAAGAGACTCGTGGGAGAATTAAATCATGGGCCCCTGTATCTCAGGTGCAGTAGAAGCAGTGGATTTGGAATTTCAGTTTTTCCACAACGTTCCACCACAAGCTGGTTAGAACTGTGCAAAAGCAGGAAGGGAAGCCCCAGTAAAGTGGACTGGGGATGCCAGAAGGGGAGGCTGGAAGGGGGCGCCTGCTGCTCAGTGCCCATTACAGACTCCACATTGCAATTCCCCACAGGAGGGACTCACCAATTCCAGGCCCCACACGGGAAGCTGGAGGTTCATCTCCTGACTTTTTGTAGGAGCTTTGCAGCTCAGCTGGTGAGAATTCTCCATCACCCTGCCTTTCTCCAAGGGACTTTCCTTCAAGCACCCTTCCCAACTTCTTCCTCCTCCATGAAATAATGTTCCTCTCCTTTGTTTCTCGCACTTGCCTGTGATGGGACCTTAGCTTGCTCAGCCCAGACTGCCATTCTCTGCTCTTCCCAATTAAATCCATGCTGCTGGTCAAATAACTGGCAGATTGAGTTTAAGGCCAATCGAACAAATAAATTCAAGATCTTGCAAGGAACAAAATCAATATGCACAAATTAGTGGCACTCCTACGTGCTCGGAAAGAACCATCAAAAAGAGACTGCGGAGAACGATCTCATTTACACCTGCATCCAAGACAGCAAGATACCCGGGACGCCCCTGAACCAAGAAGGTGACAGACCTGTCCTCTGACAGCCCTAGAAGGTGACAGACCTGTCCTCTGACAGCCCTGCAACAATGACGACAGACAGGGATGGGTACACACGGAGATGGGGAGGCACTGTGCTCAGGGTAGAACCCACACTGGGAAAATACCTACTCTCCCCAAAACCGTCTACAGAGTCCTCACTCTGGCTCCCGAATTTCCGGACTCGGCGCAAGCCTGGAGTGGGTGTGGACACGGGAAGGACCCCGCAGGGCTGAGGTGGGGAGAGCACAAGCACCGAAGAAGGCTGATGCTCCCTGACCATCTGAGGAGCCCCAGGAACTGAATCCGCGAGCACACAAACACAGACGAGGACCGAGGAGCACCTGAGCCCAGAAAGGGGGGACCCCACAGCCCCGCGCACAGCACAGCAGGAGGCCACGTCTCCACACACAAAACGACGGAAGCCCCAGTGTCTACACAGGGCGCCCTTCCTCTGTGGGGTCCTGAGACCACGAACCCCTTGACAGTCCACTCAGGCGGCTTCTCCTCAGCTCCTCCAGCATCTGGTCCTTAGGAGGTTGGACTGCTGCCAGTGTGGGCGCGTCCTCCACAACGGGTCCGGTCAGTGTGGATGCAGAGCCACACCCTCCTCAGCTTGTCCTGTCAGGGTGGGAGGCGCCCCACATTCTCCAGAAGTCTCCACAGTGGGTCCTGAAGAGGCGGGGCTCTGGTCCCAGCTGTGGCTGTGCAGCCTGGGCTCAGGGCGGGAGCTGGGGTCTGGCGCCCTCTGCAGGCGGTGCAAGGCAGTGCAGGACTGTGGGAGCTCACCCTTCAGTGGAAGGTCCTGCTCTCTCCCCGGGTCCAGCTGATGCCATTTCATTCCGGAAATTCAAGCTGCATGGAGCCCAATACCCCCCAACTTCCCCCCAAATAGCTAAGGAACAATGAATTGGAAACAATGTGGAATTACAACAGTCCTTGACCCAAACAGTGTCACTGAACATGGCCCTGATGCAGACCCACACTCTGACCTCAACTTGGTCTCAAGCCTGGACCCTACCCTAATCCAAGACCCTAACCCTAGCCCCCAACCCAAACTATGTTCACAAGAATCAAAAGGTAGAAACTGCAAATATCCATCAATGGCAAGTGCATATGCAAAGTGTGGTAAAGGGTTTGAATTTGGGTTCAGGTTCAGGTTTTAGTCAGAGTTCTAGATCAGGCTTTGGGTTTAGTGTTAGGGTGAGGGTTTAGAGTGAAGGACAAGGGAACAGAGTTATAGTTTAGGGCTTTAAGTTTATGATTTAGGCTTTAAGACTCAGGGCTTATGGGATAAAGTTCAAGGTCAAATTTGGGGTTTGACTTCATGCTGAGATTTGGGTTCAGGTTTCATGACTTGGAGGTCTGGTTTAGGGTTTGGGTTCGTGGTTCAGGGCTTGGATCCAGGGCTCAGGTACAGGCTTTGGGTTCCATTCCAGGTTTGGGATTCAGGGTTCTAGTTTGGGCTTTAAGGTCAGCTTAGGTTTCAGCGTTGGTAGGGTTTAAGGTTAGGTTTAGGGATGACACATTTTCTTCAGTTGTCATCATGGACAAAAAAATTCTATCTGAAGTTTCTAAGTCAGAAATGTATTTCATCTGGGGGCGCCTGGGTGGCTCCGTGTGTTAAGCCTCTGCCTTGGGCTCAGGTCATGATCTCAGGGTCCTGGGATCAAGCCCTTCATCAGGCTCTCTGCTTGACGGGGAGCCTGCTTCCCCATCTTTCTCTCTGCCTGCCTCTCTGCCTACTTGTGATCTCTGTCTGTCAAATAAATAGAATTAGTAAAAGCTATTATATGATCTTTTACAAACCATTTCCTATCTTTGCATTCTCATGTGCCAAGACAGACAGGGATTATTTAAAACCCTGAAGAGAGTGCTCTTGCTTTTAAATTGCCTGTAACCTTCGTGTAATAGATTTATGATTGATGATAGATTTAGTTAAAATATAACTATTTAAAATATTTACTCTCAGTAAACGATTTCAACCTATGCTCATTTAAGTAACTTGGTGCATAATCCCTTTTCTATTAAACCATAGTGCAAGGACCAATGCAGCGTTTCCAGGAGAACCCCAAGCTATTTTTCTAGAATGGCTGTATGCTTATATATGGCGTCCTGTTTTCACTCCCTTTGTGGAGCACCTACCCTGGAGGTCATGTAATAACCAATGACCAAAAAAACAAACAAAAACCCAAACATCCAGGTCGAAGTGCCATCCCTGCCTGGAGTGGAGGAGACTGCTCAGACATATCCCAGGCAGGCATCTCAGCCCAGGCCTGTGCTGGGGAAGCTGGTTCCTGGCTTTGGGCGCAATCTGGAAGCCAGCAAACTGACCCAAGAGTGCAGCCGGCGTTTAAGACTGATGATCTATTCGCAGCCAGGCTGCACGTGGACACCCGCTCAGGGAGCCAGGCTAGGAGGGTGCCCAGCGCTGGCGCTGGCAATGCAGTAGCATGCCAGGGCTTAGCCCCGCACCCCAGCCATGGCTCAGGTTTCAGAAGTTAGGGGGCGGGGCCGGAGCAGAGAAGTGTCTTTGCTAATTTCCAAAGCTGGAAGTGAGCTCTCAGAGGACTCAGGAGGGAAGGGGGGGGCGGGTCGGGAGCGGCCTTGAGCAGGGGTTTTGCTAATTGCCCAGGCGGGAAGGAGGGGCGCACAGCGCCAGGGTGCTGTGCTGCAGCCCATTCGGGACTGCAGGACACACCATACTCGCTGCCCCTGTGCTCCCACGCTGCAGCCTAGCCCCTGACGCCGCGGTGTCCTGTTCCCGTTCAGGCCTTCAGGCCGCCTGCTGCCCCTCCCCCCCCCATGGCTTCTCTGGAGGACCCTCTGCTCACAGGTAAAGTGACACCGCGACGCGCCCTCACCTGAAGCAGAAAACGCAGGACAGGAGCGGGGTGTGGGGTGGTCGGGGCCAAGCCTCCCGCCAACCCCAGGGCACCAGGACCACCCCAGACGCCGCGCCACACCCTGTCCGCAGGGGGTCGGGCCAGGAGGGCGCCACAGGAGGTACCCCTTTCGCCCCCCCGCCAGCCGGCAGGCTAGCCCCCATAGTTCCGCACTCCCACGCGCCTGTCAGAGCCTCCTGCCATTCCCAGGGCACCCAGAACCCAGAGAGTGAGGCCTTGGGTGCTTTCTAGTGACAGATTCAAGGCAATTTTTCGACTTTGGGACTCAGAGTTAACATAGTTTTCATTTGTGATTATTATTTTTGTGTGGGGGCCGTAGCTTTTCTTTTGACCTATGGTTGTTTTCACTCCCGGTTCTGAAGAAGCCCCTAAATCCTAACCCTGTTGAGGACTCAGAAAGCTCTCAGAGCAGCAGTGCTGGGGGACAGTGTGGACACATGGTTTGGTTTCTCCTCTGGCCTGCTTCTGTGGCAGCCCCGCTCTGTCCTCCTCAGACTTCAGAGCAATATCTGAACAAGTGGAGAAGCGACCAGAGGGTCAGGAAGGTGGCCACCGAAGAGTGACTTCTCTGGAGGGTGGCTGAGCTAGCAAGTGAGCATGTTAATCCAGCTCTGCCTGCATTAGCCATGGAGCTGAACAGGAGCCAGGGAAGGGGAGGAGGAGCAGAGAGCAGGGACAAAGGGACCAAAGAGGAGATTCAGATGAAGGGAAGTATTGGGGAGGAAAGAGAAGAAACTCTAGAAGACAGGCATGTAGAAAGGAAAAGGGATGAAGTGGGCATTGGGAAAGGGCACCACCAGGGAAGGAGAGAGGGGAAGGAAAGAGGGAGGAAGAGAGGAAAGGGGAAAGGGAGAAGGGAGGAGTCAGCATGCCAGGGCTCCCCCTGCATCTGAAGAAGAGGTGGCTGGTCCAGCTTGTCAAACAGGGTGCTCACTCTTTGGCCCCAGTTTCTGCTCCCAGTGCTACTGGGCTTTTCAAGGAAGGCAGGCTGTCCCTTGGGACCTACTGGAGCCCACAGGAGGGTGGGAGAGGTAAGATGCCACCAGGTCCTGTCCTGAGCTTCTCCCAGCCACCAGCCTCACCACATGGTGCAAGAGGGACCCCAGAACAAAGGAGGGACACAGGCCGCATGTCTGCTGGTGGCCCTGGGCACTTAGCTCATCGCAGTGAACCACACGGCCTCCTCAACCCACGCTTTCAAAGCCTCCTTCTTCGTTTGTGGCTTTCATGTCTGTAGGAACATGAGCCAGATCTAACTCATCTCCGACAGACAATTCTGACTCACCCCGTGTCATATTTTTAAGAGTGGCTGTGATAGAGTAAGATAGCAATGCTCCAACAAACGGACTGTTTCCTCCCACTTGACCTCAACAGTCTTATACATTTTCTTAGCGAAAACATCTTGTCTCCTTCCATTAAGCTCATAACGTGGTCTAGTAGTATACATGCGCCTTCGGTAGATGCGAAGCGATACAGAGGTCCTTTTTTTTTTTTTAATTTTACAAGGCAAAGTCAGTGAACACATCCAACTTGACCAATACGTCTCTAAAATGTCAATCCAGGCAAAGCTTTTTCTGCCTACAGTTTGGAGCCTACGTAGTGACATTTTTAAAATGCTTTCAGTCCCTCAGTGAGGCTCTTAGAAGCTAGCCAGGGCTTACTACGTGCCAGGCACTGTGTCAGGTGTTGGAGCTAAAGGGAAGGAGAGCTTGGAGGCTGGCTGGGGAAGGACATCCATGACACAACCACAGCTAGAAACGGAGGCCAGTGCTAGAAAAGAGAGAGCAGGCTGCATGGAGAGTGTGTACCATGGGGCTTGTGAGCTCACGAATAAGTGGGAGTAACTGGAGTGGGGAGATGGGGGAGAGAAGAGGGTCTTCCCATCAATGGGAATCACCTGTGCTTGGAGGCAGGTGCCATGAGAGGTCTCCACAGGAAGAAGGAGGCAGTGTGGTTGAAGGGCAGAGAGATGGGGCAGAACAGGCATCAGTCAGTTGGAGGGGTATGAATAGACTGATGGGAGGATTATGGGTGCCTTTGGAGGACTGAGAATTTGTTAGAAGATCAGTGCAGATTTCTATGGAGACAAATGCCAGGAACTGATAGGTCTTTGAAAGGTCACTCTGGCTGCCTTTTGGCAAAGGGGTTGGTAAAAGGCACTTGCAGGTGTGAACACACCAGGTGGGAGGTGAGTGCAGGAAATCGGGTGAGGGAGCATGGGAACTTGGTCCCGGGGTATATAAGGGAGAATAGCCTTTAAGGAGTTCCACAAATTGGCACCAGCTGTGGCTTCATTACAGAGCTGGAAGGGGGAGGTGGGTGTGTCCTGGAGGTTACAGAAATTACATGAGAAAGGGAAGTCTTTTTAGATCTCTTTTTCAACTAGAGGAACTCTCACCTTATTGATAGAATTCCAGAGTGGGAACCAATGATATGAGGACATCTTTGAAATGTCTGAATATATTCTTCGACATCTTTGAAAGTGACGAGGAGACCTTGGCCTTAGGAGGCCTTGGCCCTCTTTGTAGCCAGAAAGATTTCACGTACAGATTTGAGTTCTCCATTTTAAAGTCAAGGAGTCAGTCCTTCCAAAGGACACCTCCTATCATTTTACCCTCTCATCATACCTCACGTGCTGGCATCTCCAAGACCCTCTGTTCCAGGTTGAGAGTATCCACTTTGGCCAGGCTGGTCTTGCCAAGAACACCACCACAGGAAATCTAGAGCCTATAATGCTATTAATAACATCATCTAGGACTGTGTTTGCTGCCCTCATAGCCTCTTCCCACCATGACTCACTGAAGCTTTTAACACATTGTATCCATTAAGCTATAGTTCCCAAAGGTCATCTTCTCTAGTGCCATTAATTTTTAGGGGACCAGGCAAACCTTAAACTTGTCCCCCCTAATTGGACCCCTGTTCCCCCACAATCTATTTGAAAGCCTTTCACCATGATTCTTGAATGAGATCTGAGACCACTGCTGGTACCTAACACTTCTTGGCACCTTGTCTGTTAGGTTCTTGGAAGAGGAGATGGCTATGGAGGTGAGTGGGAATGGGAGTGGGAGGATTTCTCCCTTCACTTTGCTTTTTGTGTTTTCAAATAATGGGTTTTGAGGGGGCGGGAAAGTTTAACCAGACCATTTATTTTCCATCTCCCATCGATAAAAAGTTTACCACTCCCCACTGGAAGAATTTATATCTTTCCTTTGAATCTACAGGAAAATCTCCCAAACCCAGACCACCACCATGTGGATTCAGCCATCTTCTGATTCACCTCCAGACTGTCTCCTCCTAACTGCTCAAGCCACTGGTTAAGGGCGAAATGTTCAATGCCCAAGCAATTAAGTGGGGAACACGTTTATCTAAGCAATTGCATGCAGCTCTCTATCTGCATACAGGAGGTCTCTCCCAAGCCTTTCCAACCTCAGCAAAAGAAGACAAAGCCCCAGCAGTCTGGGGTATATATCATTCATTCATTCCTGTGTTCAACACTCATGGCGGATCCCCAGCAAGACAGTGGGAGAGCAAGGACTGGAGAAATCCTGGAAGCTGAAGTCTGAGGAGGATTTCAAATTCAAGTCAGAGATGAAAGAAACATCTGGACTTGGTCCTCAGGTACATGCAGTATTCTGAACTGAGGCTAGAACCAGAGACCATTCTAATGAAAGGCCTCTACAGGTGGGCTCTCACAGGTGGGCCCCAACTCAGTTTCGTGTATATTCATTCATGAAATAGCTCTTTGGGTCAACATGCAGAAGAAAATCATTTCAGAAAACTGACAATGAGGAGAGGAAAGGGAAGCCAAAAGGCTTGTGAATGGGGAGAGAGGAGGAGCCAGGGCAGAAAACCAAGAATCCCTCCCTGCCCTCCTTGCTGCCAGGGAGGTCTGAGGGACTAGTTTCCACCTGGGATCCCAAGTCCAGAACAAAAGCAGCGGGGCCACGGCGGGGGAGGGAAGGGGGTCCTCAGCATGGGCGCATGGGGCTGCGGAAAGATGGGGGCTAGCGTGCCTGCTGGCGGGGGGCACCTCGCAAGGCGCTGTCCCCAGCCCGACCCCATGAGGACCCGGGTTTGGCGCAGCGTCCGGGGTGGTCCCGGTGCCCTGGGGTTCCGGGAAGCTGGGCCTCCACAACCTCCCTCTCCGCCCCCAGGTCGGGTCCGCGCTTTCTGCTCCAGGTGAGGGCGCGGCGCGGTGTCACTTTACCCCTGTGCAGAGGGTGGTCCGGAGAAGCCTTGGGGCAGGGAGGGGCAGCAGGCAGCAGGAGCGGGACAGCGGAGCCTCACATGGGAGCGTACGGGCGGCGAGTCCGGTGGGTCCTGCAGTCCCGACTGGGCCGCAGCACAGCACCGCGGCGCTGCCCGCCCCTCCTCCGCCAGCCCCTCCACCTCCTCCCAGACTCTCAGCCACATCCTCTGTGAGCTCACTTCCAGCTTCGGCAATTAGCCAAGCGCCTTCTCCCCGCCCCCCTCCCTCCTGAGTCCTCCGCGAGCTCCCTTTTCGCTTTGGCAATTAGCAAAGCCCCTTCTCCGCGCCGCCCCGCCCCCCTCCCTCCTGAGGCCCCGCCCTGGCTGGGGCGCGGGGGGAAGCCCCGGGGGCTGCAAGCTTTGCCAGCGCTGGCGCTGGGCAGCCTCCTAGCCTGGCTCCTTGAGCGGGTGTCCACCCGCGGCCTGGCTGCAAAAAGATCATCAGTCCTGTTAACCCTGGCTGCACTCTCCCGTCAGTTTGCTGGCTTCCTGATTGCGCCCAAAGCCATGAACCAGCTTCCCCAGCACAGGCCTGGGCTGAGATGCCTGCCCAGGATCTGTTTGAGCAGTCTACTCATCTCCAGGCAGGGATGGCACTTCCACATGGATGTTTGGGTTTTTTTATTGTTTTTTGGTCATTGGTTATTATTACATGACCTCCAGGGTAGGTGCTCCACAAAGGGAGTGAAAACAGGATGCATGATATACCCCTCACCTCCCATGCTGTCTTTCTCTTAAATAATAAGCACTGCTGAACTATCTTAGATTCTGTACCTTCTCTCCAGCCATGAACCTATCACTGTCTTTAACTCTTGAAAACTTCATTAGACAAATTAATGTGGTGAAGGAAGCAATATGAGAAAGCCTATTAATCTGATGAGCATGGAACTGAACAAACCCTATAGATACTTTCCCTTTGATTTCTAGCCTATCAATACCTACAGTGAGTCACATACACTCAAGATTATTGTTTTTATTGTATACTTCATATATTCATTGATTTTGGACTCGTTATCATTTCGTTGAAGTGTTAAACTATGGTAATAAACAAACTTTTAATTAACTTTTCCTCCTATGATACAAATATAACTTGCACTTGAGCTTTAGCTAATTTTATGTTCTAAAATTGCCAAAACAAAATGATCAAGGTTTCTCGATTATTTACTGTATTTTCTACTATATAATATTGTTCTATCTCTTCTGTATAAAGAAAATGAATGCTTGGGGCTCTTGGGTGGCTCAGTGCATTAAAGCCTCTGCCTTCTGCTCAGGTCATGATCCCAGAGTCCTGGGATAGTGCCCCACATCAGGCTCTCTGCTCAGCAGGTACCCTGCTCCCCTTCCTTTCTCTCTGCCTGCCTCTCTGTCTACTCGTGATCTCTGTCTGTCAAATAAATAAATAACATCTTTAAAAAAAGAAAATGAATGCTTGATAACTAAATGAATGCTTTACTGAACAAATTAAATATGGCAATAGCATTTTATTTTATCATGCTTCACATATTAAATAATAATATTATATCACTAGTCTACAAATAATCTACTCGCATAGTCATTTGGAAGCTTTTAGCAAAAGAATTCTTCCTCCTGATTGTAGTATAAAAGCCACAGAAATATACAGAAGACTCCTAGGATAGAAAGTTAAATCCAGTTATCCGTGATGCCTTGAGGAGGACCTGACCTATGTATGTCCTGGGATGCACTAGTAACTGTTACATGTGATAGGATTATATTTAATATATACAGTTTCATTTATTTCACAAAGGACATATAAATTTGAGAATAAAATATTTGATGAATCTATAAAGTCTATATCTATTTGTAACTAATGTGGTAGAACTAAGATGTTAATTTGAAAAAAAAATTCATTGAACACATACACATATTCAATTGTTTTTATATATATAAACAGCATTATTTATTTATGTAAATAAATGCATTGTCAGTAAAATCCATTTACTTATCAATCATAAGGGTAATTTTAAGTACTAAGAGTAAGAAATATGTGAAAAGATAAGTGTTCAAGAGTGCAGTTTGTGGTAATTAATACAATATGATAGGCTCATGAAAAAGATATATTACTTGAACTTAAAAGCTTCTATAATTAAGCGATGACCACTTGAAATTTGTAATTAGTCTTGCTGAAGTTTTTCCTTGCACTTATTGCCCTTCCCCAGAAGTTCATTAAGAATTTCTGTGAATGTCCTTATGTTTAATCTCATTCATAGATTCCACTGCTGCTCACAAAACAAAGCCAAAAAGAGAGGTAACTCTATGTGGCACTCCATCCACAAGCAATACATTCATAAATAATTAAAAAGCTCTCTACTTCATTTGTTACCCATTCAGCTGATAATTTAAATGAGTAACTGAGGCCATTTTATCAGCACTTTTAATAGAATGCGACTCAGAAACTTCACAGTGTTATTTAAGAAGAAATGCTCACGTGTTAAGGTTTTTATTTTTTTAAATCAACAAAATAATTTTCAAATATTAAAAGCAAATGTCTCCTTTTCCTCCAAGTTTCCTTGCTATGTCAAAGTTACAAATAAATACATTAAAATCGTATTTTGAGTAGTAGATAAAAACAAAAGTTTTAAAACTGTGGGTTGAGTGTCTGGGTTAACTTGTATAAATATCTGAACTCAATGTATTTAGACTTTATTAGATTTTTTTTTTAGACTATTTAAAAATACATGCTGAGATAATGACAACATTATTTTATTCATTTTAATAAATAAATTATTTTATTTAATTATGTTTAGATATTTATTTATTAAATTAATGATTTAATATTTAATAATCTAAATTTGAAATATTTTAAATTCTAAAAATATTTATTTAATTAAATTGATATATTTAATATAAATATTTAATAAATTATTTAATCATTATTATAATTATGCAATACATTATGTATTGTGTAATAATTGCATTTTAATAAATAAATAAATGTATTACTTACATTATTTTATTTTATTTTATTTTATTTTATTTTATTTTATTTACTTGACAAAGAGAGGGAGAACGCAAGCAAAGGGAGCTGCAGGCAGAAGGAGAGGGAGAAGTAGGCTCCCAGCTGAGTAGAAAGTTCAACCTGGGGTTCCATCCCACGACCCTGGGATCACTACCTGAGTCGAAGGCAGATGCTTAAGTGACTGAGCCATCCAGATGCCCAAGGCTTTGTATTCTTCGCTTCTAAATATTGATGCTCCTTCATCTCTGGAGTTAGTAAATTGATGTTGAGAATTCATATCAAAGAATTGATAGTAGCTGTTAAACAGAAACATGTAATTTAGGGGAAAAAAAAGAGCAGAAGGAAGAGAAAGGCCAAAAGTCAAAAGCACATTAATATAAAATTTAATTAGATAAAAAAGCTGATATTCCTGAAGGGGGCTAATAAAAGAGCTGCAAAGAGCTGATAGGATTAGGAAAATTGTCCACTCCTGGTCATTTCATAATTTTAAACTATTCCTTATTAATAAATATACTTAGTTCCAGAAACACAAGCACATAAGAACATTTCCACCAAGTTTCCTCTAACAGCATTTACAAATTAGACGTTCAAACAATGCAGTTCATTACATGTTGCATCTGTATCTTAAAGTTTAAACACTTTCTGTGACACATTTTCTAACAATTAAAATTAAAAAAAAATATATATATATATATACATATATATCTATGTATATATACATATACCTTATCCCTAAATGGAAAAAATATATATAGAGAGAGAGAAACCTTATCCCTAAATGAAACCTTTCTTTGTTTATTAGCATAAGTAGGTAAATTAGCAACAACAACAACAACAAACAGCTAATATTATAGAGGTAGGAACAATTTACCTTTTCATTCATTGCTATTTTCTAAAAATTCCTATTTTATTTTTTTCTCAAGTCTGTCATAATAATTTTCTAAATCTCCTGCCTTATTCAATTTTTTTCTTTTAGTGGAAATCTCTATTTCATATTTATTTTCTCTTCCTCCACTCTTTGCTCTAATAATTCAATGTATTATTAGATTTTCTGTTTTTCTCTTTATCCAGATATATCTTTTCTTTCTTTCTTTCTTTTTTAAATAATTTGATTTGCTGGCATTTTACATCAGTACATGCTTTCTTATGGATGTTAGAAATGTCTGTGGAACTACTAGAAGAATAAACTTTTTTACCTTTAAGAAGTTTACAGTCTAGAGTGCCTGGGTGGCTCAGTTGGTTAAGTGTCTTCCTTCAGCTTAGGTCATGATGCCAGGGTACTAGGATCCAGTCCTGCATCAGCTGCCTGCTCAGCAAGGAGTCTGGTTCTTCCTCTCCCTCTGCCCCTCCCTCTCTCTCTCTAATAAATAAATAAAATCTTTTAAAAAAAGACTTACTGAAATCTGAGACTGAATTACTAAATTCAGTCTTAATAGAAGACAGCTAAACAAAGCAATGATCACAACTGGAAAATTTAGCGAGATCATGGTTTAACATTTTTGGTTGACACAGGACCTCTTTCAGTAACAACTTTCCCTAAATATCAATTTCTTTGTAAGGCGAAAAATTTTGACAAGAAATCCAGATCCTTCCGATCGTTTTCATATCAATTTAATGTGACATCCTCAGAGTATATAATCAAATATGTAATTATTCTATCTGTTGCCTTGTATATTGCCTGTATCTTTTTCAGACTCAAAGTTCCATTAAGGTAGAGTTTTTTTTTTTTTAAAGCAGAGATTTTTAAAGTGTTTGATATATACAAGATGCTTAATAAGTTTTTTAAAAACCTATGTATTACAGAAGCCTTAAACAGGCTTTAAAAAAAGAAGGTGATATTAGTGGTCATATCAAACAATTTTCAGGTTTCAGTCATGTAAATAACTACATTTCTCAGAGACAGAGAAACATACAAATGATCTGGGTCCAGTAGGATAATGCTAGCATGTGTTGTAAATTCTTTTATATGACCTTATTCTTGCAAGAATTGGTTATGTGGCAGAAAAAAAGGTATCACTATCTTATACTTTATTATTTAAAGAGATTTATGGAAGTGTTAATTTCTTACACTACCCCTTTGTTTCAGTGGACCCAATTTCCGTGGTAATGGTGAGAGAAAAGTAGGCAATTTAGGAAGCAGCCAAAATCTCCTACAAGGCACTATAAAATAAGGCTTGTTCTAGATCATGGATCTGTCCAAAGGGGAATGTTAAGGGGTAGAATGGATGATGGATGCATTGTGGACTTATAACTTTAAGATTAATACTGTTATGCCCCAATAATGGGTCTATGATTAAAGGAGCGAGACTGATGTAAAGCAAAGGTCAAGCAAAGCTTTATTTCATGCGAAGCATCAAGAATCTAACCGAACGTTTGGGGCCACACCTCTTATGAGAGAAGGCAACCCTTTGCTGTTTCACAGTCTAGCTTTTAAGGGCAAAGGCCATGCAGTCAGGCCTGGCCACGCACAGGTGACCAATGAGATTTTAACACACACAGGAAACTCCACAGTGAGGCTAGGTGACCAATTGAGGTTCAATTTACCCTAGTATAGACATTTCACCCAGCCTATTACACCTTGATTAGGATTAGTGCCAAAAAGGTTCCCAAAGAGCAGAGGAGTGGGGCATACTCATTAGTATCTAGGGAGACAATATGCAAACACTGCCCTTCCCCTTCTGCTCATTGATGTCTCCACCTGGCCTGACCCACCCTTGTATATGGGCTTTGTTAACTGGAGCTGATTTCCAGGACTTGTTTTTAAGTGAATCCCCTGGGGGAAGGGGAACAAGGACAGTTTAAGGGTTAACCTCAATGAAAGCCTCTTGCTAAAATATAAAAATATAAAATAGGTCCTTACATTACAACAACTCAGTAGGGAAAGTCCCAGTGTGGTGATAAAAGAAGTGAGGTAACTTGCATTGCACATTTTTTTTAAAAAAGTGTAAGTTGTATTATTCTGTGCCATGACATCATACTTTATCTTCATCTCTGTCTACTAGTTTAAAACTAGTTAAACAAATTCAACAATTTTTTAAAAAATATTTTATTTATTTATTTAAGAGCAAAAGCCAGAGAGAGAGAGAGAGAGAGAGCATGAGCAATATGGGGCTCGATCCCAGGACTCTTGAGATCCTGATCTGAACCAAAGGCAGACACTTAACTGACTAAGCAAATGAGACTCCCACAAACTCAACAATTTTATAAAATTTTTATTTGTTGGGGTGCCTGGCTGGAACAGTCAGTAAAATATATAAATCTTGATCTTGGAGTTGTACGTTTGAAATCCACCTTGGGTGTAGAGGTTTTATTTAAAAATAAAATCTTTAAAAATTTTTTTTTTATTTTTTTATTTAAGCCATTGTATGGCAGTGTTGATCACTATATTGTACACCTGAAACTAATATTAACCTTATTTTAACTAACTACAATTTAAATAAAAACTTTAAAAATAAAATAAAAATAATAATCATAAAAATAAAAAAGAGGAAAAATTATTTGGCAGGCAATTTTCTTAATTGCATTATTATTTATTATTATCATAGTCTGTGTGTGTCGGTGGGAAGTGGCTGGTATTACAGTGAGTTCCATATCTGTGTTACACTGAGGTCCATGTCTGTAGTCAGTCTTTTTTTCTTTTAGTTTATTTTCAGGGATCCAAAATTCATTGTTTATGCACCACACCCAGTGCTTCATGTAATAAATTCCCTCCTTAATACCCACCACTGGGCTCACCCAACCACCTGCCACCCTCCTCTTCAAAACCCTCAGTTTGTTTCTCAGAGTCCACAGTCTCTCATGGTTTGTCTCTCCCTCCGATTTCCCCCAGCACACTTCTCTCCATCTCCCAGTGTCCTCCACGTTATTCCTTATGTATTGAGTCTTATAAAAACTTTTATTTCTTTCCCTATTCTGCTTTGCATATGCTTACCTTAGATGTTAAAATGTTATAAACCTCTCCTGCCTGGTCCATTTTCTCTCTCTTCTCTCATGATTTCTCATGCTCTCCCTGCCAACCCCACATGCCTTACAATATCTGGATATGACTAATTTCTTCCTGAGCTACTTTATTCTACTCTGCCATATGGTTGCCCTTCCCTCTTCTGTACCATAACTTCTATCCCCTGCATTTGTGCTTTAACAATACCTAATTCTTTTTACTGCATCTGTATCTTTGAGGTCAATACTCAGTAGTGCAATCGCTAGGTCATAGGCTAGCTCTATTTTACTGGAAAGAAGGGCCATATGCACCCCAGTGTTCATAGCAGCAATGTCCACTATAGCCATTCTGTTGAAAGAGCCAAGATCCCCTTCAACAGACAAACGGATAAAGAAGATGTGATCTATGGATACAATGGAATATCACTCAGCCATCAGAAAGGATGAATACCCAACTTTTGCATCAACATGGATGGGAATGTAGGTGATTATGTTAAGTGAAATAAGTCAAGCAGTGAAAGTCAATCATCATATGGTTTCACTTATTTGTGGAACCTAAGGAATAGCATGGAGGACATTAGGAGAAGGAAAGGAAAAATGAAGTGGGGGGATTGGAAGGGGAAATGAAACATGAAAAACTATGGACTCCAAGAAACAAACTGAGGGTTTTAAAGCTGAGAAGGATGTGGGGATGGGTGAGACTGGTGATGGGTATGAAGGAGTGCACATATTGCATGGGGCATTGGGTGTTTTACACAAACAATGAATCATGGAACACTACTTCAAAAACTAATGATGTATTGTATGGTAACTAACATAACATAATTAAAAAAAAAAGGAGGGGGACAATACCTAACACTCAATCTTTGCTAGTTTCTTGTTTACCTCCTTTTAAGAGTAAGCTCATTAGTGTTTTTTGTTTGTTTGTTTGTTTTTGTCTCAACTAAAAGAAGAAAAATAATACACATTATTTTGAAAACTTTTTGAACAGTGTACAAACGTTAGTCAAGTCCACAATGTCTCATCTCTTCTTCCTCCTAACATGGCTAAGATGAAAAACCCTTTATCTGGGAAAAGATCATTCTCCTGCCACCTTGTGTAAGATTTTGGCTTTAGCTTAGATTATCCTTTCTTTCCTTTTCTGAAAATAAGTTGAAAATATTAATAGCCTCAGTTTCTTCTTCCAAAATATGACTGCTTCTTTACCAAGTGCAAAAGCAACCCATTTTGACCATAGTAAACAGCTTGGACCTACTTTTTTTGGCTCACTGTTTTAGTGAGACAAGTGGAGTGAAGATGACACACCATTTCCAAATGTATTAATAATTGGTAGACCATACTTATAAATTGAAGTTTTGTTGCCATTAAACTATGACCAGACTCGCTATAATTACAGAGGTAAATTCTTTATATTTACTATATTTGAAATTACCATATAATACCAAAATAAAATTATGATTATGTGAAGAGTCTGTAATATTAAGAAGGTGACTTTGAAATGATTGCTTATCTAAATGAAATTTCCCATTTTATAATCTTGTATAAGCTTCCGTTGTCATTTCCTATTTAAAATCTATTAGAAGGCACTCTTATTTTCCCTTAAGTGGGAAGTCAAATGTGGAACAAATTCATCCCAAAGGAACTGATTCTATATTCCACTGAAGACCAGGTGGCTTCCATGTGGCATTTTGCCTCTTGCATATTGTTCATCTCCTACAACAAATGGGGGTATGCTCTTTAGTAAACTAATTCAACTCAATTAGAGGCATTGTCTTCAAGGGATAACATCATAGAGACTAGAATCAGAATCATACTTTTGGGAAAATTGGGCCCAGGATTTTTGTTTTGTTTTGTTTTGTTTTAAGATTTTATTTATTTATTTGACAGGCAGAGACCACAAGTAGGCAAAGAGGCAGAGGGTGGGGGGGGAAGCAGGCTCCCTGCTGAACAGAGAGCCTGATGCCGAGCTTGATCCCAGGATCCTGAGATCATGGCCTGAGCCGAAGGCAGAGGCTTAACCCACTGAGCTACCCAGGGGCCCCTGGGCCCAGGTTTTGATGGCTTCTTTCCTCAATCTTATAAAACCTATTTGAACTCTACTGGATGCCAGAACTGCTTAAAAATATTTGGTCCCTTGTAATTTTAACCTTCCAGTATTCAATGCACCTGATCCATGTAATATCTTATAGTATTTTATTCAAATGAAGACTCTCAAAGTGTGTTTCTTGGGAGACACTTTTCAATTGGTTGCTTACATTTCTGCATTTATTATTTGTTCTAGGCCATCCTTTGAAGATGGTTGTATTGAATAGACTTGGAAGACAGAAATAGTATCTTTTTTTTAACTTAACCTGTTGTGTTTGCAAATATTATCTGCCTCTGTTTTGATTCTTCTTGTGGGAACTGAGGCTCAGAACTGATATATAACTCCCACCCCTACACACACACACACACACACACACAAACACAAATACACACACACACACAAATACTGTTAATATTCTGGCTACCTCTATTGCTGTGAATAATAAACTATATTATTTCTGAACCATGAGTCTGCGTCTTCTATCAACACCCAAGAAACTACGGCAGACTCATACACCAGCTTTCAAATAAGGGAAAATAATCTCAGATGCTTTATATTTTTTGATAGTGTTACCTACTTCTGAACATATGACTGAACACATATAAAGCTGGAGCCCTGACCATTTAGAGCTTCTTCTGTGGAAGAACTATGCATTCACTAGTAAACAAAAGTAGATTCATCTTTTTTTTTTTTTTTCCTCCTGACACCATTTCCTCTCTCACACTGTTGCTCAAATTGGATGGAGTCTAAGGTCCTTTGAGGAAATTTTTGTTTAATGACTCAAAATAAAATAGGAAGAGTCTAAAGTGCTAAAAATACTTCTAGATAAAAGGTATAAGATAGTGCCAGAAAGGATAGTAATTTTATCTAACAACTGCCTGTTCACCCCTTTTTTGTTCATTAACTAATCTCCAAATTCCTGACTAAATCCCTTTTGTAAGCCAGAATGTGAGCTAAAAACTGGGATTTTAAAAAATTTTCATTTGAAATCCAGTTAGTTAACATATATGGTTGTATTAGTTTCATGTGTACAATATAACATATAGCACTCAGTGCTCATCATGACAAGTGCTCTAATTAACCCCCATCACTTATTTAATCCATCACTCCTTTCAGATCCCCTCAAGTAACCATCAGTTTGTTCTCCGTAATGAAATGTCTGTTTCTTGCTTTGTTTCTCTTTCTATGTCTTATTATTTCCCCTTTGCTTGTTTGTTTTGTTTCTTTTATTCCATATATGAGTAAAGGTATTTGTCTTTCTCTAACTGACTTATTTCACTTTTAGCATTATACTGTCTAGTTCCAACCATGTTATTGCAAATGGCAAGATTTCAGTCTTTTTTATGGCAGAATAATATTCCATTGTATATACATACCACTTATTCTTTATTTATTCATCAATTGATGGATACTTGGGCGCTTTCCATATCTTAGCTTTATAAATAATGCTGCTATAAACATAGGGGTGCTAGCATCCCTTTGAATAAGTTTTCTTATATTCATTGGGTAAATACACACCAACAGGATTGTTGGATCACAAAGGACTTCTATTTTTAAATTTTATGGAAATTCCATACTGTTTTCAAATATGGCTGTATCAGTTTGCATCACCACCAACAGTTCACAATTGTTCCTTTTTTTTTTTTTAAGATTTTATTCATTTGACAGAGAGAGATCACAAGTAGAGAGAGAGAGAGGAGGGAGCAGGCTCCATGCCTGGCAGAGAGCGCGATGTGGGACTTGATCCCAGGACCCTGAGATCATGACCTGAACTGAAGGCAGAGGCTTAACCCACTGAGCCACCCAGGCAGCCCCCACAAGTGTTACTTTTTCACATCCTCTCCAACACCTTTTGTTTCTTGTAGTGTTGATTTTAGCCATTCTGACAGGTGTGAGGTGGTATCTCTTTCTAGTTTTGCTTTGCAATTTCCTGATGATACATGATGATGGACATCTTTTCATGTATCTACTGAACATTTGAATGTGTTCTTTGGGGAAACACTTGTTCATGTCTTCTATCCATGTTTTTATTGGATTATTTGTTTTTGGATGTTGACTAAAAACTGGATATTAAGTAACACACAAGACAGGTTTCCTTGAGCTTAAATTTTATTTGCATGAGTATCATTAACAGGAAAAAATATGCATATGTGTATGTACAAGTGTGTTTATGTATATATCTATCTATCTATCCTCTATCCCATGTCTTCTAATTGTGGTAAATCCTGTAAGGTGGGGAATGGGATAGTCTGAAGAAATATGCTTCTGGATATGCTGGGTAAGCAAATTTAATTGCACTCAGATGCATTGGATATAAGTGAATCACTCAAATGAGTTATTTAATATTATATAGAAACAAATAAAAAGTTTATGTAGTTTAAAATAATAGGTAGTTAAAATAATTTTTTTGTTTGTTGTTTTTGTGTCTTTTTTTGTTTATATATACTATGGTGTGAATGTTTATGTCTCCCAAAATCATATTATGGAATCTAACTCTGGAAGTGATAGTATTAAAACATAGGGGCCTTTGGGAGGTGATTAGGTCATAAGTGGGATTACAGTCCTTTTAAAGGAGACCCCAGAGAGTTCTCTTGATTCATTCATCATGTACGTTTACAGTGAGAAGATAGCCATCTATGAGGAAGTGGGCTCTCCCTGGATCTGCCCATTCCTTAATCTTGAACTTCTCCGTTCTAGAACTGTGAGAAATAAATTCCTGTTCTTTATAAGCTATTAAGTCTATATCATGTCCGTTATAGCAGCCTGCATGCAGAAGGACACTATGACCTAAAATGAGAGCAATAAATATAAAGTTTCAGTAAAGTCAGTTGGTACAATGTTTTTTTTTTTTTTTTTTACTTAGAGAAGACATGCTGCTTCATGTTAAACCTTGATATTGTATATGTTTCTTGAAGGGCCACTTCTTACTCCTTTGTGTGTTTTCCACAAAGTCCAGGATGATGCCTTACATAAAGGTAATATTTTATAAATACTGTTGGAAATATATACTTCTCTAAAATCTTATTTTGCCTACAGATTACTTGGATCCACTTTGCCTTGTGTAGAATATTTGAAATATATTAAGTACAGAATGTCTCTCTAAATAACATTTAGAATCATCATTAGTTTATGACTCCTGACTCATTTGTTTATGCAGTGATACTTACTTCAAGAACACTGAAGTTTGTAATATATTTTGAATTAATCACCAAGCTAGTTTATTTTAACTTATGAAAAAATAATTTCTCATGTTGGTTTAATTCTGCTCTTATGTTATGGTCATGACATTTTCATTAAAATAAAGTAGAAAATAGAAGTAAATAATTAATGAAAAATAAAAAATAATAAATAAAAAATAAAAGCAAATCTCTTGTGAAATGTTAAACTTTTCTTACTTATTTTGTTTTGCTTTTCCTCTACCATGCTGGCAAAGCTGTATGTTGCAGATAAGTATAATTTTCTAGGTGCTAGGTTTGTTACTTTTACTAAAATTTTCAAAATATAAGGAGTTGAATAGTCATGGATTGTTTATTAAACTCCTTATCTACACATATAAAAATAAAACAATGATGGTGACCTGGGTATTTCTAAAATTGTATTCTGTTTTTCCATATTATGGTTTACAATGTAATTAATAAAGATTCTGCATATATTAACATCCATCCCCTTCTATCTCATCTGTATGTCCATACAGAGCATGTATGATTTCTATTCATTTCTATGTTGTGGTGAAGAGATTGTCTGAAGTAGCCTATATTTATGCAGGTAGATCTTAAGCTACGGTGCTCTTGTTTATTTGCTTGTTCGTGATCAGTATGTTTGAAAGATGGTAACTATTGCATCAGGTGTGACGATTAAAAAATATTATTGTTGCCTGATACACTGTGATGAAATAGGTAAGTCGATTCATAATTTGTTAATTAAATTAGAAAAGAAATTCCTTTGGATTTGTTCTTTATTAAAGTTTTTTTTTAACGAATTCCTTGGGATGTTTTTTGTGTAATATATATCACATGCCTCAACCTTTAAATTTGAATGTAGAAAAGAGTTATCAGAATGAGCCTAGAAAATATTGTTATGGGGGCGCCTGGGTGGCTCAGTGGGTTAAGCCGCTGCCTTCGGCTCAGGTCATAATCTCAGAGTCCTGGGATCGAGTCCCACATTGGGCTCTCTGCTCAGCAGGGTGCCTGCTTCCTCCTCTCTTTCTGCCTGCCTCTCTGCCTACTTGTGATCTCTCTCTGTCAAATAAATAAATAAAATCTTAAAAAAAAAGAAAACATTGTTTTGAAATATTTTTGTTCTGTTATATTATGTTAACTTAGGAAATAATGGTAGTTATTTTTATTAGCATTTCCTACTTTCCACATGCCCTTACAGATGAGATATCATGTTTTTCCTACTCTTTTTATCGTGGTTGTTATATTCTTCATGATCAATAACAATCAATAAAAATTCCTAACATTAATTTTCTTTGGGAAAGTGATATTTTAGCAAGAATCCATGACCAAAAATTTTAGCTGTTGTTCTTCCAGGAGATGAGACTATCAATAAGAAATAGAACTTATTAATTGTGTTGGTTGATGTTTATTGTCTCTGAACTTAGAGGTGCATAATTCAATTTAAAATTTATTTTGGGGGCGCCTGGGTGGCTCAGTGGGTTAAAGCCTCTGCCTTTGGCTCAGGTCATGATCCCAGGGTCCTGGGATCGAGCCCCGCATCGGGCTCTCTGCCTAGCAGGGAGCCTGCTTCCTCTTCCCTCTCTCTCTGCCTGCCTCTCTGCCTACTTGTGATCTCTATCTGTCAAATAAAATAAATAAAATCTTAAAAAAAACGGAGTGGACCTTATGGGGGTGCTTATCTGAAATTGAGGGACATTATAAAAAAATAAAAAATAAAATTTATTTTGAATTGAAAACAAGATCTTACTGAAGTTTAGGCATCCCACTTTATATCAGGCCTCCAGTACATTCTAATTTATTTATAGAAAATATCATAAACATGAATGACACTTTTCCTATTGCATTTATATGAAACTGCAATGACTCAAAGATGTCAGATTTGAAAAGCACTACCTTTCTATAATTTCTGTTTCTTAGGAGGAATGGATATACCATTTTAGCTCAATTATCCAACAGTATTCAAAACCACCATGAATTTTAAAACATAGTTATTACACCCTAAAAATCAAGTATGAAAATGTATAAACAACCAAATCTCTATCTGTAAATGAAATACTCCCACACAGACGGGTTTTAAAACTTTCTAACTTAAGGAATTTGATAGCACAGACTCAGGGTAGTAGTTTCAGTGCCTACAGTATACTTTCAGGGAGAGAGTAATGTAAGCTCTGAGTCACTTTCTGCCTAGAGATGACCTAATAGTGGTTCTGGCATTGTTTGTTTGTTTTTGAAAATACGTTCCTGGGCGTCATTCAGAAAATGCAGAGTTTGGCATCTATATAAATTAAGGATGATCTTTTTGAACTTTTGTCTTTCATTACATCAAATTACCATAATTGGACAGAAATTCCACTAAATTAAGCATTGTTAGGAAATGTGTAAATTGGAGCTACTCAAATTAGTTGCTCTTTGAACTATGTGCTGTTGGTTCAGGATTAGATAAGGAGTTTGAAGGCAAACCTAAATCATTGCTTCCTTTTTTGAGAGATTCTCAGCATATTTTCTTAAAATTAGCTGAAATAAACAATGTGTTTAGTCGCAAAGTGATTTGCATTTTTGCACAAACTCCCTATCTCCTTGAGAATTATAACAAATATTTCATGAAACATCATTGATCTTTACTTTGTTACACTGCTGTAAAGTACATTCAGAGTTGCCAGTTAAAGGTGTTAGTGTTGAGATGAAATTTCATGCATTTTTCTTCACTTCCATGCAAATGAACACAGTAATTTATTAAGACACAATGAAGAAAAAAAAATTGACAATGAGTTCCAGATTTTAAAAATCACTTGCCATTCAATCCAAATTGTGAGTTTGATCGGTTACCGAACACTTTATAATGCACCCCCGGTAATTTTACAGAGATTACTTTTTTCTTACCAATTCTTGATTATTCTGTCTTGCAATGCAGAGAAAGCTAACTAATTTAAAATAAACTTCCGTTAATTTTGATTGTTATAAACTTAAAATTGACTAATTTCCATATACAGAGTTTAAAATGTTCACAATTTACATTAAATATATATTCTGTGTATACCTTGGAAAAATTATACTGAAAATTGAAATTAAACTGATGTTGTATATAGCTGCAAGAAGCCGCCTGTCCCATTTCATCTTACTATATAAGTTGTGTAGGTAATTTATAAAATCCCTGCTGAACTGCATAACAAATCTATTTTTTGTTGGAATGGGTAGTAATGTTTCTTCTTATTTCGAAATAAGAGTTGGTCTATGAGTGCCTCTGCAACTGTATTTTTCCTAAGTGGCTTCATGGTCTTGAACTGAGAAAGCTCAGAGCATTAAACATCAAAGTAATATATTTTGACATAATTAGACATCAAGGAAATGCAATTAAAATGACACTGAGATATCACTACACACTTACCAGAATGGCTAAAATAAAATATAATGACAAGCCCAAAAGAAAAAAATATACCATTTGATGATACACAATGGCAAGTTGTACCATAACTTAACCATCTCAGACTAGTGTAGTGTTAAATTTGTTTTTCTAAGCCATGTTTTGGGTCACTTACCACTTTTCAAGGATATAAAGTGCTATCATTTTACTTAAAACTGTGAAATTTGGTCAGATTTAAATTTCAATTTATGTTAAAACATTCTGTAAACTGTGTTAGACTTTGACATTTGTTCCCTCAGTTCAGTGAATAACACTATATCATATTCTGAAAAATACGCTAATTTTTTATTATTTTGAAAAATATCCCTTTTTCCTCTTATGGTAATTATTAATATGAATTAATAGTAGAATTTGATATGGTCCAATATGACCATAAATACTTTATTGTATATTATCAAATTTAATAATGAATATAATGTACTTCTTTGGACAATTTTTAAAGACCAGTCTACTCTTGAAACAAAAAAAAATGGAGATGCACTTCTTTAGTTCACACAAATTTCATTTTATTATATATGACCTCAGATAAATTTCAACAAATCATAATTTATTAAAATCATGTCTACTTAAAAATCTCATAGAAGAGTTAAACCATCAAAAATAAAAATAAACACACACAACACACACACATCACCCATGTATTGGCAAATCACAATTGCTGTAACAATACATTAGGCATTCCACAGTTAAGGGCTATCAAAATTTCCATCAGTGACAAAAAGATTTGTATCCAAATGGACTGATTTGCCAGAATCCAAGAAAAAGTCTCCTAGGATTTATTTAAAGGTAAATATTTGAACAAATACTTCTTAAATTTAGGAAATTCAGAACATACGATTAAAGAATATTTGCAGTGCAGACTATATTCAATCCTTCCTTCAAAATGTGCCTTTGAGTACATAATTCTGTTTTCTCGATCTAAATTGAGCTGTCTTCCAAGGAAGTTTTCCAAAATGTGTGTCTCTGTGTGATAAATGTTCTAAGACCTAACATGCTTCATTGTATTTTTACTGTGCTCTCAAATTTAATCAATAATTTGGATTGATGTATAATACCTAGTTTCAAATATCTTTTCCATCTATAAAAACTCCCAGCTGTCTCTTTATATGCTATTACTATTGAGAATTGTGCTGTCAGTATTATTCTTGTACATTTTAGGTGATCTGTTCTTCTCTTGGGCATCATTTATGCTCTTCTCTGTTTTTGATATTCTTAAAACTCACCATAATGTATACGAGTGGTTTTTAGTGTGTGTAGTTTTTGTTTTGTTTTGTTTTGTTTCTGATATCTCGTGTTTGGCATCATTTTAAGTCTGGTATCTTTTATCTTTCTTTAATTCTCCAAAATTTATCTCAGTACTTATTTAAATATTTTCTTTATTTTTTTTTCTCTTCTGCTGTATTTGGGCAGAAGTCATTAATTTGTTTGTTTGTTTTTCCCAACTCATTTATTCATTTTAAAGCTATATTCATCTTAGTCTCCATTTATTGTATTCTTTATTTCAACAATTTTCACTTAATTTATATTCACAGTATAGTATCTTTCTTTTCCTTGTATATGTATATCATTATTTTATCATATACTTTTAAGCTATTTTTAAAAATATTTTATTTATTTATTTGACAGTGAGAGATCACAAGTAGGCAGAGAGGCGGGCAGAAAGAGAGGAAGGGAAGCAGGCTACCTGCTGAGCAGAAAGCCCGATGTGGGGCTTGATCCAGGACTCTGAGATCATGACCTGAACGGAAGGCAGCGGCTTAACCCACTGAGCCACCCAGGCGCCCCTTTTAAGCTATTTTTTAAAAGTACAGTCATTCTTTTTTTTTTTTTAAGTTTTTCTTTATTTATTTATTTGACAGAGAGAGATCACAAGTAGACGGAGGGCAGGCAGAGAGAGAGAGAGAGAGAGAGGGAAGCAGACTCCCTGCTGAGCAGAGAGCCTGATGCAGGACTTGATCCCAGGACCCTGAGATTATAACCTGAGCTGAAGGCAGTGGCTTAATCCACTGCGCCACCTAGGCGCCCCTAAGCTATTTTTTAAATTCCTGTTCCAATAACACTTGGATTGGCATATAAAGTTAACCACATCATATTTTTTAGGTAAGTAATTGTACTTTTTATGTGCATAGTTATTTTGGTCCATAAGTTCAGCTCTTCTTAGGATCATCAAATCTCTGTAAAGTCTGGGTATGCTAGGATTTCCTAAGCAACAATAAAATACATTGAAACCTGGTAGCTTAATTATAATAATGTTTTCTTTCTCAATCATTCACAATAGTATTCCATTCTGAGTAGCTTCCTTCTATTTTGCAGCTATAGTGTTTGGAAAAACTTGAAATGTGATATCACTGTGATAATGTGAATTGGTCAGGGTTTTTCAGAGAATCGGGAAGAGAAAAAAAGGAAGATATTCTCCAGGGCCAACTCTAGAAGTGACTATTAAAACATTTTTTCAAATTTAATTGAACAAATCTCAGAAATGCCATCTCCAGTGAAATACAAAAAAGATTATATATAGTTCTGGGCACACACATCTCATTTGACCCAATGATGTATATCAATGAAAGACTGAAGGCCAATCACCACTCCATGGGAGAATTTAAAAATAAATTTACTAATGAGGCCAAGAATTCAGAATCACAAATACTTCAGAACTAATAATAACTGCCTTCACTTGATGTTATTCTATAAGATAAATCCTACGGTCAAGTTTCAATTTTAAATTCTTAAATCCTTATGAAGAAGCATCATTTGGAGGGAGCAGTTTTCATAATTTATCATCCATCAGCCTTTTTTAAAAGATTTTATTTATTTATTGGACACAGAGAGAGAGAAAGAGAGCGAGAGAGAGAGATCACAAGTAAGCAGAGAGGCAGGCAAGCAGGGAGGGAAGCAGGCTTCCTTTTGAGCAGTGCCCGATGTGGGGCTGGATCCCAGGACCCAGAGACCATGACTTGAGATGAAGGCAGAGGCTTAACCCACCACCCACGTGATGAGAGAGCCACTCAGGTGCCCCTCATCCATCAGTCTTAATTGATTGGAGGAAAATGTGTGGAGGAATAATGCCTTAGGGAGCTAATCTCTCTAAAGAATTTTCAAGTCTTTACCCCTTCAAGGTTTTGTACAGTTCTGATAGCCTCAAAACATCCAGCGGATTTCTACAGTGACAGGCCTGTTAAAACCTGTCTTCAAACCAGGAATAGAGCTTGAAACATACCAGTCAAGGGCAACTTTGAGTATTTTAAGGCGTTTATCATCATTTCTTTGTTTTTGGTTAATATCTGAAATAGTTCCATATTACACTTGCATAATTTCTCCAGAGCTGACTTTGAAGGAGGCATTCAGTTCCAGCTAGTTCCATATTTTGGCAAGAACTATACTTCTATATTAAAAAAAAAAAAACATATTTTAGGGCGCCTGGGTGGCTCAGTGGGTTAAAATCTCTGCCTTCGGCTCAGGTCATGATTCCAGGTTCCTGGGATTGAGTCCCACAGTGGGCTCTCTTCTCAGCTGGGAGCATGCTTCCATTCCTCTCTCTCTGGCTGCCTCTCTGCCTTCCTATGATCTCTGTCAAGTAAATAAATAAAATTTTTAAAAAAACATATTTTATACCAGTTATTCATGTTTATTAACTATGATATCACAATACAAATAATACAAACAGTTGCTCTTTATTAATATCTTCAACCAAGATAAAAAAATATGTCATATTTTCTCCAAAAATTTTATATCATCTGATAGGTCAGATATATATAAAATTACATTTAAAGTTTTAAAAATATCAGCAAATATTTTCATTTAAATGCCAATTTGAAAAGAAATCTACTTTTCCAAACACGACTTTTTTTTTTAAAGATTTTATTTATTTATTTGACAGAGAGAGATCACAAGTAGGCAGAGAGGCAGGCAGAGAGAGAGGAGGAAGCAGGCTCCCTGCTGAGCAGAGAGCCCGATGCGGGACTCGATCCCAGGACCCTGAGATCATGACCTGAGCCGAAGGCAGCGGCTTAACCCACTGAGCCACCCAGGCGCCCCCAAACACGACTTTTTATCCTATTTATTTTGAATTTTGTCAACAACTGATAAAATGTTTAGCGAGACTATAAATGTTAGATCGAAAAAAATGATTAATAGATGTAGGTTCAAATTATTATGTTCCATTAAAAATGATTTAGTCTTTGATGAACATCTGTTTGGTAATATGTTGTATCCAGATATAGTAAATTAAAGACATATATAAAATTATAGGGAAATGACATCTTGCGTTCCATTATGAGTAGAGCTTTTAAAATGCTATTTGTCACAACCTGTCATCTTGTCATTATGTAGCATTATGTAGCAATTAAAAAATGTATACTCTTCACTTAGAAGTCTTTTGGAAATCTAAAATATGACTTTCTATGGTTTGTGTCTCCATATTGCTTTATTGCCAGTTAAAACAAATCCACATGCTTTGATTCAAAGGTAATAAATTCCTCTTATTTGGAAAAAGGATGTTTATTTTTGTTCTCTCACCCTTAGCAGGTGGTTTCATTTTAGCACACTTCAGAGTTATAATTTCATGCTTATTAAAAACATTTATTTTGATCTACATAGATGAATGAAACTTTTATTTGATTAAATTATTTGCCAAAAAATCTGTGATTTTTATTTTTATTTTTATTTTTAAAGATTTTATTTATTTATTTGACAGAGAGAGATCACAAGTAGGCAGAGAGGCAGGCAGAGAGAGAGGAGGAAGCAGGCTCCCTGCTGAGCAGAGAGTCCGATGCGGGACTCAATCCCAGGACCCTGAGATCATGACCTGAGCCGAAGGCAGTGGCTTAACCCACTGAGCCACCCAGGTGCCCCAAATCTGTGATTTTTAAAAATGTATTTCCTTTGAAGGGTTATTTTAGAGCATTCAAAGAGGATCTAAGAGTGTGGTATTATGCAGTTTTTAAGTAGGTATGAAATGGTTAATTATAGGATTGTTTTTTAAGGCTTATGTATATTGTCCATTATATGCTATAAAATATTTTGAAAGTAAATTTAAGGTATGTTTTACGTAGTTTATTTTTTTGGAAAAAAAATTGAAATGACTTATGAAATTCAGTATACTCTCAACATTAATTTATTTTGAAATTTACCAGTTGTGTACTGTACTATTATAGGGCAGATATTACTTCAGACTACACTGGTAAATGAAATACTTGGCTTTGTAGAACTTTTATTTTAATGGGTGAGACAATTCAAAGCTATAAACCTTAATAAAAATGGCATAGTGCATTCAAAAAGGAAGAGTACAATGGGGAAAAAGAAAAATTCGATCAGGGTGAGAAAAATCAAGGTTGCTAGGCAGGGGATGGGGAGTTAAAATTTTTAATAGAAAGATCAGGGTAGTTACAATGAAGCTGACAATTGAACAAATGTATGGAAAGGTGATGAATTTGCGCAGAACTATCAGCAATAAGGTCACTCCAGACAAAGGAATTGGCTATCTTGAAGGCCATAAGGTTGGATCATGCCTGGCATATCTGAGGAATAGCAAGGAGGCCACTGTGAGTGACTGAAGAGTAGCAGGGAAAGAGGTCACAGAGGTTAAATGAGTGGCTAGATCATGTAAAAGCTTAGAAGTCATTGTAAAACTCTGGCTTTTATATTTGGAAACTTACTGTGTGATAGAATTTCTGCTAATAACTGAGAGTTCAAATGTCCATAAACTTTCAAGGATTCTTATTCTAGTAAGACAGAATAAAGAGAAAGAGTTCATATTTTCACATGGTGTAAGAAATGCTCGGAGATTCAAGTGTAGGAAGTTATGGGAGCACAGAAGAAGGCACTAAAATCACACCATATATTTGATGACTGTGACTATATATAAATTTGTATTTTAGATTTTTTGTAGTCATGGAATCACACAGTATATACTATTCATTGCCTGGATTTTCTTTTCTCAGCATGATTACTTTGAGAGTCTCCAATTGTCTTTGCTCTATTGATGGACATTGATGAACATTTCCACTGTTTTCAATTCTTAAAAATAAAGCTGCTATGAAATTCATATACAAGTCCTTGTATGAACATAGGGTTTGTTTTTCTTGGTTAAATGCCTAGAATAAAATGGCTATTTGTGTAACTGCAACATATTTTTCATTTAAAAAAAATTTGAAACTATTTTCCAAAGTGGTTGTATCATGATATATGCCAACAACAGTTTAGATTTTTTGTTGCTTCTCAATCTAGCTCAGACCAAGTACAATTAGCCTTTATAATTTTAGCCATTCTAATAGATATGTAAGCATGTCTCATTATGATTTTAATTTGTATTTCTTTAATGTCTAAATGTTGATAAATTGGCCATGTGCTTATAAGCCATCCATATACTTTTGGTGACATGTCTCTTCCATTATTTCCTTCACATGTAAAATTGGATACTCTGTTTGGTTATTAGTAAGGTTTTTTATTTTTATTCATTTTTAAATAATCAGAGTAGATGTCCATTATCAGATATTTAATTTGCAAATCCCTTCTCCATCTTTACGGTTTCTCAATGGAGCTTTGATAGCTGTGTCTTTCAAGAAATATGCTACTTCTTTCCTGGTACACGGAGGTATGACTACAACATTATCAATGTTGACCTTTGCAAAGAAAATCATGGCTTAAGATATATGTAGTCTGCAGTTGTTGGGAGTGTTCACCATCCTTGCCTCTAACTCATCTCTCACTGGCCACACATTCAGGTATAGGGGAATATTGATTGACAAAATATTAATTGCCAAATAACACTAGTTGGAGAATAAGAAAAATGCAGGCACCTGATTATATAATATTCCTTAAATAAAATATGTTTTTATAAGTGCTATTGGAAGTAAATTCCTCAATACTTTAATCACACAGAATGATGAAATCCTAGATTTTTTTTCCTTGTATTTACTGAGAAAATGATCATGCCTCAAGTATATTAAAATGGAATAGGGAAAATTAAAAATTGTTTTAAGTTGATTTGCGTGTGTTGTGCGTATGTGAGAGAGAAAGTGAGAGAGAAAGATAAAGAAAAAGAGAAAGGGAAAGACAGAGAGGTGGCTGCAGTGAATTGATGAGTTGGAGGATAGATTTTAAAGTTTTGTCTTTTGCTTTCTACATTTCCTTTTCCTTAGGTTCAAGAGAACAATCAGTAATATCTCAGATGCCTGCTGGTAACATCAGCAGAAAGAGTTAGAGGTTCCTAGAAAATTAAAGAAGAGATATAGTTTTCCTGACATAAGAAAAGTCATTTTTTGTCCCCAGCTATTTTCAATGATCTATACCCCACCTGTGTACTTGCCCAAGCACACTTCTTCCAAAACTTCCTGGGAGGTTCTTAAAAAGAAATGCAAAAACCTCACTCCTTAAGGATTTTGAGGGAACAAGGCAATGGGAAAACTAACAGTCACCGCCAGACCAGGAAATAGCCTAAGCTATTGAGACAATAAATCAGTGGTAAAACTCCTAGTGCTATTTCAAAAGCAATCAAGGCCTTGCATTCCTTGTCCCAGAAAATGAGCCCAAGACCCCATCTAGTTTCTATCTGCTCTTGAAGCCTGCAGAGTCCCTTTCCCTTGTCCAACAGTTACCTCTGCTTTATTCTAACATTGAAGTTTCTGCCCTCGGTGGAATACAAGCTTCATTCAGGTGAACATGCAATACATATTGCACAAATACATATGTGGATGTGCATGCATCCACAACCTTATGACCAACCATACACGGGATAATAAAACTCTCCCTTCTGAGTATTCATTTTAAATACTAAATAAAAATCTCTCTCCTGTTCAAACAGTCAAGGCTTTGGAACTTATTCCCTGTGAACTCCTTGTATGTTGTAAACAAAGATTCCTTTGTTTGACAACTCCACCTGTTTCTGTGATTCACCAAAGACTGACCTCAGTTAGTTCCGTTACTGTAATGTAATATCAAGCATATCTAGTTAGTTGATCATTTTGTTCAAGTCTTACATATCTTACCAATGTGATGACCATTTGTCTATGTAATCTTAAAATAAGGGTGTTGAAATTATTTTCCATTTGTCGTCCAAGGTAGAAGTTATGATTTTTGTTCTTAGTTTTTCCCTATATATCCCCAAATCTGTTGTTACGTATTAAAAGTCAAGAATTATTATACTCCTGGGGCGCCTGGGTGGCTCAGCGGGTTAGGCCGCTGCCTTTAGCTCAGGTCATAATCTCAGGGTCCTGGGATCGAGTCCCGAATCGGGCTCTCTGCTCAGCAGGGAGCCTGCTTCCTCCTCTCTCTCTCTCTCTGCCTGCCTCTCTGCCTACTTCTGATCTCTCTCTGTCAAATAAATAAATAAAATCTTTAAAAAAAAAGAATTTTTACACTCCCTGATGAATTCATCCTTTTACTCTTCTGTAATTTTGACTTGATCTTTATGTCTGATAATGAAATTTGCTTTAAAATCACTTTTCATTATCTTGATATAACCACCAAAGTTATAGTATGATTAGAGTTAATATAGCATATTTTTTCTTTTACTTTTTAAAGCACTTCTATATTGAATCCTGACAAAGAAACAAAACAACTTTTTAACTCTGGAAGCATCTTTCTAAATTATCTTTTTTTTTTTTTAATGAAGCAGTAGCAATTTTTGTTAAGGGACTTAAACTGAAAGTAGGTTTAGAAATTTATTTATTTATTTATTTATTTATTTAGTAAAAGATTTTATTTTATTTATTGACAGCGAGAGAGAGAGAGAGAGAGAGAGAGAGAAGAAGCACACAAACAGGGGGAATCATGTGCAAAGGGAGAGGAAGAAGCAAGCTCCTTGGGGTGCAAGTAGTCCCATGCAGGGCTGGATCCCTGTACACTGGAATCATGACCTCAGCCAAAGGCAAACATCTGCTTAAACAACTAAGTCATCCAGGCACCCCTAGAAAATTAAAAAAAAAAAAAAAGACCTTTTAAAAACATTTTGTTTCTTTCTTGTTTTTTTTTTAAATATTTTATTTATTTGACAGACAGAGAGACAGGAAGAGGAACTATAAGCAGGGCAGAGGGAAAAGGAGAAGCAGGTTTCCCACTGAGCAGAGAGCCTGATGTGGGTCTCCATCCCAGGACCCTGGGATCATGACCTGAAAAGAAGGGACACTTCTTGGAGGAAGCCACCAGACACCTCTTTTCTTTGTTTTTAATATATGGCAACTGATGCTTCCCAGCCACGAGGAGCATATTACCCATTGATTAAATCTTTGATAACAACCTATTTAAAAAGGTGTGTAAATATATACTTACTCAGATTTATACACTTTGTGTTTTCTTCATAGTTTGGGGCTGGACCCCATGGTCACAACACTGCTTCCAGTCTTTATCTTCCCATCTTTTGATACCAGGTATTTGGTCAGCAAAGCAAATTAGTATCAAAATTAATAAGCCCTTGGCACCATATCTCTGGAGCAGGGCTTGCTCTTAGCCAAGGCCCAGAGCAGTTGACCTCCCCTCCCTAGTGCTATAGCCCCAAGGACTAGGTCCCTGCCACCAGAACTCAGTCTTACATGTTATGCTAAGCAGACAAAACCAAAACAGGAAAGCTCTGACAGCTTTCACTGGCATGCCTCATCTCCAACTCCCTCGACATCTAGGCAGTACCAGATGACAGGGAGGGGTCTTGGTCCAACATATGGGAGGGAAGGAAGTAGCCACGAGCAAGTACCTGCCTCTCTGTTCCTTTCTTTCATGAGCAGGTTGTAAGGAGGAGGAAGAGGAAGGGGAAGAGAGGTGAACTTCAAGGGGTGAAGGCCTCAAATAGGCAGCTGGCTCCTGCCAGTAGGAAAGGGACAAAGGAGAAGGCAGTGAGTCTTGCAGGGAGGGTGGGGGGTAAGGGTTACAGCTTATGACGGAATCTGGACAGGAGTAATAGGGATACTAGTCATTTGAGTCCACCATTGGCAAGCTGGGCTGGGTGTCAGGGCAGATAGGCCTCCTTGGGCAACGGCACATGAGAGAAGGTGGAATTCTTCTCTGAGGAGCAGGTGTAGCTTTGGGTGTTGGGAAAGCATAGACAGTATTGTTCCAGGGCCAAGGACAGGTCCGGTTACTCCTGGTTGGAGGTCAAGGACACAGTATGATCCAGGTCTTCTACCAGCAGCTTGAAGGTACCACATGCCAGCCACCCCTCATTATTGTGTATAACTCTCTGGTGCACTTATTGGCTTATCCATCAAATGACTCCTTCAGCAGCTTAAAAACCACCTCCACAGGCACTCCAGGATATGGGAGGCTTCCAGAGTGAAAATTTTGCACAGGATCACCCCAAAAGACCAGAAGTCACTCTGGTGGATGTAGATCTGGTCAAACATGGCCTTAGAGACCATCCAGTTCACAGGCAGTCCACTATTGGTTCTCATTTTATAGTAACTGATGTGGTGATATCTCTGGCAAGGCTGAAGTCTGAGATCTTCATCATGTTGTCCTTTGTCACCAGCACTTCCCTGGTGGCCAGGTCTTGGTGTATGCACTTCTTGGAGGCAAGGTACTCCATGCCTCAGGCTACCTGGTAGGCACAGGATACCGGGTGCTTGGAGGAGAGTTGCTCTGCTGCATTGTGGCTGATATTGTAACAGTACTCCAGGTCAGGAGGCCTCTGGGCCTGCAGGTACTCCTGTATGTTGTCTTTGGAGGCATATTCCATGATAGTGTACGAAGGACCATCCTGTGTGCAGGACCCAGCAGGTTGATGGTGTCCTTGTGCTGTCCAATCATCTTCATCATCTCCATTTCTGAGATTAGGTTTGACAGGTCTTTCTCTGCTGCATCTGACTTCAACATCTTCACAGACACTTTAGTCAAATGGTTGGATTTGTCTTTGTCCAGCCCAATGGCCTCCTCCAACAACACCTGCCCAAAGTAGGCCTCTCTTAGGGGTCTGCCTAAACTGCCTACAACCAGCCTGCCTCAAGGCAGTTATGAACTCTAGATTATCCTCAAAAACATTAAACCACAAGCTAAAAATTCTCTTCACTAGGTCTCTGTCGCAGGTCTAATTTTCTTATCTTTCATCATTTATCTTTTTCCTAATTCTTATTTTCAGTATAGTTTATTTGGCTTCCAGGTGTTTCCCCGGGTTTCTGTATGCTGTTTCATAGGGAAGAATTATCCTGTCATAAAATTATTTCTTGAGCATTCATTACATCTCTCGGTTAAAATGGGTTCTTTTATGGTATTGATTCATTTGAGTTTTCTCAAAATGGGAAGAATTTTCAAAATGGTGTTTTCCTCAAGGTTCAGAGTATGTCTTAGCCTCATCTTTACTCTTTTTGAAATTCACTTTCAAATTCTTGTCCCTCTTTTTATCTTTTTAAATTAAAATGTTTCCTTTTACTATTTTTTTATTTGAGTGTAGTTGATAGTCAGTGTTACATTGGTTTCAGGTTTTCAATATCTCCATACATTATTCTATGATCACTACAAATATAGCCACCATCTGTCACCATATAACACTATTATAATATCATTGACTATATTCTCTACACTGTCCCATATCTCTTTTTAAAATTTCTGATTTTTATGTTTTCTGTTATTCCAATTTTCGACCTCATTTTACTTGGTTACTTTAATAAAATATGCCTGATTACACACTCTATGCTGAAAACCATAGCATTTGATTTATAGTAGTCTTCTTCTTCTTCTTCTTCTTTCTTCTTCTTAATTAACATATAATGTATTATTAGCCCCAGGGGTACAGGTCTGTGAATCGCCAGGTTTACACACTTCACAGCACTCACCACAGCACATACCCTCCCCAATGTTCATAACCCCACCACCCTCTCCCTATCCTCCCCACCCCCCCCCTAAACTCTCAGTTTGTTTTGTGAGATTAAGAGTCTCTTATGGTTTGTCTCCCTCCCGATCCCATCTTGTTTCATTTACTCTTTTCCTGTTCCCCAAACCCCCCACATTGCACCTCCATTTCCTCATATCAGGGAGATCATATGATAGTGCCTTTCTCTGGTTGACTTATTTTGCTAAGCATAATACCCTCCAGTTCCATCCATGTCAACGCAAATGGCAAGATTTCATTTCTTTTGATGGCTGAATAGTATTCCATTGTGTATATATATATATATATATATATATATATATATATATATTTATATATATATATATTTCATTTGTTGATGGACATCTAGGTTCTTTCCATAGTTTGGCTATTGTGGATATTAATGCTATAAACATTTGGTGCACGTGCCCCTTTGGATCATATACAGTCTTCTTTACCTCTATCAGAACCCCAGGAAGCTTTATTTATTTATTTACTCACATAAACAGATGATCCAACACAACGTTTTTTGATGTTCCAATGTATTATAATGTCTTACCGCTTAACACTATGCTTACTGCTCTCTTTCACTGTCTGACTATATCCTCATCATCACTATGCCATTTAATGAGAAAGAACATTTGAACTCAGAGTTCTCTCCATATCAGGGAATGAATACTCCACCCTTCTGTTTGTGCAGGTAAAATAAATGTTGATGTCTGTCCTGCACATACCCCATCCTGTTCACCAGAATATTCACCATCAAAATATATACACAATGAAAACCATACCTCACCACTTCTATTACCACCCAGCATGCTAAAAACACCATCATATGTTCCTGAATTATTGACTTGATTGATAACCCCACTTCCACACATACTGCACTCCTTTCTCCATGCAAATTTATTTTGGTACAGCAATTTAACCTAAAAATCAAGTCATATGATTTCATTCTGCTGTTGAAAGACTTTTGGTATCTTCCCCTTTCATATTAAATAAAAACTGAAGGCGTTTCAATGTACTAGAAGGTCATACATCAATACGTTCTTCCTCTCTCCACCACTATGAACTCCTCATTGGCCTCCTTGCTTTTCCTCAAAAGTAACAGACAAGCTGTTCACACAAAGTCTATATACTTACTTGCTCTGCCTAGAGCAATCTTTTCCTTTAATATTTGTATAACACTCTCCTTCACTTCCTGGGTCTTTGTGCAAATAACATCTCATAAATGAGATATAACCACCCAAAACAAAATAAAATTAACTTTCATCCCAGCATTCCCCAATGGCTTTTACCTTTCTTGCATTTCTTTGTATCACTTAACACCATCAACCATCAATCATTATTCTATTACTGGTTTATTTTCTTATTTGAGACAGAGAGAGAGAGAATTGGGAGGGTGCGCAGAGGAAGAAGAAAACACCCCACTGCCTAGAAAGCCTGCTGGGGAGTTACATCCCAGGACCCTGAGATCATGACCCAAGCCAAAGGCAGTCACTCAATGGACTGAGCCACCCAGGTGCCCCTCTATTATTGGTTTATTTCACTATTATATTTCAAAAGAATGTGAGCTCTTTGTGGTCAGGTATTTTATATGTTTTATTAATTGAAGTATTCTCAGAAAGGTAGCTGGCAGATTGTAAGGGCTCACTAAACTGTATTTTGTTGTTATTATTGGGCTCCTTTATGGGCTTTACCTCTTACGCTAGAAGTCTATCCTTCAGATGTAAGCGATAAGAATAGAGCCCTGCTGCCTGTTCAAATGTGTAAAAAGCCTGTATTAAGTGGATATTTTAAAAGCTAAATGAATGGCTTAATAGTTGTATATACGGGGAAAGGGAACATATTTTCCACAGTTTAGAAGTGGAGTTCTTTTATAGAGTTCTTGTACAAGCCTACACTATGGAACGATAATGGGCAGTTGTACATTACAATTATACAAACACTTTGGTAATTTATATCCTTTTTTTGTAATTCTTGACTGGATCATTTAATTCCTTAGGAGCATTATAGCATTTCAACTTTTCATGTTCAATAAACTTATTGGGATTGCTACCTTTTTTATTCAAATGGAGAAATAGTCATGATTTAATCTAAATAAAGTGTTATTGATTGTGTTGTTTTCTAGGAATGAGTCGCACATGCTAGTTTAAAAGTTTTGTTAAATTCCCAAGTCTGTCACTGATAAAAGCCTTTTGTAGATTAGTAACTTGATCAAAACGGAAAAGTTATGTATCACCTATTGTTATACTATCTTTGTTTCCATCTTGCATTGTAATAACACCCATCTTAACTCTATTTAAGACAAATCATTGCCAGATGGATTTCTGGCATTGATTGCAGGATATGAAATCTAGTATAACTAAAAGTTTTTGGTTTTAGTAGCATATAAATCAATTTAGAATAATATATGTATTTGAATATAAGATAAAGTTTTAAATTATTTGGCAATAATAAACTAAACTTTTTTTTTGTAAATTTTTATTTTCTAAAATTTCATTGAGCTCTCTTGCAATAAGAAACAAGTTACAAAAAATTAAGTTTTATTTACCCCAATTCAAAATTATTAGGAATATAATCATAGAGGTTGAAGTATTTAAAATATTGAACCCAAAATGTTTTATTAGGTAAATTCATGAATGCTGAGCATTCACTGTTAAAATATACTAATACTATTGTTAGACTGGTAGAAGCCTAAAATCAAATATTTATTAAATATTTATATCCATATCTTTTCATAGCTTGGTAATTCATTTCTCTAGCATTAAATAATATTCCATTGTTTGCATGTACTACACTTTCTTTGACCTTTCACTTATGGAAGGATATCTTGGTTGCTTCCAAGCTTTTGTCAGTTATGAATAAAACTACTATAGACATCTTTGTGGGTATAGATTTCATCTTCTTTGGATAAATACCAAGAGCTGCTACTGCTGAATCATCTGGCAAGAATATGTTTAGTTTTGTAAGAAACTGCCAAGTTGTTTTCCATTCTTTATTCTCAATACACATGGAAGAACATTCCTGTTGCTCCACATCCTCACCAACATTTCGTGTTCTGTTGACAGTGCTCTGGATTCTGGGTATGTACTGGTGTCTCTTTTTTGTTTTAATTTGCATTTTCCTGATGACCTATGATGTGAAGCATCTTTTTATATGCTTATTTGCCATCTGTAATATTTTCTTTGGTGAGGTATCTGCTAAGGCCTTTGGCTCATTTTTAATCCGGTTTTTCCCCCATTGTTGAGTTTTTAGGGGTCTTTGTGTATTTTTGATTAACAGTCCTTTGCCAGATGTGTATTTTGCAAATTTTTTCTCATAGTCTGTGCTTTGCCTTTTCATTCTCTTGGCATTGTGTTTCACAGAGTAGACATTTTTAAATTCAGTGCTTGTGCTTTTGTAGCTAAAGTTATTGCGAAAACCAAGGTCATTTAAATTTTCTTCTATATTACCTTCTACATGTTTCATGTTTAGGTTTATAATCCAATCTGAGTTCATTTTTGTGAAGAGTGTAGGATATCTGCCTGGATTTATTTTATTTTATATTTTTAGATTTAGCTTCACCATTGCTACAGAACCATTTGTTTAAAAGATTGTATTTTGCTCTCTTGTATTGCTTTTGCTTTTCTATTAAATATAAAATATAATTGATAATATATATTCTGTTGCTTTAATCTAGTCTCTCTGTGGTATTACAATATCATGCTTACAATTATCGTTATGGTAAACTTTTTTTAAAGATTTTATTTATTTATTTGACAGAGAGAGAGATCACAAATGGGCAGAGAGACAGCCAGAGAGAGAGATGAGGAGAAGCAGGCTCCCTGCTGAGCAGAGAACCCAATGCGGGACTCGATCCCTAGCCCCTGGGATCATGACCTGAGCCGGAAGGCAGAGGCTTAACCAACTGAGCCACCCAGGCGCCCAATCGCTTTAGTAAACTTTGAAGTCAGTCCTCAGTCTTTGTTCTCCTTCAACACTATGTTGACTATTGTGAGTCTTTGCCTCTCCATATAAACTTTAAAATAAGTTTGTTAATATTAAAAAAAAAGAACTTGCTGGAATGCATTAATTTTATAGATAAACTTGGAAACCAGTGACCTCTTGAGCTTAGCAGGAATTAGACCATGGACATCAGTTGTCACAGTGGTGCCTCTGGCAGAACCTATTGCAAATCCCTAGGCAAAATGAGACCTCAAGGATCTGAGAGAATGTCTAAGAAGTACTTGATACATCCCTTGGGTATGGTTTATTAAAGTGTCCACCTGTCTGAAAGCTGGGGAATCTAGATAAGGGAGGGAAAATTAGTTATGATAAAACATATCAACAAACATCAATAAATTTTGTAAAACTAATTGTCATGGCTCATATACAATATGACCAACAGAGGGACCATCAGAAGGAAAGCATCAGTTATGTTTATTGTGAAATTTTTTATTCAAAATAAAGCAATGTGAGGGGAAGACACAATGAGAAAATTACCATTTTTTAAATGGTAAGCATCTTACAAAATGGAATAGGTTTTATATTCTAAGTAGTATATTGAAAAGTAAAACATTGGGGCGCCTGGGTGGCGCAGTGGGTTGGGCTGCTGCCTTCAGCTCGGGTCATGATCTCAGGGTCCTTGGATTGAGCCCCGCATCGGGCTCTCTGCTCCGCAGGGAGCCTGCTTCCCCCTCTCTCTCTCTCTCTCACTGCCTGCCTCTCTGCCTACTTGTGATCTCTGTCTCTCAAATAAATAAATAAAATCTTTAAAAAAAAAAGAAAAGAAAAGTAAAACATTAAAAAAATAAAATTTCAGGGGCACCTGGGTGGCACAGTGGGTTAAGCCGCTGCCTTTGGCTCAGGTCATGATCTCAGGGTCCTGGGATCGAGCCCAGCATCGGGCTCTCTGCTCAGCGGGTAGCCTGCTTCCTCCTATCTCTCTCTGCCTGCCTCTCTGCCTACTTGTGATCTCTGTCTGTCAAATAAATAAATAAAATCTTTAAAAAAAAATAAAATAAAATTTCAATGAAAAAAATTATTTAATTTTTAAAAAGGTTAAAAATAGCAGAACCATTTTTCTTATAACTGGAAAATACACTGTATATACATCTATCAAAATAACTTGTCATGGGGGAGCCTGGGTGGCTCAGTAGGTTAAAGCATCTGCCTTCGGCTCAGGTCATGATTCCAGGATCCTTGGATCGAGGCCCACATCGGGCTCTCAGCTCAGCAGGGAGTCTGCTTCCTCCTCTCTCTCTCTGCCTGACTCTGCCTTATTGGGATCTCTGTCAAATAAATAAATAAAAACTTTTATAATAAATATTTGAAAAATAACTTGTCATGTCTGGAATCAGGAGCATATGGAAAAAAATAATATCTGAGGACAATACTTCTGCCATGTTTTGTGCCTTGCTAATATTTTTAAACAGTCAGGCAAATTTTAGCCTTATTGAAACACCTGCTAAGATACCTGCAGTGCCTTTTGGAGCCCTATGACTATAAAAATTAATTGCAAATATTCAAAATGTTTACTATGGTGTCACTATTTAGGGCCACCACCAAGTATGTTTCAGAAGTAAGCATAACTGTTACTCTTCCATAAGGCAAAAGGGCATATTTTCAGGAGTTCCATCTGCTGTACCAGGAGGTGAATCAAGTAATGATTTTTGTCTATAAAATAATTCACTTTTCAATCTAACATTCCTCATTCCACATTATAATAATAAAAACTAGGAGGAGACTAAAACAAACAAACAAATACAACTACAACAACCAGCTTTTCCTACAGTGGAAAAGTAAATATAACCTTAGGAGTAGCCTAAAATTTATTTTTAAATATTTTAAGATAAACGTTTTTGTTAGAAAACCATATATTTTATATTACTAAGAAATAACAGGCAACGTTTTATTAACTTCTAAAAAGTCTAGTTACTTGTATTTATCTATTAACTCATCTCTTTATGAAGTAGAACATGATCACACCTCTTGTATCTACCCAAGTTTGTATGCTTTGGTTGTTTTATGTTTGCTATTTCCTTGCTTAATTTTTACAATATTTGATACATAATAGTATCTTTAAGTCCATCTATGGTTTCACAGAATTTGTTTGAACTTCATAAAAATGTACCATACTTTTTGCACTGTCCTTGTTTTACTTCTCTATTAGCTTTCCAAGTTTTATTCACTTTAGAGTGTGTAGCTATCATTTATTTTTACTCCTCCATAATGCTATGTTTACAAATTTGTGTTTATCTGTACTTTTAAAAATATCTTAATTATATACCATTTCTCATCTCACGTAACACTCATGTTACTTCTACACTTATCAGATATTATGTAACTGAAAACCACAACTCAGCAACAATAGAACACCATTTTTCAAAATTAAATGGCTTACCAGAATTCTTTAATTCTATCCTTTATTTGTATTAGATGACCCTTTATTCTGGTATTTGGCATTGTTCATATGGAGGAAAGCTTATAAGTTGATATTCCATAAATAGAAGGATTTTTATGATCGATTAATTATTTTCATTTAGAATGCATAGAATATGGTTGATTTAATATTTCTTTCTTACTCTCTGCCTGGAACATAGTGCTATCTATGCAATAGCCACTAAAATATTAAGTTAATTACCTAGACTTTAAACTGCATATTAATAGGAATAGCATACAGAACTCTTCTCAGATTGGGACACCTGGGTGGCTCAGTCAGTTAAACGCCTGAGCCTTTAGCTCGGGTCATGATCTTAGGGTCCTGGGACTCAGTTCTGCAACAGATTCCCTGCTTAGCCGGGAGTTTGCTTCTCCCTCATCCTGCTGCTCCCCCTGCTTGTGCTCTCTCTCACTCTCTCTCTTACAAATAAATAAAATTAAAAAAATAAATTCTTCTCAGATAGCTAATATAGAATATCATCTTTGTATTCATCAAAGGGAAAGTGCCATATAATAATGAAATCCAGACTACTTCAAATTCACTTTTTAACCAGTAAGAAAGTACTGGAAACAAGCCAAAAATGTCTTCAATGAATTAAAGAAATAGATTGATTTTCAATATCTTAATGTTTCTAATGTTAAATTGCAAGATTTTTATACTAGATATCAGTGTAAATATTCATTATACAAGGATATTCTAAAAATAAACCTGAGAAAACTACTTGACATATATGATGACAAAAACCAATGTCAGTTTGGGTAAAACTTACAACACCTACCACCTGAAACTCTTGTTCTATATGGTGCCATCTTGTGATTCTGGGCAGCGGCAGTGAGCCACAGCTTCCAGTCAGCTAGAAGATTACAGGGGTGAACACCTGATATTCTTACAAGCATTCTATATATAGAATATATATATAGAATATATATATTCTTCTTTTTTTAGTGTAATATTTAATAAATTGCATGTGATATTTGATACTTTGTTATAAAATAGGCTTTGCTTAAGATGATTTTGCCCAAAGGCAGGCAAATGTAAGTGTTCTGAGTATGTTTAAATAAGCTTAAGGTAAGCTATGATATTTGATAGTTTTGGGGTATTAAATGCATTTTCAATTTTTTATGTGTTTCTCTGTACATAGCCCCCTTGTAAGCTGAGGAACATCTCTATATGTATATGTCGCCTTGGTATGGCTTACATATTATTGGCATGAAACATCTAGAACAGTACGTGTGCCATAGAATTGTCTACAACATCAAACAAGTTTCTTGAAAACTTGTGCCAAAGGGGTTATGTCTTTAAGGATTCTTATTTCAGAAGGGTTCTCTCAAACGTAAGATTTTTCAGAAGTTAAGTGAAAATCTGACCAAACTAAACATTTTTCCATTTTCCCTAGTGAGCAAAGATAGCTAAAATCTATCTGCCATTTTCAACACTGTACTCAACGATTGTAATTCTAATTTAAGAACAGATTATTTATATCAAAACCACATGTTGGCCTAATCTTATACAATATTCATAAGTCACACTCAGACCCTTGGACACTTTTATTTGTTGAGTCTATATGGTACTACGGACATTCATCTTTTTTGACCTCATAGCTTCATGTATGTCTATACTTTTGAAAATACATGCATCATAGTTCCATTGTAAAATGTCTGGGTTATAAAATGTGCTATGCTATCAAAATGGTAATAAGAACATACAAATGACCTGATGTAATGAACTGGACCAGATTGCCAGATATCACGTTTCATACCAGAAAGATTCAGTGGTAAGTTTTAAAATGGCCAGCTATACATTGACTGAATTATAACTCATTTAACTTCTTTCTTTGTGTACAGTATTATACATTAGTCAGTATTATAGTAGATAAGTACTTTGGACAGATGTAAATATGCTGTAATAAAAAATGTTTTTCTTCTTTCTTTTAGTCCTTTTTACTTGTAAGACTAGCCACAAATACCACGCCTCCCCCAAAATAATTTGCAATCCAAATTTATCTCTAAATGAATTTATTGCACAGAAAAATATGTATATATATATATATATATACACTTACAGAAGACATGTTCAAAAATAGTTACACAACAGCAGGGCCCTAAATGTAAGCAGTATAGTTGTTTTGTTTTGTTTTGTTTTGTTTTATTTCTTTAAAAAAAAGAGGTTATGTGAAATATTAGGATTTTATTTCCAGGCGTAGTATTTCAAGACAGTTAACTACACCTATGGTGTCAACAGCCTCTTGTTGGCAGTATGATTTTATTGGCTCCATGGAATAACAGAAAGAATTTACTATTGCTTCTTTCTTTTATGACACACACAGAAAAAAAAAATGACACATTTGCTCAAGACCAACCAGAATCATTTTAACCTATCAAAATTGATGGGAGGCCTTCACTGCCAAAGTCACTGCTGCGTTTTCACAATTCACTGCAGACAATCTGCTACTCCCATTATGATAAAGGAGAGAAGAGTCATAATCAGGGAAGAAAGCTAGATTAATACTTGTAATTATCATTGAATATTTAGCCTGCTATAGGTTTATTATTATTAGTGTCATTTGATAATTTTCTCTCATTTTATTAAACACAACTGTGAGTAATTACGCTACCTAATATTTCTCTGTATTGGCTGACTAGCTAGCAAACATTCATGAAAATATCCATTAGCCACACATATAAAATGCTGCATTATGATGCTGTTGAATCAGAACATACCACTACCTGATCCTGTAGCTCTTTGAGGATTTGCAAATCAATTAATTCTATGTTTATTGGATTCTTCCCATACAATTAGAAAATTTATAATCGAGTCCATGAACATTATTAGTTTTACCATTTTAAACCAGCAATCACACTTTGATTTTTACAACAAAAGCAGAAATATAAACACACACATTTGGATCAGTTTTCTGTTAGTCTGTCTGGACTTCAAAATCCTATTCCTCAAGATGATGCACACCAAAGTTCTGGATTAAACAAGAAATTAGATGGCACCTGAACACTTGGTTTAATATTCTCAAAAGGATTATGCAACTTCTTTCTTACAATATGACATTGTTTTACAAAGATCTACACTTTTATAATGTTAGTATTTTTAATAATCAATAAAGTCAATTAATCATGATTAAAAATCAAACATAAAAATTTCTACTTTTTGCTTTTGCCCCCTCCATTTAGAACTTATTTATAGCCTGATAATTCAAAGGTCCCTATGTTTATGAAAATCTGGACAGAAATAGCTCTAAGATCCCATTCAGAACTTGATATTAATCTAAGTCTTTTGGCTCCATTTATCCTGAGAGCAAAGAGTAGGACAAAGGATTTGAGTACTGTTAGTTTATCTGGGAGATTATCCAAGGTAGAAAAGAATGGGAAAGTGATACAGTGAAGAAGCAACTTTGTCAAAGAGGTACATTGTTGATATAATTGTTGTGGATAGAAAATGAAGGCTTGCTTTTACTGAAAGGTCCTGAGAAACTTCTTTAAGTTGTCCTCATGAAGACCTGAAAACTGACAATTTTACCTATGGTTCTTATTTCCACTTCACTGAGAGCTGTCCTCAGAGGACATTAACTCTCCTACACTTTTGGGTTGTGTTGGAGACATTCTAAAATGAGAGAGAGAACATGAGATGCTATCAGTGTTAAGTAACTGCAATTTCCCATGGAACTATCCACCACAGGTTTGGCTATAATCAGGTGTTGGGCCTTGATATCAGAGGGATTTGAGGCAGTATCATTTTAGGTTAATCATTATATCTGAAATTTCCAAAAACTACAACTGATGAAACTTTGATTATAAACCTACAAATATAACAATAAATCTACAGTATTCAAATTATTTTCATAGAAATACACAAACAAAGCATCAACTGATTAATATTTAAATGTTACAAAATACTGAACTGAAAGAATTTGGTCATATAACAACGTGTAAGAAGTAGAGCTTAGGTTTAGGTTAGAAGTCAGGATGCATTTGGGACTCAGTTAAGAAATTGAATGGAGGGACGCCTGGGTGGCTCAGTGGGTTAAGCCGCTGCCTTCGGCTCAGGTCATGATCCCAGGGTCCTGGGACCGAGCCCCAAATCAGGCTCTCTGCTCAGCAGGGAGACTGCTTCCTCCTCTCTCTCTGCCTGCCTCTCTGCCTGCTTGTCATCTCTCTCTGTCAAATAAATAAATAAAATCTTAAAAAAAAAGAAATTGAATGGATGTCTGACTATCTTATAGGTTTGCTAAAAATCAGTGACTTTGTGTTCACGTGTGGCTATGCGGGAATTTTTAACTTTCTCTAAGAAGTTATTAGATTGATTATATAATGGCAGTAAAGGATGGGGAAAAGCAAAGTACAAACCCCATAAAGACAAAGACACTGAGTATGAGAAAAGAGTAATAGATAAGAAGAATCAATGCATTTGAGGAAAATGGGAATTGAAATACACAATGATTGTTGATTTTTTTAGATGCAGAAATCAAAACTAGCTTGCAAGAAGGAAATAACAGAAGACATGTTGTGAAAAGGCAGTAACGTGGAATAAAGGAGTAGGGAGAGCATATCAGGTAATTTGGATAGGAAGGAGTTAGGAGATAATTGCTTGATAAATTTTATATGGCCCACTTAAATGCACAGATTTCTCTTCTTTAATTTATATGGAGAACAGGGTGTCCTTTCTCTTCCCTTTCAGAGCACCCGAGGTGTACTCTTTCAGACTGAAAACCTAAAAAGCTCAGGACTCAGTTGCTTAAGCACAGCTGAGAGGACATATTTCAATTAAGATTTACAGTTTGCTGTAGGTAGTAGACTGTCAAAAGTGGTTTAACCATATTTTTCATTTAACAAGAAGACTACAGAGAGTGTTTTCTGGTGTTGGTTCAGAGTCTTAAGAAAGTCAAGTGAACTATCTTAGAGGTTTTCATGGCTTTTTATTCACAGTTGCAAAAATTGCTGTTGGAGTTCTCACTATTAAGCCCACATTTCTGGCAGAAAGATAGAGGTAAAAGAGAATGATATCTTGTACAACTGATACTTTGTCATATGGTTACAATGTAACTAGAAAAGAGACAATAAAATATTTGATGTTGTTTTAAGTTTCCTTGTTGTCAATCCCTCAGTGCTTTCTGATACTAAAGGAAAAAGTAGATGGATATTGACCTGGCAACTATCAACACCTGTCAGTCTCTCTTGGATAACCAATATCTCTATAATCTCTTCTTCCCAGTAAAAAAAAAATAAAATATATTCATAAACCACACTGTGCCATCTCAAGTTACTGCACCAAGATAAAATTACAATGATTTTCAGTTGTTCCAAATGGACAGAATACCCTTCCTTATGATATCATGTCTTATAAGATAGATAATTGGCTTGCTACCAATATACCCAGATGAGACTGTGGAAGAGACAGGAAAAAAATAATAATATTTATTTATTCCTTGGGTTGACCCTGTTTACACAGATGCATTACTATTAGAAAAGGTTGGTTTGGGACATTGGAATGAATTTACTTAATGGGTCTGTATGTAATTGGGTTGGAGAAAATTTTTAATTTCTACAAAAATTATTAGAATTCTATCTTATTCCCTTTTGATAATTTTCACATGTTAACAAAGCCAACGTTTTTGTCTAGCAGACAAGATCTTAAATCCTAACAAAACTCAATTTTTTCCTTTTTTTTTTTAAGTTTGAGAGCCTCATGTTCTCTCATGCTGCTTTAAATACAACTCAAAAAAACAAAAGGAGCTAAATGGGGCAGTAAGCCCAGACTTTTTATTTTAATTTATTTATCTTATTTTTAATTAAAAAATTAAAGATTGTATTTATTTATTTGAGAGAGAGAGAGCATGAGTGGGGCAGGGGGATGTAGCTGCAGAGAGAGACTGAGAAGTATACTCCCTAATGAGCAGGAAGCCCGATATGGGGCTCGATCCCAGGATCCTGACTGAGATCATGACCAGAGACAAAGGCAGATACATGTGCAAAATCCCTTTTTTTCTGGGAAACAATACTTTACAAGAGATGTTTGAAAAAGTACTGGGGAAACAACTTTAATCAGAGATACAAAAATTTAATTGACTTCTGTAAAGCTACAGGGATCCAAATGATGGGAATCCCAGGCCGTTTAGGTTGTGGACCACAGAGTATTCTTCTCTGTAATATTTTATTTTCTTCCATGTCTACTAACTCCAGTCCAAGTTCACTGATCTCTTTTTAGATAGTGCAAAACATGGCAAAGAATACCAAACAAGTGCCCAATATTCTACATTTATTACATCATTTCTAACATATAGAAGTGTGTTATCAAGGCTGGTTCTGTGAACGAACCTAGTTATGCTAAAGTGTGTTTTGTTCTCCAAAAATTAAATTCATGATTATCACACAATTATAAAATACTTGTGTCAAGAATTTTTATTCAAAAATTAATAAGAGAAACAGATATTAAAACTAGTTCACATGGTTATTTGGGATATAAGCAGAGTTGTGCAGCAGAAGTGCTCTGGGCCCATAATTTGGGTTATAGAATTTATGTTTTCTAATGAAAAATCACTAACTTGCATTATTGTTAACAAGAATCCTGTGCATTACCATCAGTTTTCTCCATTATAACCTCTTGCTCTACAGTTTGTAAATAACTTTGTCAATAGCAAGCTAATAAACGGGGTGACTCCAATGGATTGAGATAATCTCCAGAGTTTCTGCTACATAATGAACAGGACTCCATTGAAAGGACACCTAAGAGTTTACTTTGCCCAAAAATTTGATCACTTTTTTCACTGTCCTTACCTATTTTCCAAACCTAGTTCTTTTCAGTCTACAGACAACCCTGTATCTGACTGACTTGTTAATTCTGGGAATGTCTTGCAGATTAATTTGCTTGCCCGAGGTGGTTCCTCTAATTGATGTCTAAGAACCCTAATTAGTTAAGAAAACTTTTTTTTTAACATTTTCATTGCTACTTATTATTATTATTATTATTGCTAATATCTCTATTATAAATAATTCACAAGGGCATCCTTCTGACAAAAGACCAAGAGCTGGCTACTAGTAGAAAAAGTACATTTGACTCTGTCAGTGAAAGTGGTAAAGGGATTTGAGAAAATAAGGCAAAGCAGTGGAATTATGTGTTAAAACTTTAAATATTATAGACACATTTACTTAATTTCTAATACTGCTTATAATTAAAAAAGATGTTTTCCATGAACCACGCATTACAACAAATATATTGTTTATACAGATTAAATTTTCATCAAAAGGGACGCCTGGGTGGCTCAGTTGGTTAAGCAGCTGCCTTTGGCTCAGGTCATGATCCCAGCATCCTGGGATCGAGTCCCGCATCTGGCTCCTTGCTCGGCCGGAGCCTGCTTCTCCCTCTACCTCTGCCTGCCATTCTGTCTGCCTGTGCTTGCTCTCTCGCCCACTCTCTCTGATAAAGAAATAAAATCTTAAAATAAATAAATAAATTTTCATCAAAAAATTATAAGTGTATTTTTTTGTAGGATCATGATAAGCATTTTGCAGATGAGAAAAGTGAAATTTAGAAAAGTATGTCTCTTCAAATCCCTCATACAATATCTGGCCTAGATAGAAGGATATACTATCACAATTGAGGAAGATAATTGAGATTACTTAAAATGATAAACTTTACTGTATAGGGTTTTTTACAAGTTTGCCACAGATTCACATTTTTTAAAATATATATCTATTTGTGTAAAGAGAATGCACTGAGAAGTAAAAAGATAGTGATATATCAGTGCTACCAACTAATGGCTATAATATCATCACCTTATTTATGAACAATGAAACAGTGTGTAATATTTAAATAAATTTAAATAAATTCCTATTTATTTTATATATTTATAAATTTAAATGAATTCCTATTTATTTATTATTAAAGAAATTCCTCTAACAAACAGTATGTTTTGAAGGTTGCTAGCAGGAAAGTGTTGTACGACATGGAAGTAATCAGAAAATGTGATCTAAAATTCTGCTTTCAAGGGCGCCTGGGTGGCTCAGTGGGTTAAAATTCTGCTTTCAAGAAGCTATAACAGTAAGTACTGAGCATTAGCTATTATATGCTATGGATGAATAACTGAAATCTACATTTGAAACTATTGGTACACTATATGTTACCTAATTGAATTTTAAAAAGTTAAAAAAAACCACTATTTTATAAAACAATATTCCCAACAGGCTCTTTTGCTTTAAAATACTCACTTTGTTTCCTCTCCGAGAGAACACCAAATGGCAGATGACGCCGGTGCTGCGGGAGGGCCTGGAGGGCCCGGGGGCCCTGGAATGGGAGGCCGCGGCGGTTTCCGCGGTGGCTTCGGCAGCGGCATCCGGGGCCGGGGCCGGGGCCGTGGCCGTGGTCGGGGCCGGGGCCGAGGCCGCGGAGCTCGCGGGGGCAAGGCCGCGGACAAGGAGTGGATCCCCGTCACCAAGCTGGGCCGCCTGGTCAAAGACAAGAAGATCAAGTCCCTGGAGGAGATCTATCTCTTCTCCCTGCCCATCAAGGAGTCTGAGATCATCGACTTCTTCCTGGGAGCCTCCCTCAAGGACGAGGTTTTGAAGATCATGCCTGTGCAGAAGCAGACGCGCGCGGGCCAGCGGACCAGGTTCAAAGCATTTGTCGCCATCGGAGATTACAATGGACACGTCGGTTTGGGTGTCAAGTGTTCCAAGGAGGTAGCCACTGCCATCCGCGGAGCCATCATTCTGGCGAAGCTTTCCATTGTCCCTGTGCGGCGAGGCTACTGGGGGAACAAGATCGGCAAGCCCCACACTGTCCCGTGCAAGGTGACTGGCCGCTGTGGCTCTGTGCTGGTGCGTCTCATCCCCGCCCCCAGAGGCACTGGCATTGTCTCGGCCCCTGTGCCCAAGAAACTGCTGATGATGGCTGGTATTGACGACTGCTACACCTCGGCCAGGGGCTGCACTGCCACCCTAGGGAACTTTGCCAAGGCTACTTTCGATGCCATCTCCAAGACCTACAGCTATCTCACCCCTGATCTCTGGAAGGAGACTGTGTTCACCAAGTCTCCCTATCAGGAGTTCACGGACCATCTTGTGAAGACCCACACCAGAGTCTCTGTTCAGAGGACCCAGGCTCCAGCTGTGGCTACTACATAGTTTTATACAAGAAAAATAAACTGAACTAAAGCTTGAAAAAAAAATACTCACTTTGTAATGAGAGTCATTACTTTTGTCTAGCCAAATCTTATAGCACTGTTTATCCCTTCCCTGCTTTATCCCTTCCCAGTATCAATAAAGGCTCACTTGGGTTACCTAGAAGCCATGAGAAAGCTTGTAATAGATCTGGCTGGTTTTCACCAGCAATTTGACCACCATGTGCACAGGGAAGTCTATTGATAAAGGCTTTATTGCAATAAGTTGCAAATACATGGATGATTTTGAATTCTCTTTCTTGAGGTCTTGTTTCATGATAATAAATTTAGGGTGGCTTATTGGAATGGATGTTATTAACATATCTTCATAGTTATAAGCACATGGAATTGTAAAATAGATGAATGAATGTGGCATTACTGACAACTGTCCTCATTTTGAAATCAAATTACAGTGTACTAAGATGAGGAAGCAAAGCAGATTTGGGATTATGAGTGAAATAATTTTAAAAAGTATTAGGGGTATGATCGGACTATTGGGTAATTCAGTAGAAAAATGTCAACTGATTGAGATTCTGTGTTCCCTGATTTCAGAGAGAAGTTAAGATAAATAAGTAACATGAGGAGACTAGGAAGCCAAACATAAGTGATAAATTTGTGCCAGGGTGTGTATACATCTGTTTATCTTCTTGCTTTACCACTAAGGTTGCTCCTAGAGGAGAGTTTAAATATGTGTTGGAGCTAATCTCTGTGGATTACACAAGAAACCACATCCTACAGCTCTCCCTGAAACACCCCTTATGATTTCAATGTAATTTGGTTTTTGCATTTTTAGAAATAACAAAATACTTTGCAAACTCATCTACTTTATTACCATCACAAGTGAGTCAGCTGACTCCACATTTTAACACAGTGACAGTCACAGAGGAATGGAGGAATGAGTAGAGTTATCAATATATGTGCTTTTAAGAAGTATGACAGGGTAGCAGCTATTTCCAGGAACCAAAACATGGGTCAGCAGCTGTGCAGGAAAAGTGATGGAATAAATGACTCATTTCAGAGGAGTTCTATAACATATTAGTTCTATAATGTATCTTCAGCCCCCAATTACCCGCTTTGATCTAAAGATAAGGATTTACAGTTAAGGTCCCATTTATGATTTGACTGGTGTGGTCTGAATCATGTTTACTATTGTTTTGACTATTACTTGAAGCCTATAGTAGTACTTGGGATATGTGTTGTGTATTCTGTGAACATGTGCTATTTTTAGATTAGATAATTTCTGTCTCGAACCCCTGTTCATTTGTTTGTTTTTGTTTATTTGATAGTGGTTTCAGTAAATGGATATATCTGAAAAATTGCAAAGCCACTATTAAAATAAGTTATTATTATATATAGCATGGAATTGCACATTCCTCCTTTGAATCCGACAGAGCTTCACCATATCCTTAACAATTTGGGAAAAACATGCTATTATTTTTCTTTATAAAATTTCTCCTGTTAGGCTGTGATGGTTGTCATCAGCAGTAACTCCTCTGAAGGCTTTGTCAAAAGAGTTGAAAAAATTGGAAAGGTGTGTGAATGAAGCTGTTTGTTGAATATAAAGAAAAGAGCATTGAAGTACAATTCACACTCTTACTTCTCCTTCTATGCTTTCAGATGTTTGTCATTTGAAAATTTTGCTTCTAGAAGAGATGCCCTATATAATTCTTACTTTAAGGAGCAAGTTGCTTTTATAATTTTTTTATTATTCTACCATTCCAGTATTTCCATTTAAATTAAATTCAATACCATTTAAAAAAAATCAAAAGTGCAGCCAGTATTCAATTCCTGGGCTAAATAATTTTAGAAAGCTTTGTGTTATTGAACCTACAGGGTTTTTCTGTAGTTTTAACTCTTTCTTTCTGTGATTTTTCCCATTAGTCACGTAAGTGACTGCAATATAACAGACATTGAGGATAAAGAAGGACTGAATAGAACAATCCTTGGCCTCATGAAGTTGAGAATCTAGCAAGGGAGTCAAACAATTCAATCATTCAGAGACAATTTATTGAGTGCCTGGCCTAAGATGAGCACAACAAAACCCCAGCCCAGAGGAATCATTTTAATGGGAGAGATAGATAATAGGTATGCCAACTTTAAAAAAAAAAAAAAAACGTACTGATTTTTCTTTAATAGAGATGCATATTTGAACTAAATAAGCACATTTTTAAAAGAGCAGTGATTGAGAAGAGGTTTTTAAACTGAGTGGTCCAAAAGGGCCTCCCTGAAAAAGTCTGTTTTGAACAGATTTCTGAATAATATCAGCTAGGAAGCTGCGTAAAAATCTCAGGGATGGGTGATTTTTCCAGTCGAAAAACTGTAAAGGCTCCAAAGTCACAATAGAGCTATAAGTTTCTCTAATAAAGTAACTTCTGACAAAGAATGAGAAGAAATAACTAACCCAGGTTTGAAAGAAAAGGGACAGACTTTCTATGGAATTCATATTTAATTAAAGCTCTAAAGGACAAAAATACAATAGAGCAAAATTCTGGTCACGCTGATATACCTAACGAAAGTTCATAAACAACCTTTGGGTAGCAAAGAGTGTGTGGGAATGTTGGTAAGAACAGTGGGGAAGAGTCATCCCTGAACATGTTCTTAAATGAAGCAATTCTTGGGTTGTTTTAAAGGGTAAATTGGAGTTTGCCTAAGTGATTAGAGAAGGATGCCTCAGCTTATGGAAGTTCAAAGCCATAAAGATGTGATAAACTACTGCAGATATTTTCATGTATATTTGTTGTTGCTTCTAGTAATGGTGATCTAAAAACTCCTACTTAAGACAACTAAAAATCCAGACAAAATAGCTTTTAAAGTTAAAAATATCAGAATGATTATAAAAATAAGTGAGGGATTACTGGGCCAAAATACGAAATACAATGAGAGCCTAGAGATATATGCCCTGAAGCCATTTTAGCTATGAGAGCATTTAAAACTGCTAAAACACACTGAGCTCTGTTGTTCATAGACTCTTGATACTAGAGGAACAAAATTCAAAATCCAGCAGCAATCAAATTTGAGGACTTTGGTATAACCCAAATTTAACTTGAGATCCCCAAAGCACAAGGAGAAGCAGAAATAAGACTATAGCCTACCTTGCCTTCTGTGTAAACTGAGAAAGTCAATCACTGAATTTGGAGTATGATTGTCTTGTAGAGTCTCAGATATAAGAGAAAATCCTGCCAAGGAGGACCATACCATTATTATAGCTCTTAATTATCCCTACTCAATAAGAGTTTCAAATATAATGTCTTGAACATAGCAAAATGTAACAAAGCACACAAAGAAAAACCATTAACAAGATTTGATAGACAAAATGGGATTAAGTATGATGTTAAAATGATCAATAAAGATTGTAAAATGGCTTGATTACTCTGCTCAAAGAAATGAGAGGGGAAGCAAATTGAACCAAAAACTGACACTAAAAATGATATTGAGAAAGGTTTTATAAATGAACAAATGGATACTCTAGAACTTTAAAGATATGACAGCTAATTTAAGGTACCACAGGGGTGCCTGGGTGGCTCACTTAATTAAACCTCCAATTCTTTTTCCTTTTTTTTTTTAACACCTTAATTTTATTTTATCTCTTTCATTTGGCTCAGGTCATGATGTCAGGGTTGTGAAATAGAGCCCAGAGTTGGGCTCTGTGCTGAGCCTGGAGTCTGCTTAAGATTCTTTTCCCTTCTTTTTCTATCCCTCCCTGCACTCTCACTTGCTCGCTCTCTCTTGCTTGCAAATAAATAGATAGATAGATAGATAATAGACAAAGAAAAATAAAAGCAGATTATGAAAATAAATATAAAGATTTTGAAATGAAAACAAGTTCAAAATAAAATAGAGAAGACCTACACAGCTTAAAGTTCATTCAGAAAATCTACTATTAAAGAAGTCAGTATGACACAATGTTAAGATATCAAAAGATTTGAGCATACACTTTACAGAAAGGGTAATCCAAATGGCCACTCATATATAAAAACTGTTTATCTTTATTATGAATCTGGAATTAAATTAAATTAAATTAATAATAAATTAAAACCTAAAATGACATACTATTACACACTTACCATATTGGGCAACAGTAAAATTGCCTTGCAAGAATGTGAAAGAATGAAAGTGCCCATAATAAAAACATTTGAGGTAAGTTGGACAATATTTAGAAAACTTAAAAATAAAAATAAAAATTTGGTCCATTCCTAGAAATACAACATGGAACTAAATGAATATTTTCACCAGGATATGCAAACAGATGATTATAGCTATTTCATTCATAACAGCAGATCAGTAGTGGTCTATTTGCACAATGTTACATTAAATAAGAGAGAATATTAACAAACTGGGAGGAGGGGCTAGGTTGTTATCAGAAACAGATCTTCTATGGTGCTGATTATGTTCTATTTCTCAAAATCTTTAAGTTAAAAAAGTTTTCACATTATATCTAGATAGATAGATGATAGATAGATATCCCAGAAGCTGCAATGCTAGGCTAAGACCAGGCTTTAAAGGGCTTTTCTATACTCTACTAAATACTTGAAACCATTCATTATATCATAGCTCAGTGTTCAAATCTCCATTTGATTCCTCAGTTTCCTAATATTTACCTTAAGGTGACCTGATCCAACTTTTGATCACCTTTGTCTAAATATTTCTATTTTAACAAAGTCCTTTTTAACACTGAGAGACTAAAACTGAGAAAAATACTCTTTTATCTCACTAGAGTGGAAAATATATAGTTACCCATTAACTAATGATATCCATGTCTACATTAGATCAATGACATTTTTAATTCTTGGGAGCTTTTGGTTAAATGAAATTTTTAAGCTTCCTTTAAATGAAGCTTTAAGCCATCACCACATGAATAAAATTAGAGAACCAAATGAAAACAGGCCAAGTATTTACAGAGTAATAGAATGTGCAATGGTAAGAGTACAATTCTGAAATCATAAAGCCTAAATTAGTGTGATGCATTTTTGCTACCCATGTAATCATAAACCAGTTATCTAAATGTGTTAGCCTCAGTTTTTTCACCCATGAAATGGTGATGATAATACTTATTATGCTGCGTTGTTGTGTGTATGTGATGAAGCATGGAGCATGAGAGTCTCATATTCCATGCTAAAATGATAGCTATTTTTATACTTATAATAATTCTAGTAATAGTAATTAAATTCTTCAAAATGGTAATATTCATTTATATTGAGGCATTGTATTGACTATTCATAGACACATTTACCAAAATAAATTTCATTTTACTTTACCCCCTCTGAGGATATATATTCCCTAATTCAATATGAATCTCTTTATGAATAATAATTATCATAATAAATATGCTGATTTGTCTTCTATTTGTTTTTAGGGAGGTATCCTTTACTGTTGAACATGAAACTTAAGCAAGTCTGTCTTATTCAAAATTTGCATGCTGTTTTCTTATGAAACTAGATTATAGAGTTGTATGAAATAAATTCATGCAGTTAAGACATTGATGTTTGGAACACTGGGTGGTCAGTTTAGTATTTCAAAAGAAGATTTTAAATTTAAACCTTAAAACTGAGCTCTTTCAGCCTTATTTATAGACCATCCTTCATGTTTCATAAGTACTCCTCCATTGTAAACTAAGTAATACTTTTTGTCACAGTGTATATAATGAAAATGGATTTTATATTCTATTATTTCAGAGTTAGTTGCAGTTTTTACTGCCTTAATTCCTTTTTTGAAAAATAGATTAATTCTACAAAAAGTTTTTTCCAGGTTTATTGAAAAAAATCGACATATTTGTAAATTTAAGAAATGATTTCTTATAACATTGCAAACCTTTAACATTGTGTAAATTTTGTACAATTTGATAAATTGGTATACATCTTTATTGCAATATAATCTACATAAAAATGTTAATACATCTACTATCTCGTATAGTTGCCACTGTTTTTTATGCATTTATCATAAGGAATTTTAAGATCTACTCTCTTAGCAACTTTTATGTATATAGTATAGTAGAGATAAACTTCAGAGGTCTTGTGGGTTTTGTTCCAGACTGCCTCAATAAAGTGATTATCTCAATAAACTAAGTCAAATTATTATATTTTTTGGTTTCCCAGTGCATATAAAAAATTATGTTTCCCAGTGCATATAAAAAATAAAAACTATACTGCACTGTTCAAAAGCATTATGTTTTTAAAGAAAAACAATGTATATACCTTAAGTACACTAGTTCTGAGTTTTCAGTGGGTCATAATTACTGATCACAGATCACCATAACAAATACAATAATAATGAAAAAACTTGATATATTGCAAGAATTACCAACATGTGACAAAGAGACACAAAATGAACAAATGTTGTTAGAAAAATGGTGGCAGCAGACCTCTTTTATACAAGATTGCTATAAACTTTCAACTTGTAAGAATGTGATATATGCAAAGTTTAATAAAGGGAAGCACAATAAAAAAAAGTATGTATATCTTATTAACTATGATCATCATGCTGTACATTAGATCCCCAGAACTTTTTCATATTATAGTTGCAAGTTTGCACCCTTGGACCACCTTACTCCACCCCAGGTTCACCCCTTGTCAACTCAACTCTAAGTTTCCATTAGTTTTCCTTTTCCTCAGATTCTGTATGTAAGGGATATCATAATACATAAATTAAAAAATATATAAAATCTTTGAAATATTTCACTTAGAATAATACCTTCAAGATCCATCCATGCTGTTGTAAATGGCAGTATTTCTTAATTTTTCATGGTTAAGTAGTATTCCGTAGTATATATTTACCATACTTATTTTACTCATTCATCCATTAATGGATACTGAAGTTATTTCCATCTCTTGCTTAGAGTTAATAATTTTATAATAAACATAAGAGTGCAGATATGTCTTTGAACAGTGAACTTCGTTTTCTTTAGATAGATACCTAGAAGTGGGATTACTGAATCATATGGTAATTTTACTTTTAATAATATGAATAATCTCCATACTGTTTTCCATACAAATTTATATCCCTATTACAGTGCATAAGTTCCCCGTTTTCCCCAATATTTACCAAAATTGGTTAGTTTCAATTTTTTGGTAGTATATATTCTAATATCTTGCTGTGTTTTTCAGAGGTAAACAACAACAACAACAACATAAGGACTTTGCCCTGAGATTTTTACGTTGAGCACTTTTTAATGCTCCTGTTGGTCATTTATCAAACTTTTTTGAAAAAAAAGTCTATTGAAATCCTTTTGCTATTTTTTTTATCATATATTTTTTTCTATTTGTATCTGTTGGTTATTAACCTCTTTTCAGATATAAGATTCGTAAGTATTTTCTTACATTCTGTGGATTGTGTTTTCATTCTCTCTCCCTTTTTTTGGCAATGCAGAAACGTTAGTTTGATGTAATACCATTTATTTATTTTTGCTTTTTTTGCTTGTGTTTTTGGTCTGGTATCCAAAAAACTATTGGCAAGACCAATGTCAAGGAGAATTTTTCCTATGTTTTCCTTTAGGAAATTTAGTTTCATGCATCACCTTTAAGTCTTTAATCTATTTCAAGTTCAGACTTATGAGTGATATAAGGTTCCCTTTTCATACTGTTTATGTGACTATTCAGTTTTAAATATCATTTATTGAACAGACTATCTTTCCCCATTACATATGTTGGCCCCTGTCAAATATTAGGTGACTGTATGAAAGGATTTATTTCTGGACTCTCAATTCTGTTCTACTTGTTTATTGGTCTGTTTTTATGCCAGTATACTTTATTGTTTTGAGCATGAGGGCTTTGTAGTATAGTTTCAAATCAAGAAGTGTAATCTCCCTTCTTCATTCTTTCTCAGAACTGCTTTGATTATTTGTTGTCTTTCATGGTCTCATATAAACTTTAGGATTCTTTACTTACTTCTGTAAAACAATAATATTGGATTTTTTTTAAGATTTTTAATTTATTTATTTGACAGAGAGAGATGACAAGCAGGCAGAGAGGCAGGCAGAGAGAGAAGAGGAAGCAGGCTTCCTGCTGAGCAGAGAGCCTGATGCGGGGCTCGATCCCAGGACCCTGGGATCATGACCAGAGCCGAAGGCAGCGGCTTAACCCACTGAGCCACCCAGGCGCCCCTAACATTGGATTTTTGATAGGAATTGGATTTACAGATGGTTTACGGTAGTATGGACATTTTAACAATGTTAATTCTTACCATTCATAAATATGAGCTATCTTTCCATTTCTGTCACCTTCAATTTCTTTATCAATGTCATAGTTTATGGAGTACAGATCTTTCATCTTCTTAGTTAAATCTATTCCTAAGTATTTTATTATTTTTGATGCTATTGTGAATTAGATTGTTTTCTTTATTTTTTCAGATAGTTCATCATTAGAATGTTAAAATGCTCCTGTCTTGTGCTTACTTTGGCAGCACATATACTAAAATTGGAATGGTGCAGAGAAGATTAGCGTGATCACTGAACAAGGATGACATGACAAACTGGGAAGCAGTCCATAAAAAAAAAAAAGAAACAAAACAAAATTCTTTTCTTTTATATATTGATCTTGTATTTGGTAATTTTACTAAATTTGTTTATTCAAATTTTTTGTGAATTTTTTAGGATTTTTTAACATGTAAGTTCATGTTATCCAAAAAAAGAAAATTTTACTTCTTCCTTTTTTTTTTTTTTTTTTTGGAGTCTCTTATTTCTTTGTATTTCTTGTTTCTCTGGCTAGGACATCCACTACTGTGTCAAATGAGAGTAGTGAAAATGGACACACTTGTCTTTCTTCTGATCTTTAAGGGGAAAACTTTCAAAAGTTTTGATTGAATATGAGATTAGCTCTGGGCTTGCAATCTGTGTTTTTTCTTTAATGGGTTTTTTAAATTATTTTTTAAAATTTTTTATATAATGTGTTTTTATCCCTAGGGGTACAGGTCTGTGATTCACAGCACTCACCATCACTCACCATAGCACCTGCCCTCTCCAATGTCCATACCCCCACCATCCTCTCCCAACACACCTCCCCCCAGCAACCCTCAGTCTGTTTTGTGAGATTCAGTCTTTTATGGTTTGTCTCCCTCCTAATACCATCTTTTTTTATTTTTTTTTCATACGCCCGAAACTGCCTATGTTGCATCTCCACTTCATCATATCAGGGAGATCATATGATAGTTGTCTTTCTCAGATTGATTTATTTCGCCAAGCATAATACCCTCTAGTTCCATCCACGTCATCACAAATAGCAGGATTTCATTTCTTTTGATGGCTGCATAGTATTCCATTGAACATATATACCACATCTTATTTATTGATTCATCTGTTGAAGGACATTTAGTTTCTTTCCATAGTTTAACTATTGTGGACATTGCTGCTATAAACATTTGGGTGCATGTGCCCCTTCAGAATGCCACGTTTGTATCTGTAGGGTATATACCCAGTACTACAAGCACTGGGTCATAGGGTAGTTCTATTTTCAGCTTTTTGAGGCACGTCCACGCTGTTTTCCAGAGTGGTTGCACCAGCTTGCATTCCCACATACAGTGTAGGAGGGTTGCCCTTTCTCCACATCCTCGCCAGCATCTGTCATTGACTGACTTGTTCATTTTAGCCATTCTGAACGGTGTGAGGTGGTATCTCATTCTGGTTTTGATTTGTATTTCCCTGATGCCGAGAGATGTGGAGCATTTTTTCATGTGTCTGTTGGCCATTTGAATGTATTCTTTGATGGAACATGATAGTGAGCTTAGGGAATCACCAAGTTAATGAAAGAGGTGCCTCTTGTAGGTGAAGTAAGAGTGAGAGAAAGAAAAGAGGGCTTATCCTAGATTGGAGAACTCGGGGCTGAAAAGGACCCTCATCTGGGAGCAGAGAAAGTGGTCCAGAATCAGAGGCACAGAGGACTCCCAACACCTTCCACAGAAGCGGAGCACCTAAAGACATAGTGCCATTACCCCTGGAAAATCTAGGCATGGAGGTATTCTCTTTAGGCAAATAGGCATCGGAGAATAGTTTGTCCATAGCCCAGTCACTGACTTCAAGAGGAAAAGCTATACCAGCTCTCGAAGCAGGCCGGATAGCTCAAGCAACAGCAGCCAAGCCAAAATCCTTATCCCCTGCATTTCTGAACAATGACAGAGCAGCAGTTCTGTCTAGAACCAGGAGGTATTCAGAAGTCAATTGTTGGGTCCCGGGTTGTGTCCATCAGTTCAGACGTGGCCTTCAGATCAACTCATGATTCCAGGGCTTTGGCATTGACTCTGTTCTCAGGTTCTCTGCTCAGGGGCAAGTAAGCTTCTCCCTCTCCAGCTCCACCCCCTGATTGGGATCTCTCTGCCTCTCTATCCAAACGTGCATGTGCATGTTCGATATGATAACAAAGACAAAAACAGTGCACAATAATTGACTGGGGCCAAAGGATGTTAATTGAATTTGGACCTAGGTTCCTAATGAGGGCAGCCAGGAATAGAGAACCTCCCACCATCCTAAAATGCCCGACCTTCGCTTGGAGCTTCCTTGTTCATTCTCCTGTTCTTTGCCTTCCTGGATCTCCTCACCAACCTGCAGCATCCGCTGTCTGTCGTGCTGTACTGACCCCTTGTTAACACATTGTGCATCCTCTCGGGGCTCCATTGGAACATGCCCATCTTCCTCAAGAGGCACTGTTTGCTTATCACATGTAACCATTTGGGGGATGGTCATGAGAGGGTGAAGGCAGGCTTGTGCTGCCACATCTCCATGCAGTTCCACAGAGGGTAGCTGATCCACCATGAGGGAGTGCTCAAGGTTCTTCCACATTCGAATCCTCTTCAATGCGTCCTTTTGCACATACAAGTTGTCTTCCAGAAATGGGCACGGAAGTCTTTCAGATGGCTTCATTGGGCTATGGGTCTCTTCCAACATGCTCTCCGTTGGCTTCTGTGGACTCCAAGAACATGAGTCCGTCCTGGACCTAAGGTTCTAGGGTGTAGACTCTGCCTTGGATGCATGGTCTTTTTGGAAGATTGGGAGGCCTTGTTGGCACCTTTTCTGGAGACCATTGAGGTAGTCGTGTGCTTTCTGTGGAAGACTCCAGACATGTCTTTGGCACGGTTGCGGGGGTTCACTTTGAGCTTTCCTTGGGTGGACCTTTTCCTGTTGAGATGCTCCATGATTTGGTGGGAGGGTCTCACCCTTACGCAGGGCTCAGATTTCCTCCCCTGAGGCATTGCTTGCGGTCTGTTAGTTTCTTGGCTTGTCGTTGCTAAGATGGAATGCGGCATCTTGCCTTTCTCCGAGGTCCAGAGGGCTGGTGCTGACACTCACGACCAAATACTATGAATTGGGCCATGGAGAAGGTGACACCGACTCGCTTCGCAAACTGCCTTGGTGAGAGACCCAGGCGGCTCCAGCAGTTTGGGACGGCCTGGGGTCCTCTTGGCCCACCCATGACTACTCCAGTCAAGTGTAGTGATCAGGCCTGGGTTGATGAGGAGTGGTTGCTATGACCTCAAAGCTTTGTGACATCACAGATGCTGGCTTCACTGAAGCAGCTGTCCCTCTCCCATGACCTTGGTGTCCTATGGCTTTAAGTAGGAAGCCCCAGGAAGGACAAAACAAGAGCCCTCTGAACCTGATCAAGAACTCAGGATGTCTTGTGGTTTAATGTCAAACTTCCCCTTTCTGGAGACATAGAGGAAGGAAAATGACATTCAGTATACCTTCCTTTAGGCCAACATATCCCCGGAGACGGCAAGGTGTCCTTTTACACTACAATTTCTAGATATCTCAAGAAAAGGTGAGGTCGCGGGTATGAGCAGCTCTCCGTGGGGTTTTTCGTCCTGTGGGTGAGAGCGTACTTTGTCAGCGTCTTTTGCTTATGGGTCAGTGATGACTAAGGAACGGAAAGTCCCTTTCCGAGGTAAAAGGTGAGGGCATCGATATATGGTGCCGTCTGTGTCCTCGTCTCCTAGTGTTCTGAAACACGCGGCTAAGGGATGAGGCCTCTGTCTACCTGGCTTTCCCTTAAATACCTTTGAAAGTCTTTGAGGAGAGTGACCTTCTGCATCAGAGCTAACTCTCAGAGAGGTCTACCGAACCTGTTGTCATTATTAGTTAACTGTACTTGTTGTGGTAACGGGTATAGACATGTGGACCAAGACTCTTTAGTCAGAAGGAAAGGGACGGCGTATATAGACGGCTTGCAAGGCCCATTCGAGCAGACCTTTAGAGTGAGCCGCAATGCCCTTGCAAGGACTAGTGGATCAGGAAGTTTGGGTCCATTTCGGCACCTCAGTATTCCTCTGCCATCGAAGTGAATGAACCCCTGGACCTTGCCTTGACATGAATGTCCCATGCCCTGCTGTTGGGAAATGGAAAAGGCAAGCAGACAAAGGGAAATATCATATGGCTTCCCACAATATGTGCCTCGGGAGGAATACCTTGGCCCTAGTAAAGGAAGGGAATAATGAAGGGCAAGAAGTCAGAGAAGGAGACACACCAGGAGTGACTCAGGACTCTGAGAATCCAGCTGAGGGCTACCGAAAAGAGAACAGATTAATGGGTGGTCAGGAGTTGTGGCATATATTAGGAGGAGCACTAGGACGTCCATGCAACTAAAGCATCCGTGAATACTCTGTCAAAAATGGATGATGGATGATAGGCAGGCTTTCTCAACAGAACAGCAACAAGAACAACATCAATTCATAGGAAAACAATGTGGCCCTCTCAAAACCAAAGGAAGTCACAGGGAGAAAAGGAAAGAATTATATTGTTTATTATCTTTCCTTATTGAAATGACATGGGTGGGTTTCCTAAAATGTCCTTCTTTGAATTGGGTCTTTATCCGTGTAAATTAGAGTTTACCCACCTCTTCCATCTCTGGATTTGATGAGAGGACATGACAATGCCTTCACTAAATACATAGAAGAGTGGCCCAAGCAAATGACTTGACCTGGCCTTCTGTGTGTTGGCAGGGGTTGGATTACTGCTTCAAAGGCTTCCGTCTAAACTAGAGAGCTGAGATTTTGTAGGTTTCCTGACCTAATCTTGGAATTTTCTATGTGTCTGGGAATTTATCCTTTTCTCTCAGTTCTTGGATTTGCTAGCATAAATGTGTGGCTATGCCTTTTCGGTTATTTTTTTTCCTTGCTACCAGTTGTGATGTGGTTTCATACTTGCAACTGTGTGCTTGTCTCCCTGTTTTATCCCAGTAATGGCTTCTGCGGTTTGTTCGTGTTGTCAAAACTCAAGTGTGAGATCTCCTGATTTTTTTCCTATTGGTTTGTTTGTATTTCCTTAATTTTGATAATCACATGTCTGATTTCAATTTTTCTGTTAACTTTGGAGTTTGGTTTTTCTTCATCTTGTTCCTTCAGTCGTCCTTTTAGGTGGCTTTCTTTTTCGGTGTTTTTAAATTTTGGAAATGCACACATTTAACCCTATATTGTTTCCCCATAAAATGTTTTGGCATCCTCCTCTAAGTTTCTTAGAATTCCTTCGTTCATGGCTCTTTCTTCTTTTCCTTTGGATTTTCTTTCTTGCATTCATTGTAGTTTGTGAGTGTGTTGTGTTTTCCACTTTTAGTGTCTGGCTTTATTTCCAATTTGAAAGTGATATCTTCCTGTTTTCATACCTTCGTGATCATAAGTGCACAGGATAGGTTTTGACTTCTCTTCCATGAATTACGACTGGATTTGGACTCGAGCTCATGACCTGCGATAGACAAAGTTAGGTCTGCTGCTGGGAAGAACATATCTTATTGTCCTCAGAGACGCAATCTTACTCATGGACCCCCAAAGTTCAGGTGGTTCGAATGCCCATGTGGACGTCTGTTATTCCTTAGCACCTTCCCATCCAGATAATCTGTCCTGTGCTTAACCTGGATATCATAGTTGCCAACAGTATTGGATAAACGTCGCCATCTCCATTCCTGTGTGTTCATAGGCTTCCAACGTTTAGATACACCTTTTTTCATGGTGGATATGTTGGCAATTCTTCCAGGTTTCTGATGTTTTGATGCTCCATCAAGACAAAACACCTTCCGCTTAGCTTTTTTCTCTCGAAGGCATAAAATGACTCTCGCTGACTTAGGCACAAACACTTTGGCTCTCTTCTCCTTGGGAATAGCATAACCTACGTCTTCCCTGTTTCTTCACTTGCAAGCTATGAGTATCTTTATAGTCGAAGGAAATCTCCTATGGGCAACAGAAGGACGAGCCTGTTTAATATTTGCTGTTTTCTTATGGATGTTTCTATTTTTTTTTTTTTTTTTGATTTGGAATTTCAACCACTGTTACAAACTGTTTGTATTGACGGGAGACTTTAGTCCTGAGTACTGAATGTATTATTGATAGGTAATAGTTCACTTTCTCATTTCGGTTGGCTTCTGACTTGGATTCTATTTGCCTTTCACCTATATGGTATTTTCTTGGGGTTGCTTCATTGGTACGATTCCTCGCTTCCTTCCCATATTTTGCATGTCTTATCTTTGTGTGTTTGCATGTGCATGTGTTAATGCTGTGTGGTGTGTGTGTGTTTCACATCACAATTATTATTAAAATACGAGAGAATGGAATTCGGTCTCTTGTGGGTAGCAATTCAATTTGACATGCCTTGAAATCTCACATTCCATTAGTTTCAGGAAATCTCCTTAAAGGAATGTCATCTCTTGTCCTCTTCAAGAATCCCGTGTTCTCACAAAACGGCCTTCCAACAAACAGCACCATTTGAATTCCTCATTAGAGTCATAATGTTTGTCCCAATACCCTTTCTTTTTCGTATGTTTCTTGACTGTCATGAGTTAGTGAAATCGTCTGTTTATTGTCTTTCTGAGAATGATAGATGTGACAAAGTCCAATGCTCTCCGCAAGACTGCCATAAGAGACATGTGGAAGAATTCCTTCTTGCTTATGTCACAGTACAAATTGTGGTGACATGAAGACACTGAGATGGTAGTAGTGTCTAATAACCTCATGCTTCTTCAACCATGAAGGCAACAAAAAGATGACCACAACAACTGCAGTGGGGTGGAAATTGACCTGAAGCCTACAAGGTAAACTCCACAGCGAAAGAGAACGGAAGTTGCAGAGATGATGGGAGAAGGTTGGAGACATGGCTCAGGGGAGATTTGGTTGGTTCGTGGATCAGAGGGCTGGAGTCCATGAAGAGGACCAAAGCACAGGAGAGCAGGGCACCCTGGGATCACACAAGGAACCTGTTTCCCAGTGCCGTTGACTGTGAGACGCAGAGGGTCTGAAGGGCACGAGTACTTGACAACACAAGTGTTGAGGGCTGAAGTTTTCCTATCAGCAGGCTTGGCAGACATCAACTTGAAAGAACACCATCTTTTTCCTGCATATGACACCAACAAGCGACCAGGAGCAGACAGCCTGGAGACAATGATCAGAGAGAGACAATACCAAGAGACGCAGTGGGAAGATGATGAGTCGTGGGAGTGATTCCGTGAAAGGCAGTGTTCGTGGAGATGACTCAATGTGGACATAATAAATTTTGGCTCTCACAACAGCAGCATCAAGACAGAGCTTGGCCAAGACAGGTATGTGAGGACAGAGACTCCCTAGCCAGCCAACACAAAATACCAACAGTGGAACACTTGGAGGATTGCCTTCCTCAGTCCAAGATGCTTAGTCCAAGGAGAACAGACTCTCCCATATGGGACGAGAAGAAAGCTTTGACCACATGCTCTCTTCTGAACACAGCATTCTGCAGGCCTGCGTTCTGTTGAGTTGGTAGAGTTTCTCCTTTCACAGGCACACCAGAGCCCACCAAGGTAAACCTCAGCATATTCAGCCCGGACCCTAAAAACAACAAACGGCCGGAAAGGAGAGCTACTGCAAATGACTGGCCTCCAGGACAGGGTCAGCCACAACACAAACAGCAGTGGCATGCATGCCACATACACTCTCACAAACACACACACACGCATGCACTCAACAAACCTTAAGGGCGAGCCTTGGGTCACTCACGGATCACTTCCTCCTAAATAAATTACCCTCAGGTTAGAAAACAGAATGAGTTTAACGAATACAGAGAGGTGACAGAGACTTAGATCCAATGCAAAGATGGAAGAATCAATTGATTCCCAGGTAAAGGAAGAAGGAGTGATTACGACTAGGCAGTCAGAGTGAAACCTCTACATAGAGCACGCCCGATGCGGGATAGAAAGCTGTGGCCTGGATACTCGCTGTACATCAGAAAACATAGGAGATATCAGAGAGTCTCGAAACACAGAGATAAAACTGATAAAGATAAAAACACCTAAAGAACTCCTGAAGAGAAGATTGGCAGGAGACTGGATGCAAAGTTCGGGAACATGGTAGAAGTGGAGGATCCAATTAGGAACCGAGAAGAACAAGCCTAGAAAATAAGGATGCAAATTCTAAGAGAGAAGGCAGAATGATGGAACATGATAGTGAGCTTAGGGAATCTCTAAGGAAATGAAAGAGGTGCCTCTTGTAGGTGAAGTAAGAGTGAGAGAAAGAAAAGAGGGCTGATCCTAGATTAGAGAACTCGGGGCTGGAAAGGACCCTCATCTGGGAGCAGAGAAAGTGGTCCAGAATCAGAGGCACAGAGAACTCCCAACACCTTCCACAGAAGCGGAGCACCTAAAGACATAGTGCCATTCCCCCCGGAAAATCTAGGCATGGAGGTATTCTCTTTAGGCAAATAGGCATCGGACTTCAAGAGGAAAAGCTATACCAGCTCTCGAAGCAGGCCGGATAGCTCAAGCAACAGCAGCCAAGCCAAAATCCTTATCCCCTGCATTTCTGAACAATGACAGAGCAGCAGTTCTGTCTAGAACCAGGAGGTATTCAGAAGTCAATTGTTGGGTCCCGGGTTGTGTCCATCAGTTCAGACGTGGCCTTCAGATCAACTCATGATTCCAGGGCCTTGGCATTGACTCTGTTCTCAGGTTCTCTGCTCAGGGGCAAGTAAGCTTCTCCCTCTCCAGCTCCACCCCCTGATTGGGATCTCTCTGCCTCTCTGTCCAAACGTGCATGTGCACGTTCGATAAGATAACAAAGACAAAAACAGTGCACAATAATTGACTGGGGCCAAAGGATGTTAATTGAATTTGGACCTAGGTTCCTATGGAGGGCAGCCAGGTATAGAGAACCTCCCACCATCCTAAAATACCCGACCTTCGCTTGGAGCTTCCTTGTTCATTCTCCTGTTCTTTGCCTTCCTGGATCTCCTCACCAACCTGCAGCATCCGCTGTCTGTCGTGCTGTACTGACCCCTTGTTAACACATTGTGCATCCTCTCGGGGCTCCATTGGAACATGCCCATCTTCCTCAAGAGGCACTGTTTGCTTATCGCATGTAACCATTTGGGGGATGGTCATGAGAGGGTGAAGGCAGGCTTGTGCTGCCACATCTCCATGCAGTTCCACAGAGGGTAGCTGATCCACCATGAGGGAGTGCTCAAGGTTCTTCCACATTCGAATCTTCTTCAATGCGTCCTTTTGCACATACAAGTTGTCTTCCTGAAATGGGCACGGAAGTCTTTCAGATGGCTTCACTTGGGCTTGGGTCTCTTCCAACTTGCTCTCCGTTGGCTTCTGTGGACTCCAAGAACATGAGTCCGTCCTGGACCTAAGGTTCTAGGGTGTAGAGTCTGCCTTGGATGAATGGTGTTTTGGAAGATTGGGAGGCCTTGTTGGCACCGTTTCTGGAGATCATCGAGGTACTCGTGTGCTTGCTGTGGAAGATTCCAGACATGTCTTTGGCATGGTTGCGGGGGTTCACTTTGAGCTTCCCTTGGGTGGACCTTTTCCTGTTGAGATGCTCCATGATTTGGTGGGAGGGTCTCACCCTTACGCAGGGCTCGGATTTCCTCCCCTGAGGCTTTGCTTGTGGTCTGTTAGTTTCTTGGCCTGTCGTGGCTAAGATGGAATGAGGGATCCTTGCCTTTCTCCGAGGTCCAGAGGGCTGGTGCTGACACTCACGACCAAATACTATGAATTGGGCCATGGAGAAGGTGACACCGACTCGCTTCGCAAACTGCCTTGGTGAGAGACCCAGGCGGCTCCAGCGGTTTGGGATGGCTTGGGGTCCTCTTGGCCCACCCATGACTACTCCAGTCAAGTGTAGTGATCAGGCCTGGGTTGATGAGGAGTGGTTGCTATGACCTCAAGGCTTTGTGACATCACAGATGCTGGCTTCACTGAAGCAGCTGTCCCTCTCCC